>NC_050452.1:32104058-32429058 GCF_903995425.1 Onychomys torridus
GGAGAAAAAGGCACTGTGAGCTCAGGAGACACTGTCTGTGTGGAAAGAACCCACCTTACGCCCACCGAGTTTCTAGTAGCCTGATTATCAACCACAGATGCCCTTGGGGATGTTGGGGGCTTATATAAAGGGTGTGGCAGAAGGGGAGGGACATTGAGCCCGGATTCTCTACCTGCAGCTTTGTCTAGGACCCATCCTATCCTGACTCCCGACTTCTCTTCTGTTTCTGGCCTTGGGTCCTTACAAGCTGTTCAGTCCCTGACTGGGGATGCCCTACCCAGGTGATGGCACAGCCAGGTGTGAAGCTGAGCTCCAAAGCTAAAGAAGTCCTTGATCCTAAGTTGTCATCCATGAAACTGAGGTGACCCTCATGTCTGCCTGGCTGCTCACAGGGGACCTAGAATTCACTGTGTAGACCAGGCTGGCCCCGAACTCAGAGCTAGTGTTGGGATTAAAGGTGTGCGCCACCACATTGGGCTGAGAGCACCATGTTTGGTCAGGACTATAGTGCAAACTGAGCACTGAAGACGTCTTTTTGTCTCTCCTGATGTGGCTGGGAGGAGTGCAAGCCCCAGTACATTTTACAAAGCCAGCCCATCTCCAGCTATGCACGGAGAGAGCTGGGGGTGGGGGCACTGGTACCCTTGGAGTTCCAGGAGAGAAAAGGAGGTCCAAGAGACCAGCATTTGGGGCCCGCCGGCTCCCCTCCGCTCTGTCTGTTGTACAAAGTTCGAGTCCTTGAAAGAGATCTGCAAATATGGTGCCATGTCTGCAATCGGGGAGGAGACTCCCTATGGCGTGGGTTGGGCAGGCGGGGGTAATCACAGAAGGGTGGAAGGGAGGAAAAGCTTGCTGAATGAAAAGGAAAACCGAAACCCATCTTCCCAGGATGTGAGATGTCACATGGACATTTCCACCCACCCCCCAACCACACCCTCAACCCTGCCCAGTCAGTCTCCCGCTGCAGCTCCAGAAACAAAGTATCTCCTACCAGGCCTGCGTACTTCCTCTTGGCTCTTAGGCCTCCTCTTCCCAGCTTCCTTTTGGCTGATACCACTTTCCTGAGATCTTGGATAGCCTTAGTGTCTCTATCAGCACCTTGTCAGGGTAGATGGATTGCTAGAAGTCACTCATAAAACCTACTACGGTCCTAGCCCTCTCTGCAGGTGCCCTTGTTGCCTTCTCTGAGCTTGGTCTGTGCCCCAGGGGCTCCCAACACAGCCTGCAGCCTATATACATGCAGGACCTCTCTCTCTTCCTCTCTACTAGATTCCCTACAGGGCCACCACCGGAAAAAAAAAAAAAAAAAAAAAAACAAGGCGGACAGAGAGCAACCATGTTTTAATTTACTCGATTAAATCACCATGTGGACAGAGGCTTGCGAAGGAATCTGCTCTACAGAACTTTCCATTTAATAGAATTAGTTGAAACCAGATCAGCCAAGCCCCCATCCCTGCAGGCCATCTGCCCAGACAGGGAAACGGCTTCCCTAAACAGAACCCCATGCTGCCGGGAGCCTCCTCTAAAGGGCCAGCAGGGAGCTGCCCCCTGCACCGGCCTGTCTGTTCCAAAGGCTCAAAGCCCTTCCCGGTGGGGCCGTGGGGGCCAGCAAAGCTCACCGCCGATTTCAGCTAAGGGCGGGGCAGGGGATTTTAATCAGCATCACAGTGGGCTCCACCTGTGGAAGGCACGTGCCAAAAGTGGGGACTGTGGAGGGAGATGCCAACGGAAAGGATTTTAATTCAACGAAAACGTCTGTCACATCTATTGCCCGGACTCTTCTGGAAAATTAGATAAACTAACATTTACTCAGTATTTTCGCCTCCCAAGAAGTTTCCCACGTGTTTTATGTAAGTTCTGTGGCAGTGCTACCAGGAGGTTATTTTGCAGATGGGTGGCAGCAGAGCTTAGTCACCCAGGGCCACACAGCCCGACCTCAGAATTCTAAAAGGTAGACACAGCATTCGAAAGCCTACTGTTCCGAGGCTAAGGGCACAGATTTGCAGTGGGGCCTCCATTGTGGTAACTGTTTTCCAGCCTTTTGGCTGTGCACTGGAGCCTAGAATGGCTGCCTCAAATCCTTCCTCTGCCCAAAGGTTCTTTGGACCGGGAAACGGCTTAACTCCCTGATCTCGGTTTCCTTGTCCATGGGATGTAAGAGAACAGTGACAGCTGTCTCAGTCAGTGTCTGGGGAACTGTTTGCACACTGTTGGGGCTCAACATTCCCTACTGGGAGTTCCAGGTGACATTCCAAATCCGGGGGGGGGGGGGGGGCTGACTCTGTGGTTCCCCAGGGTGCAAATGCCAATACATAGCACTCAGGGACCTCCCGTTCCAAACAGAGTCTTATAAACTCAGCCTCGGGGCCAAATCCAGACACTTTTTTTTTTTAATGAATAAAGTTTTATTGGCACAGCAGCATCCATGTCCTTTACATATGCTGTTTCTACCTCACACCAGCAGAGCAGGAAGTTGGAACAAAGACCCAGATAGCACAAGAAACCACAAATATTTACAATCCTGTCCTCTGTAGAAAGTCTGTCAAACCCTAATTTATAGTGAACATTCATGGGTTTGGGGGTGTGGCTCAGTGAAGGAGTACTTGCCGAACATTCACAAGACCCTGGGTTTGACCCCCTTCTCTCCCCAGCACCAGATAAAATACAAGAGTTAAGATTTCACAGAGGTGACCCTACCCCGCCAAGATGTAGGAGAAGTGGCCAGTGTGGCGTTTTATCCTAAGGGGCATCTACAAGGAACTCAGTTCTAAGGATCCTGCATCTTCATCATAAGCATCCAGTTTGGGTCCTAAGATTTTGACGGAGCGCTCTTGTGTACAAAACAGAAACCTTGTGCCCTGGTTAGTCCTCTTGGAGAGTTTTAATGAAGGGTCATGAGATGGAGTGCAACTGTTCCATTACTAAGGACCCCTTACTAATAAGTCTGTGACTTCTACCACTTGGGAGGCTGCTGTGCGCTGCTGATGCTCACAGATTTATAAGATCAAGTTTTATAGGTCTCCAGATCTGCACGGTGTCTTACCACATGCTTATTACAAGTGCATGATGCTGTCCAGCTAAACTGGGCAGCTCATATATTATACCTCACAGTTGCAGCAGACATGTAAGAAGCGCTGCAGATAAAATCCAGCCTCTAGGAGTCTGCAGTGTCCCCGGTTTTCTGTCCAAGAGACTGGGGTTGTTTTTCTCATCTCCCTCCTTAACCCCCAGCTGGCAGGTGCTGGGCGGTTGGTGGGCCCAGAATAGCCTACAGATGTGAGAAGAGAGCCTCATCTGCCTTGCAGGAGGAGGAGCTCTGAGAGGAGCTGTTCTACTGGAGAGGAGTGTGTGGTCCTCCCCAGAGCAGGCCCAAAAGGGACACCACTGTGTCGCTATAATATTGACAGGAAGGTTACTTCAGACTGCAACCTTGCGCTGAGGCTGAGTGAAGTGGTCTGGACCAGGATGCCCCTGGAAGTCAGGTGTCTGCCTGTCTATCCTCTCAACTCAGGCTTCCCAAACTCTGCATCTCAGAGGACTTCCTGGTGTGAAGAGGACTCAGTTGGATCTAGGAAGCAGAGGCAAGGATCCTTCTTGATCATTCAGGAAGGGGATTCAGGGACCTTGTAGATAGAAAGGTGGGTTGGGGGAAGGGCTTCAGACCCCATCTCTCTAAGCAGAGTGATGCCCAGTGGTGATTTCCTAACCTTTCTCTATGGTGGGGAATAGTCAATGGTCCTAGATCCGGAGGCTCCTGTTTACCCATATGTTGAATTAATGAACCAGATAACACACACACACACACACACACACACACACACACACACACACAAACACACACACATAGATGCACACTTGTGAAGAGAATTAGAATGGAGCCTGTGCCCCCTTCTCTGGGTGAGAAGCTGATGCCCTACCAGTCTTAGGAAGAAACCTCATAACATGGCATGTTGTAATAGTAGAGGGAGGGACCCAGGCCCTTCCTCACACTTATTCAGGGCTGGTGGCCAGCATGAGCCTGGCTGCTTGATTCACATTATAGGGAGGCATGGCAGTTTCCTCAGAGGACACTAGGGGGTGGAGGCTTGTGGGGGTGTTGTCTACCATAACCAGCTGGATTCTGCTGGAAGATAGAGCCATGGAGTTCTAGAATTAGCCTGCCCCCTCACCTCAGGGGCTGAGCTGGGAAGATCCCGAATGGTCATTCAGTCCCTCAACACAGCAGCCACTCACTGGCCAGGCTGACCAGGCCAGGAAGAGCAGCACAATCCTGATACCGTGGGCCTCCACAGCAGGATGCTGAGGGGAGAGGGCCAGGGTGTTGCTTCTCCTAGGGTCACTTCCAAGTGTTTAGCATGGGTGTGGGCCCTGGTGGTCTGCAAGGCCATCTCGTGGGAGGACACCTGGGTATGGAGGACAGAGACAAGTCTGGGCCAACCTCCCTGTCTCTACTGGGAGCCTGGGTATGTCTGACCTACAGCCCAACACTAAATCATAAACTTGATTCATACACTAAGCATCCCCACCACCCACACACACTAACTTGATTGCTCAGTTCTCAAGGGTAAATCTTGTCAATGACAACATCTTGTCATAATGTCAAAAGAGTAGACATACCTGTGGGCCTTCCACCTGTCCTCAAGTATCTCTCCTAGACAACTGTACCTTACCACCCCTCAGAGCAGGATTTCTGGGAAACTCTGTCTCCATTAACAGAAGGAAGCACTAAGTCTGTACTTGGTCTTCATTACACAATTGAGGCAGCAGGTGCATGGACGGGTCGTGCAACTCGCTGAAGGTCATACAGCAATCTGGTGCAGCCTGGAGTCCATGCCCAGTGAGGCAACCCTCCTGAAAAAAACAAAACAACAACAAAAAACAAAACAAAATAAACAAACAAACAAAAAACACCAATCTCGATGACCTGAGTTTGATCCCTGGAACCCACACAGTAGAAGGAGAGAATTGATTCCTGCCCATTGTCCCTTGTCCTTCTCCGTCTTCAGATGGCATCATCAGGCTGAGGTTTCTCCTAATCCACTATGCGTGTGCCAACAGATTGTGTCTATGATACCTTATTTCCAATCAAAGTGTGGCTAGAAGAGGGACCCAGGCCTTCCTGTGAGTATCAAGGCTCTGTGGATGCGAAATTGGGGGCAATGGGCACAATGGCCATTATTCATTGAGCACGTCTGGTGTGGCAGGGATGTGGGAGCCCCTAGCAGGTAGAGCATGAAGCCCAGCCTGGGACCCAGCAAGTGCCATGCTTTGTCACTCTCCCCAGTCCTCATGACCAACCTGTAAGGCGGGACAAGGGTCAGTTCCATTTGTCAGCAGAGCAACTGAGGTACAGAGGGTCAACTTGCTTTTCCAAGGCCCCACAGCCCACAGTCACCAGCAGCAGCCCTTCCTCCAGTAGTCAGGTATCACATCCTTCCTCTTCCTGTATCCTTGGGTTGTATTGAGGGCCATGGTGAGAAGCTTGAGAATGCATCCTTGACTCTTTAAAGTTCCCTCTTATCAACTGAAGCCCTTCTCCTACTCTTGGGATGAGAACACCAAGGCTCAGAAGCCTCAAGTTTCCCACTTATGACTACACCCCTGCGAGCATTACATCTCCCTCTGGTTGCTCTTGACTTGAGCAGCTCAGGTTCTGAGGCCATGGCTCCTCCAATCTGTTTTGTATTTACAGCAGTGAATTCCGCCAAGTTCACCAACTCAAAACCATGTTGAGATGCACTGGGCCCCGGGGGAGCGCCTGGGAAAGTTGGCTGGTTTACATTTCCATGCTGTGTTTCTCCACGGCCCCAGCATCCCAGAGGGGAGATCTCTGAGGCAAGAGTACAGCCTAGAGTCCCTCATCCTCTCTCCCCACCTTGCTCCTTCCTCAATGTTCACAGCTCAGTGGGTTTAGTCCCTACCATGAGTTCTGGACATGGCATTGATGTGGCCCACCCAAAGCCACCAGGCCCAGCTCCCATTTCTTACAGGACCTTGGTGACAAGCCCAGATGATCAAGGGGACCGAGTACTGATAGAGTTATCCAGAGGGCTTCACTCTCCCATCAGGCTCCTGGGCATGGAGATGCCAGTTCTTGAAGCACACATTTCAGAGGACAGGGCTATGAGGTAGGGTTACACAGAGAAATACCACCAGGCCAAGCAGAGAGGTACAGACTCAGGGACCCCAGAAAATCAGCAGTTAATAGTAGAGTGCAGTAGGTAGACAAGAGCCAACTGAGCAGCAGTAGAGACCAGTGGGGATTAAGGAGACCGCTCAGCTCTGGTGCATGTGACCAGGCTAGAACATGGGTCCAGGACAGCCAGGGCTGCTTTCAAAACTAGGCCTGCTGGTGAAATTGAGCTTTGAATACCTGTTGCTGGAATGACTCATCTTGATTGCCAGCTGATGGCATCTGAACTCACCCAGGAGACACACCTGTGAGTGCATCTGTGAGGGCATCACAGAGAAGACTGACTGGGGAGAGAAGAGCCTCTCTCAGAGAGGGCAGCACCTTCTTCTAGCAGGAGGCCTAGGTATGAAGAGGTTGGAAGACCTACGAGCAGGGCATCTGTCCTGGCTGCTGTGGTTCTGTCCAGAGCCCAGACCCAGCTTCTTCTGCCTTCCCTGTGGACTTCACGCCTACAGCTCTCTAGGAATCCTCCAAGCCTCCAGCCTCTAAGCCTCCATTCCTTCAGGAATCCTCCAAGCCAGCAAGACAACGCAGCCTGTACGGCATAAGGCAGTTTAGTGAATCCCTTTGTGCTATATACTCATCCATTGCTTCTGTTCCTCTGGAGTGCCCTGACCAATACACTCACTAATTCAGAGCTTTGGAAAAACATGAGACTGGCTATTTCACAGGCACCATGTGGACACCGTATTAGTGATTTTTCTGCTGCTGTGCTAAAACATCATGACCAAGGCCACTTAGAGAAGAGTTTATTTGGGACTTATGGTTCCAGAGGGTCCATTATGGTGAAGAAAAGGCAGCAGGCCAAAGGGAGCAGGAGCAGCTGCTGAGAGCTTACATTATGACCCACAAACAGGAAGCAGAGAGAGAGACTCTGAAAGTCTTTTGAAACCTCAAAGTCCACCCCCAGTAGCAAAGTTCCTCCAGCAAGGCAACACTTTCTAATCATCCCTAAACAGCCACCAACTGGGGACCAAGTATTCAAATGCCTGAGACTGTGGGGTGCATCTCATTGGGATCATCACAGAGAACCACAGGGCTGTGCTGTCTCCTCACTGTCCCTGTGTATCAGGAGCAGGGTGACCTCTGTGGCATTCCCATACCCCATGATTCAGTTCTTCTGCTCGTGCACAGGCTTTGCTGGTTTTATGTGGTTGGCTCGCCGTTATCAATGTTAGCTCAGATCTCTACTCCTGCTCTTCACCTGCTGTCATGTCATTTCTATTGCCTAGGTGACACTCTGACCAGGAGCTAGAGAGATGTCTTCATGGTTAAGAGCACTGGCTGCTGTTGTAGAGGACTTGGGTTCCATTCCCACCACCTACATGGCAGCTTATAACTGCCTGTAACTCCAGTCCCAGGGCATCCAAAGCCCTTTTCTGTCCTCCTGGGCACCAGCCATGCAGATGATGTGCATAGCTACATGCAGGCAAACACTCATACCTACAAAACAAAATAAAACAAAAAACAAACAAACAAACAAACAAAAAACCAAGTGAACACCAGCCAACCAACAAACCAATAAAAACACTGACCAAAAGCAGCTCAGGGGAGGCAGAAGTTACATGGCCTCCAGTTCTAGGCTTCAGGCCCCTGTTGCACACACAACACAGAGGCAGGAGCTTGACATCACGTCTGCCATATCCACCATATCACACACCATATCCACAGTCAAGATCAGAGAGAATGAATGCCCTCAGTTAGCTGTTTCCTGTCTTACACTGTTCAGGACCCCTGCCTAGGGAATGGTGCCACACGTGATGCGTTGCGTGTTCCCACATCAGTGAAGAACCAGAATGCTCCTCCACAGACATGCCCACAGGCCCAGATGGCCTAGACATTTCCGGAGCTGAAGCTCTTTGCTCACTTTTTTCTAGATTGTGGCAAGTTGACAGTCACAAACTATCACACACCCAAGGCGCAGGCCCCACTGCCCACTTCCTGATTGACCCCCGTACTTGGATGTCCAATAACCCTCCCAAATTTAAGAGGTTCTTAACCCAGCCTCCAAGGCTTTATGCCCCCCAAGGCTATTATGTCCAGTGTTTTCACCATCTTAGTAGCTACTACCTCTGTTCTAGAACATTCTACCTGGGCACAGCCTAGCTCCTCCAACCCCCAGTCACCTGGGCTTATTCGGAGCTGCCAGTTTGGAGGAGGTGATTTGTCCACACAGCAGTAGCTGACTGACAGTCTTGTTAGGCAACAACAGCCTTCCTCCACAGCTTTCCTTTCTCTCTTTCTCATTTTCTTTTTTCTTTTTTCTTTCTCTTTCTTTCTTTCTTTCTTTCTTTCTTTGTTTCTTTTTATTTGCTAATGGTTTTCTCTCTTGAGAGAATATGTTGTTCAAAACAAGGCAAAAGCAAGGCTCCTTTGAGCACATGTAACAAATGAATAACAGTACAAGTTGGCTCAGAAGAATCTAGAAAGCCTCTTTCAAGACTATGTGACATGCACAGTGCTTTGGTTGAAACACCTATATTTGTTTCTGACAACCTCTGGGGTTCATTTGAAATGTAATTGGAAACTCTCAACTCTTCATTGCATCGAGGGATAAAATGTTGAGTTATTTGGACATTAATATAATCTTCCTATGTAAATAATGACTTAAAGGGAATGGGACATAGTCAAAAATAATCTGTAAAATGTAGGTGCTTGCAGTGAGGGGTGCCCTTCTAGGGAGTCACCAGGTGGTGTTCTTGGAGCAGAGCCTATGTTTCTTTGGTCCTCAGACATTGTTGATAGTGATGGCTTTTGGACTCTCTAGCTCCTCTTGGGAGGAGGGAAGCAATGCTCTGTATACCCAGATGTACGCGCCCCAATCCAGAAGCCTTCAAGGGAACAGTAAGGTGTACAGCTTGGGGACCATGCTGCACTGATGCACACACGCGCGCGCGCGTGCGCGCGCGCACACACACACACACACACACACACACACACACACACACACACAGAGACAGCACTGCCCCTCCTGACATCACCACCTGGTGCTTGACAGCAGCATCTGCTCAGAGATTATGTCCATCCAAAAGCCCTCAGGGTCACTTCAAAATGACCAGTGTGGCACAGACACCTCACTCTGTTCTGTCTCTCTGTCTCTCTGTCTCTCTCTCATGTGTGTGTACATGCATATGTTGGCACATGTGTGTACCGGCATGTGGAGGCCAGAGGCTGATGTTGGGGGTCTTCTGCACTCTTTCTCTCCACCTCATTTTTTGAGACAGGGTCTCTCACTAAGCACAGAGCTCACAAATTCGGCTAGACTAGTTGACCAATGATCTCCAGATAGCCTCCTGTTAGTATCCACCCCTCCACACACACACCACCAAGTGCTGTGATTACAGATGTGTACTGAAGTGCCTGGCTTTTATCTGCACCCAGATCCCCATGCTTGTGTGAAAATCATTTTACAGGCTGCGGCATCTCCCATCTTTTTCCTTCCATCTTTTTTTAATCTGCTTAGAAATGGTTTGTATCGGTCTTGGCCACTTTGGGCCTTGATAAGAAGTTGAATATTATAGAGGGTAGGGCCAGTGCACCCAGGATCGAGAGGCATGGGGAGGCAGAAAAGGAAGGGGGGGATACTCCATCTCATCATCCTCCCTCATCTTCTCTCCAATCTCCTTCCAGAGCTTTCTACTAACCAAAACCAGCTGGGATCCAGCTGATGGGAGCTTGGGAGCTTTCAGCCTACAGGTGTCAGACACTGGGCCGAGCAGAGGAGGGGACCAGTAAGGATGGATCTGGGAATCAACCATTCCCAGGCCTCCATTGATTTACCCAACTCACCTGGCTTCCATGCAAGGCCACCAAGGCCCAGAGGTGTGGAAGGTCACCTCTTTTTTTAGGGTCATAACTTGTGGCCACACTGAGGCCTGCAGGGCAATGCGTGGCCCTTCATCATCTTTGCATCTGAGGCCCCCAAGTGGAACCAACCAACATCACAGGGATTCAAGAATACTGGGAAGGTAAATAAATGAGTGAATGGATGAATAGGGGATACTCAGTCAGAAATTATTCCAGGTTGGGCCAGCGGACCCAATGACATCATTCAATCCGGTCCTTCCCCTCAAGTGTCTTCTACTCAAGTTGGTGTAGAAACTCAGAGCAATCTCAGCCATAAGTCCTGCAATCCATTTTCATGATAATGCCAAGAGTTTAGAAGGTGTGGGGCTGGTTCTAAACTCTGTATGGGTGTGAGCACTCTTAGAGCACTCCAAGGGCACAGTGGGGATCCCATGCCTGTGGCTCTTCTGATGGCTACCTTCCCCTTCTCTACCCGAAGGTCCCCGAAGGGAATCAGAGGAACTTGTGTTAGTGAGTTTTCCATCACTGTGATAAAATATTAATACTTGAGGTTGATCTTGGCTTCAGAGGCATCAGTTGATAGCCAGTTGACTCCATTGCTCTTGAGCCCGTGGCAGGAAATCATGGTGGGAACATCTGCCATGGGAGGAGGTAGGGGAGAAGCAGAAGAAGGGGAAGGGGAGGAGGGAGTGGGGTAGGAGAAGGAAAGGAAGGGGAAGGGGCTAGGAGAGAGAGGAGGAAAAGGTCAAGATCCTAATATCCAAAAACACACCTCATACTCTCCCCAGGGACCTCATTTCCTCCCACTAAGCCCCACTTCTTGCAAGTTTCACAACCAAGTCTTTAAGACAAGGCCTTTGGGGGCATCTAAGATCCAAACCATAGGTGTCCTCCAGCTGTATGCCAAGTCCCACCATCTTTACCACACCCTCTAGGTTGAATAGATACATGTTTGCTTAGGAGGCAGCAGAGGCATTTTCTTAAATGCACACAGCAGCACTCCTATTGTACAAAGGAGAAGCCACAAACACTGGGAAGGCCTACTGTCTGAAAACTGTGAAAGGATACAGCTGTATGCACAGGCTGAGCAGCTGGAGCCCATGGGGGACACTAGGTCAGGCCTGTGTTTTTTTTCTGCCCGAATCTGCTCCCCTCCCTATTCTCACTGTGAGGAACCCCACTTAAGCTAGAAAGCCCATCCTCGGACACCCTGGGCTTTGCCTCTCAAATGGAGATCACAGAACAAAAGGTCCTGGTTGGAATTTAAGAAATTGTGGTGGAGGGTGAAGATTGGCTATCTCTGGTCACCAGATACCCACAGGCCAATCAGCAAAAGAGGGAGCAAAGGAGCCAGGAGGAAGATGGTTGACTGTGTAAACCACAATTGAGGAGGAGAAGGGGACCAACCTTTTGGGAAAGAGATGGATGCCATTCCAAGAGATGTGGTAGACAAGAAGCTTGTAAAACAAAACAAAACAAAAACCCGTAGTTGGTTGGGTTTTGTTTTTTTTTTTTTTTTTCTCTTTACCCTTTTGGGAGGCCCACCACCCAGCTCCCAAATAAATCATATGGAAACTTATTTTACTTGTGAATGCCCAACCTTAGCTTGGCTTATTTCTAGCCATCTTTTCTTAGCCTAAATTATTCCATCTACTTTTTGCCTCTGGGCTTTTATATTTCTCTATTCTATCTACTTTTCTCTACTTCTTACTCTGTGACTTGCTGTGTGTTGGGTGGCTGGCCCCTGATGTCCTTCTTTTCTTGCTCCTTGATTCTTCGTCCCAGATTTCTCCTCCTATGTATTCTCTCTGCCAGCCAGCCCCACCTATCCTTTCTCCTGCCTTGCTATTGGCCGTTTAGCTCTTTATTAGATCAATCAGGTGTTTTAGACAGGCAAAGTAACCCAGCTTTACAGAGTTAAACAAATGCAATGTAAAAGAATGCAACACATCTCTGCATCCTTAAACAAATGTTCCACAGCATAAATAAATGTAATATAACTTCAACTAATATTCCACAACAGGTTACCATGCCTGCTCATCTCCTAATGACCCTTTTCTCAGCTCCCCTCTGAGGGGCTGGTCTCACATCTTGTGCAGTGAGGCAAATGGTTCATATCTGAGGACCTGGTCCATAATAATTATCTGAACAGCAGCCAATGCTGTATTGGATATTCTCTTTTGCCATCTGAGCTCATAGCATCTCTGTGAGTGTTCCCAGTTTTCTCACTAAGGAGAGGCAGGCTGAAGGAAGGCATTGGCTCAAGGCTCCCCTCAGACTCCACCTTCTCCCTTTCACAGGCTCCTGTCACACTTCAAAGTCAGCAATGGTATTCCAAGGTTCCATGAGATGAAACCACACACCCATACCCACTGCTGAGCTCCCAGAACCCCCAGTGCCAGGATTCCCATGCCAGAGCTGGCTGAATAGTCCATTTTGTCCATAATTCTCTGATTCCTGTTGGGATCATTTGAACAAGGGGCAGATGAGGTCTGAAGAGGCACCAGGACTGAATATTTCTGTGCCAACAGACAAAGGAGTGCCCTCAAGGGAACAGCTCCAATGAGATGATGAGTCTCTCTGGCTCATGGACATTTGTTGAAAACAAAAAAACAAACAACAGAAGAGATGGTGAAGGATTGCAATGTAACGCTCAACCTTTTCTAGGTTTCCACAGTGGATTTCAGTCAGGTCATTAGTGACTTTGTGAGTCTCTGCTCTTTTGAGACAGAGTCTTGCTATTTACTCTATGTTGACCTCAAATCTATGACCCTCCTGACTCAGTGTCCCAAATGCTGAGATCGAAGACTCATACCACCATGGCTGGCTAAGTTTGTCACAAAGTGAAAGGTGCTGGAGAGATGGCTCAGAGGTTAAGAGCACTGACTGCTCTTCCAGAGGTCCTGAGTTCAATTCCCAGCACCCACATGGTGGCTCACAACCGTCTGTAATGAGATCTGGCGCCCTCTTCTGTGAATATGAGAAATATAAAGAAAATGTTATATTCCTGGTTTACATGGGCCCATAAGAGCATTTGGCTTGATGAAGAACATCCAGCAAACACAGTGACTGGTTGTTGCACTCTCCAGTTTTGTTTTGTTTTGTTTTGTTTTGTTTTGTTTTGTTTTGTTTTGTTTTGTTGGTTGTTGTTTTATAGCTCCTTTAGGAAGTTTCTCTCCTATGCAGTAATCTCCCCTGGACAGGCATGCCTCCTCCTCTGAAGAGGAAGAGGGGCATAAAGGAAAAGGGACTCTGAGGGGCTTATATTTCTTTCTTTGTCACTCACCTTTAAGGGAACCAGGATGCTGTCCCCATTGTCACCATTCTCTTCTTGTTGTGTGTCTGAGGCAGTTGGGCAAGGAAGTGCAGTTGTTTGTGACCATCAGCATGTGCTCCCTGCCTGTTCCCTTGAACTCAGCTTGAGTCTAAGTGAATTACCATAGACTTTACTCTAAAAGCCTGGGGCTACACCAGTGTCATATGTAAATGCTACCACAGGGACCTGGATCCACAAGGATCTGTCCATGAAGCATGCAAAGGGAAGCCTGGGAGGACACATCAATCAGGCTCAGCTTCAGGCAGGGCTACCTTGGGGTACTCATCACACTCTGACCCCCAAGACTTCCATTGCCTCATTCCTACCAGTCAGGTCTGAACAGTGGGCAGAGCAAGCCTGATCTTTATAGACCCGTGGAAGAATGCCCCAGACACCTCTCTTTTCTCTTGCCAACACCTAGTCCCAGTACCACCTCCGCTTAGAAGCTGTCTTTGACCTTAGGCTAGACCATCCAAGCGGGGCTTCTTCTCCTGCTGTGGGATGTTCTCTATGCTGTGAATGTATTGCTATGATTGATTGATAAATAAAATGCTGATTGGCTAGTAGCCAGGCAGGAAGTACAGGTGGGACTAGGAGAGAGGAGAATTGGGGGAACAAGAAGGTGGTGTCAGGGAGAGACGCAACCAGCCACCATGGGGAGAAACATGATGTAAAACACTGGTAAGCCACGAGCCACATGGCAAGGTATAGGTTTATGGAAATGGGCTAATTTAAGATATAAGAACAGATGGAAAGAAGCCTGCCATGGCCATACAGTTTATAAGTAATATAAGTCTCTGTGTGTTCACTTGGAGAACGCTAGTGGGAGAGCTTTGCCCCGAATGCTGACAGGCCAGGACACAGGAAAACTCCATCTACATTCTCCTCTTCCTGTCTTCTCCCAGAAGGCAGCTCTGTGCTAGCTCTTCAGTCTCACCAGAGGTTCAAATGCTACCCTCCTACTTATCCTTGAAGAAAAAGTTCACCCAGAACACAACATCCTTAACCTCTAAATGAGACCAGTGCCAGAGCTGCTAATGAAGGCACAGATGAAAAGACCATCCAGATCCTATCCACCCAGGCCATGACTCCCTGCAAGGACTGGCTGTCACCTACACCCCAACTCTGGAATCTAAGCTCCTTGAAGGCCTATCACATCTGGGCTCAGCCTGGGCTCCCTCCCTGTGCCTTGTTCCTGAGAATGAAGCCCCAGCAGGAGGCAGAAGAATGTCCCATCACTGAAGTCACTTGGCCAAGAAACTGCAAGGACCAACATATCCCAGCTCCTGCACTGTCTGCTCCCCTCCTGCCGTCCTGGGGTGAACTGCTTTCTTCTTTGATGCTCTGTGTTTCCTTCCCCTGCCTCCAGCCATCTTATCCTGGCTCCCCTGGGCTGCATCTCCAGTTCCATGCTCACCTGGCCCCTTAAAACAGGCACCAGTGTACTTTCAAAATCTTAGGGGGTGGGGGAGGCCACAAATGCCAGAACTTCCCATGAAGCCCAGACACCACACAATCATCTAGGGATCCTCTCGTAATCCTAGGCCCTGCCAAGTCTCTGGTTTAAAGGGGAAAGGGCTGTGTAAATATACAACACATCAGACTATTGGGAGTTCCAGGCTAGAGTGCAAATCACTTGCAGCCACGTGAAGAGCCCTGGGTTGGCACCCCTTCTCAGCAGCTTCTGGGCTTGAGGAAGCTGCAGGCTGCTGCAAGTGCATCTTCCAATCTGTGAAAAAGGGTCCCAACTTATGGAGTTCTGCAGGGGCAGAGTGATAAGACAGGTGAAATCCAGGGTCTAGGGTCTGGAAATGCACTGAGTCAGAGAGGGAGAGAGGTGGAGGGAGGGAGAGGGAGAAGAAAAGAGGAAGAGAAGGAGAAAGAGCATAAGGAAGGAAGGAAGGTAGGAAAGGGGGAAAGAAAAGGACAGAAAAGAAAAAAAAACTGAGGCCTTTGTAAGTTACCGCAGAACCAATCAGTAAACGCTGCAGCAGGAACAGGGATGCTACTGACAGGTCCATGGGACTAGGTCAAGCCAGTGTTTGAGAATCTAAGCAGCTCTTGGAGGTGGGATGGTTAAATTAAATAAATGGTTTCTCTAATACGGGGCCATCTGGTGATTTGATAAAAGTATTGGGTTTCTAAGGCGATCAGCGAGTGCTCCCTGGGCGCCACCGTTTATGGCTTAAATACAACTCGCATGTGGAACCGGCATTACAAATGAAAAACAGCAGCCCCCGAGCTTGTTCCCTAATGGGGGCCTTTCATCACCCAGTTACCCTTAAGCGGCTCCTTCCTATTGTAATTGGCCCTAAATGAAAAGCATTAGTCCCGTCAATAAAAACTAATGGTTCTACTTACTAAAGAAGGGGGTGGGGACAAGAAGAGAGGACTCTTTAAAAGAGCAGGAAGGGACTGGCGTCGCCTCCCTTCCGGAACTCCAGGGTTTGATATTGGGGTGCAAAGAACCACGCTGGGAGAGAACCCTTGCCAGGAGTCAGCAGGCCGGATCTGCCTTCTGGCTCAGCTGGCTTTCTCTCTGCTACTCTCTCCTGGGGGCTCTTCAGTCAGGAGCCAAGTGGACAGGGAGGTACTCACAGTGGGGCTGGCCTCAAGGATCAAAAGGAAGCAGAAGGGATTTGGGCCCTGGGGCCAGTCCTGGCCCTGGAGATGTCCCTGGGTGTTTTTCACAAAGCATCTTTGCTGTGGTATGCAGGGCAGCCAGTGTCTCTGCATGCTGCTGTTTGAGATTAAACTTGGAAGGCATTCTCCACCTCTGGGGGACTCAGCAGCTTATTGACTGGGGACTTTTGCAAAAGGGTCTGGTCCTTGTCTGGGACTCTCCCTGGAGTGGGGAGTCCCAGTGCACACAACAGGAAGGCTGTGTCCTCCAGGGATCACTGCTCTGACAGCCCAGAGGTGGCAGGGTCCAGAATGGACAGACTTCTTGTTTGTGGTTGTGGCTGATTTTGTTTATTTTGTGACAGGGTCTCATGGATCTTAGGCTCTAACTCAACATATTGCCAAGGATGACCTTGAGCTTCTGATTCCCTTGTATCCACCCTCCCAGTGCTTGGATTACAGGCATGTAATCCATGCCCAATTTAGGCAGTGGTGGGAATTGAACCCACGCCTTTGTTGCATTCCCAGCACAGAGTTGACAGAATTCTCATATGAGGCTTCTGAGGTATGATAGCATCCTGTGGGTAGAGAGGCAGCCTTGGGTACAAGTGACACACTGAACCCCTTCCAGCAATGATCATAGGGACGGTGGGATGTCCCTATTTCACAAGTGAGAACATTGAAACCCATTCTGGGGGGTTGGATTGGGTAGATACATGAGGACAAATGCAGGGGTGCATGCATGAGAGGCTCCATCCTTCAAAGTCGCTCCCTGAAGACAGTGGGGGAACAGGAAGAAGCCCCAGCCAGACAGTAGTGCAGATTCTGGGGGTCACACTTCCAGCTATCACATGTGAAAGCATGCTGCCTCCCTGCCCAGCACCAGCACCTCATGATGAGAGAAGGCGGCGGAGGAGCATCAGGGCCCCAAGGGAACATGAGCAGCATTTAAAACTGTATTTATTTCAACAATTTCATACCTATGCACAGTGTATATTCAACATATCTCCTCCCAGCTCCTCTCTCTTATGCCCTTCCCATTCCCCCAGCACATTCTCTCCCACCTTCATGCCTTCATCTTATCCTTCAAAACACACTCTGCTGAACGCAGATGAGATGTCTGTGTTTCCCAAAGCGCTGGGGTTGCAGCGGGCAGCAGCACTTGCCACCAAGTCCGACAATTTCAACGGGATCCTCTAGACCCACAGAGTGGAAGGAGAGAACTAACTCTTGCAAGTCCTTCTCTGGTGGAGGTATGTATGTCCTGGGGTCCACACTCATGAGTGCATGCACACACACACACACACACACACACACACCACATGAGCGCATCCATACACACACACACACACACCACATGAGCGCATCCATACACACACACACACACACACACACACACACACACCACATGAGCGCATCCATACACACACACACACATACTCACACACATGCAGGCACACACATTTAATAAAAAGAGACACTGGACTCATTATATGTGCATGCTACAGATCAATTTTAAAGGTTTTAGACTTCTTTTTTTTTTTTTAATGTCCTCTAGATTGTCACGCCGACACCTGTCAGTTTCCTTCTCTGGCTTCATTCTCTTGTTCACTTGTGTTCTCTCTCCCAGACTTTGTTTTTTTGTTTTTGTTTTTTTATCCTGTGCTTCATTCAGTCATGCAGTCCCTGGACTCTATCTGCAAGTCTCACAATGAGAGGAGCTAAGAATTTAAGAACAAAACAAACGGACAGGCTTGCAAAGGCGGCTGCTTTTTTAACCTAATGAAAGCAAGTCTCTCTTTATTGTCTTGCCCTCACTGCTCGGAGGACTAAATCAAGACTTTTCTCTGTCTGCCAGTTTGCAAACAGACCAATTTCTACCAATTGGCCTTAACATATACAAATCAGTCTGGTAAATAAAAACAAAAGTTTGCCAGCCCACACAGCCTGGCTTTCTCATCTCCAGACCTCTGCCCCAGGGTGCTCTCCTGTCAGCAAAACAACAAAGCTGTGCTCATGCAGCAGCCTAAATTGGCATTTCTCACTGATTACACCTCAGACCCTGGCTGCCAAAACCAGATCTCTGCTTCACTCTGCCGGGGCCCAGAGAGTGCTGGAGCTAAAACAGACCAGTAGATGGATGAGCCCACCCCTGGGAAGCTGAGGAAGGAGCCCGGTCCCGGCACTGAGTGTTCCCCTGTAGTCCAGTAACACACGCCATTTTTAGCATGTCTGGATACAAGGCATCGCTGAGGATGCCGGTGACCTTGTCTTTACTCGGCCTCTGTCAGTCTCAGGCTGCTGTCCACTCTGCTTAAGCGGCACAAGGCACATGGCATCTGGATTTTAGATGACACCAAAGATTGGCATTAAGGCTTGATCCCAGGCATGACACTGTTGGGAGGCGGGGCCTTTGAGGCATTTAAGAGGTGGGGGCCTAGTGGGAGGCTTTCAGGTCACTGGGGTGTTCTGTGGCAGTGGGTAGCAGGACCTGCTCTCTCTTTAATGATATGCTGCTGCCTTGCCACAGGCCAAAACAAGAGAACCAACCATCTATACATTGAGACCTCCATAAAGGGAGCCACCATAAAATATATGTAAACCTTTTTTCTTTATAAGCTGAGTATCTTGGTTATGGAAGACTAACTGATATATAGTGGTTTATGGACTCAATGGTCTTCACATCTCAATCCCTCTAGATGGCATACTTAATGGAATGGAGACTGGGATGGACAATGTTTGTTGAGTGAGTAAATACAGACATGATGCTGCTGTAATTGTTGGATGTAGGGCAGGAGGGAGAGGAGATCCTAAATATTGGTGTGTTAATGACTTGATCATTGATTTTGGAGTGTGGCACTGTGACAGGGAGTACAGGGGTTCCTTAACTTTGTATTCCGGCTGAGGTCATTTCAGTTATACTAGAATTTGATCTCCTTGATGGAGAATCCCATGGAAAATTACCCAACTCTAAGATGCCCCAACTAGGGTTGGAGAGATGGCTCAGAGGTTAAGAGTACTGACTGCTCTTCCAGAGGTCCTGAGTTCAATTCCCAGCAACCACATGGTGGCTCACAACCATCTGTGATGGGATCTGGTGCCCTCTTCTGGCCTGCAGGCATATATACTGTATACATAATAAACAAACAAACAAACAAACAAACAAATAAATAAATCTTTAAAAAATTTTTAAAAAAGATGCCCCAACTAATTGAACTTAGCTTCTGTTAAAATGCCTGCTTGTGCAATACTCCTACCACCTGCTAACCACTCATCTTTGCTTCTGTTAAACTGCTTGATTGCCTAAAACCTCCCCCCTACAGTAGGCTGTCAAGCCAAATACCAGGATGTGACTTTTGCCTTTAAAAGACTCTGCTCTAAATGCTTGGAGCTACTCTTAGTTCCGAAGTACCCAGCCAGCTGGCAAAAAGACTTTCACTTGGTTATAAGCTGTGTCTGAGTTGTCATCTCTGGTGGGCTCTCCATAACAGTATCATTTCCCCAGGTGAACCCAAAGGAAATAGTTTAAGTGTGAGTATAGTGGGCCTCACTCTAATGCCCAGAGGTTCTGTTCCCTAACTAAAAGCCCCTGAGTGGAACAATGGGGCCCTGGTCCCAAGGGCATCCCAGCCTGACTGATAGAGTCCTTAGGCAACCCAGATACAAGCAATACACCTCCCATGGGTCTCCTGAGGGTGTGGAAAGAGAAGCTCAAATCCATGGGTATCATCTCAGCCTGAATGAGCCACCACAGCCACAGGGCTGAGCAGGACAGAGAGTGGGTGCCCACTCAGGCCAATGCTTATTTCCCTCGGCAGGCCTGGGATGTGCTATGTAGACTGAAGGGGACACCTTCCAGAACCAGGGAACTGGGCAGGCTGAGATTAGCGATGAGACCCTTCAGACTGTCACAGAGCAGTGGACTTGACCCTGTGGATAAACAGAAGACTGGGCTATAACAGGAGGAGCAGCCTCACATCTCCAGAAAGAGCTGTACAAATCCAGTCCTCACAGCACTCTCCTCATGCGAAGATGGCACCTCCCTCTGTGTTAACAATGAAGTCCTCTTCTTCTTCCATAGGAAGATGTAGGGACTATTCTACTGTTACCCGCTACATCATCCTTATTTGATAGTGAGAGTTCCAGAGGTTAAAAATCAGCTGCTCAGAAGCTGGTTGCTGGAAAATGGCCAGCTTGGGATTTGAACCCAGAACACTGACGGCATACCAGGCTTGGTCCTTATATCACCACTGCTGGGGCAAGTGGGATCAGCCAGATATGCAAAACTGCCCCTAAAAGAGGGAGCAGAGCCCAGTGGCAATACCCCCCTTCCTCCATGCCCACTCAGAACTTGAATCTGGTGCACAGCTCTGGTTACAACAGGCCACCATCCTTCAGGAACCCATGGCCCTAACCTGCCTCCAGAAGAGAGAAAAATATGTATGAATATGTGGCGACAGAGTCAAGGCTGCTCTCTGAGGAGCCTGAGGCCAAGGCAGGAGGATGGTTCAGATCAGCCTGGGATACAGAGTGAGACTTTATGTCACAAAGCACCAACAAGGGCCCAGAGAGATGGCTTAGTGTGAAGAGCACTGGTTCTTCTTGGATAAGACCTGGTTCAATTCCCACACGTACATGGTGGCTCACAACTGTCTGTAACTTCAGTTCTACGTGATCCAATGCCCTCTTCTGGCCTCTGCAGACACAAGACGTACTTATAGTATCCACACATATATGCAGATAAAGCACTCATATAATAAAAATAATTTAAAAAATAAAACGAAAACAACACAACAAAATGCTTTGTGATGCGGTAAGATCCACATAGTCTAACTAAGAAAATGGCAACGTGGCAAGTGGTTCTGTTGTCTGCGGTGGATGTGCTTTTCCCTTCCAGAAGACTGTCAGCCTCCAGCCCCACAGCCTGGCAACAGCAAGATGCCCCAGCCCCTTGTAGAAAAGAGATTGAAGTTCAAGAGCTGAAAGGCTTCATTTGCTTTCTGTTGTTGTGACCTAAAGCAACTTAGGGGAGGAAAGAGTTTATTTCATCTTACACTTCCAGGTCACAGTCCATCACTGAGGGGACCCAGAGCAAGAACACAAGCAGGAACTCAAGCCAAAGCCATAGAGGAGAACTGCTTACTGGCTTGCTCACTGGCTCAGTTAACTCTCTTATACAGCCCAGGCCCATCTGCATAAGGATGATGCCGCCCATAGTGAGCTGGGTCCTCCATGTCACTCATTAATCAAGTCCCTCTCTCATCGACACAGCCACGGGGTAGAAGTAGCTCCTCTGTTGAGAGCCCTTCTTCTCAGGAGATTCTCAGCTGTATCTAATTGACAATAAACACTAACCAGGATACCTCATATTGTGAGGCTTTCACTCAAGAGCATCCACCTCAAAACAAAAACAAACAAACAAAAAAACCCTGTTTGCAAGCCTTGTCTTGTGACAGGAAGATTTTGTTCTGGGTAGAGGAGGAACATTTAAAGAAAAAAAAAATTATGATAGGGATTGTTTGGGTATAAGGAATGTACCCCAAATTGCTATTTCCTTTCCAGAGCAGGCTCCTGGGTATTCTGAGATGAGACGTTCTGTAGGGTCCACTTGGAGGGCTCTGGCACCCGAGGTCCAGCCAGCAAGCCTGCTCCTCAGAGAGCAGCCTCAAGACTGTCTCCACATTACTGCAAAGCAAGAGGACCCTTTCCCACCAAAAGTGCAGATTGCTGGGGAGCTGAGCCATGAAAAATGATCAGAGCCATGCTCCTCTGCTGGCCCCAGAGAAGGGAAAAAATCCTGAAAGCAAATTGTTGTGGTGGGAAAAATGCTGTCTGCATGCCAAGGAGGTCTTGGGTGTGGGGGGTGGGAGGACATTCTGCAAAACTCATCAGTTTCCAGGCAGCTTCGGCACGATGTCATCTCCCCTTCCAGAGGGCCGATGTTTGTGGGATTTGTGACCATGGACGTGCCACCGTGTCTTGGTTTCCCCGTGTGAAACAGGAACCTTGAGAGCCACTCCTGGGGTGGTCTGAAGATACGCAGGCAGCGTGTAGCTGGCTCTTGATACATGCTGCTCTCTTGCCTTAGAAAATGGACGCCGCCACCACCCACAGGGTCCCCTGGATTCTGAAAGGAGGGGCAAATGTTTCCCAATGTGAAATGGGAGCTTGCCTTGAGATCTAGGACCAAACTCTACTGCACTGGACTCCAAACTTAAACTACTACCTTCAGAGAAAGCCAGATGGCCTCTTGCATCCGCCTTTCTCACCAGCCTAAGGTACTGACTGGCCCAGTCCAGATGTCGCTCCTGTCCCTGAGGTCCACTTTGAGTATCCAGTGCTCTCACTGGCCACAGACACCACTGTGGAAGCATGTTCAATGCAGTCTGGGCCACTGGGGTGCACCTGGCCCTAAGGGCAGCCATGCAGCTGTATGCTAGGCTACCTCCCAACATAACATGCTTAGTCCCTGATCCCCCAAACAAACTCCCTGTGCAAGGGTGCCTGGCTCCAGAGGAATCCTCGGTGTGGTCTCGACCTCCGGCTATACCATTCTCTTCGCAGTGAGCTTTCCATGAGGGTGAACTCTCAGTCAGCTCCACTTATGCTGTGGTACCCAGGCATTTAGTCAACATCACACTGGATGTTCTTGGATGAGACTGACCTGGACTAGTAGATTTGAGTAAAACACATCACCCTCCATAGTGTGCCTATTTCTCATCCACTCAGATGAAGGTGGAAAAGACAGGCACAGACATGCATGCACAGAGACAGACAGACACACATACACATGCATGCTCATACAGACATATACACAGATATTATAATTATATGTGGACAGATACATACATACATACATACATACATACATACATACATACATACAGATAGATAGATACATACATACATACATACATACATACATACATACATACATACATACATACACTGTTATGTTACAGACTTTCTTGGGGAAATGCAACATACACATCTACTTACCCCCTATAGGAAATTCACGATAGACCAAAGTAACAATTAACTAGAGTCCAATTTGGTGAACCATTGAGTTACTAAGAGGCATGGGGGTGAGGGGTTTCCTGGAGGGAGCAGGGCTGCCTCTAGAGCAGCTGCATTGGTGAAAAGCCCCCCTATACATACACACGCACACACACCTGCACACACGCGCGCGCACACACAGGGAGCTGCATCCCTGGAGCTCTCTGCAACACTTGCTCAGTAAGAAATCTCCCTGCAGCTCAGCTGGTAGGAGTCTCCTCCCCAGCAGCGACTTAGCATTTTTACGAAGCTAGAGGAAAGGACTTGGAATCCGGAAGACTTAGCTGTCCCAGGTGTGTGATGTTTTGTACCTCCTGGGTCTCAAGACCTCCTTCTTGTGGTAATGCTTAAACTAAGAGAAAACTACTATATAACACAGACAAACAGACAGACAGACACAAGAGATAGACACACAGATATACATAGAAATACAAACGTGGATGGACACACACACACACACACACACACACCAGCAAAAAAGAATCTCACTAGCAAACATGGCAGCCTCTAGCCTGTAGCCCATCTTGCAGATCTTGACCTTGCCAAGCCCCACCCCACCGGCTTCTGTCTACCTCCATCTTTTTCTCTCATGGGTGTGACTCCCTCTGCTCTGCTTCTCTGGAGCACCCAGCTAGCACACCCCTCCTGACGACTGAGCTAAGCTTGGCCATCTGGCCTGCCTCTTCTCCCTGATCCTTGGGCCTTGGTGCCTCTGCCATCTGCCATCTTGTTCTGGTGCCCCTGGGGCCTTTCTGGTAGGGAGATCTTGAGGGAGGTGCTAGATCTGGGTCTCTGTATGTACAGAGTAGTCTCCCCCTCTCAACTGGGTGAAGATTTTTGTTTTTAATACAAGGTCTCAGGCCCAGGCTGGCTTTGAACTCCTCCTCATCCTGCCTCCTCTACGCCTGATTACTATCATTACAAGTGTGTTCCATCCATGCCTGGATATAGGCATGTACCATTATGCAGTGCTGAGGATGGAACCCAGGGCCTTGTACATGCTAGGCAAGCGCTCTACCAACTGAGTCACATCCCAACCTAAAGATGGAGTCCCTTCACCTGAGACTTGTGAACTAAAAGAGACACCTCCAAGGCTCTCTGCTACACAGAGAGGGAGAGGGGCCTTCTCAGAATACATGGGTCCATCTTCTAGGGCTGAGAGCCCCAGGCAGCATGGCGAGCTGCAGTGACCCATCCAGGATGCTGACGGCTACTAATGTCCCACAGACTGGTTCCTGTTGGAATCCTCTGACCCTCTGGGGAGGTGGGGTCTGTACAGCACATGAGGACCAAGGAGTCACTTCTATCACCCAGCCAGTCAGTGGCAAAGCTAATATGCCCACCCGCCCTCTATACTACTGCCTTGGTAAAAGTGTGATTTCTTAATAGAAAAGTAAAATTGAACTTGCGCCCTTTTCTTTAGCTAGTTTGAATTGTCTTGTAGCCAGACGGCCATCCAAATTTTAAAACCATTTTTGGATTGATTGGGAACATAACAGCTTTTAGGGAGTGTGTTCTGCCATGCCAAGCTATTAACTCCCAGCTGAAGGAGACCACGATGCCAGAATGAAAGCTTGATAGTATCTATTATTTATCATATTGTCCCCCATCATCCCTTTATGAAATATGGATGGAGGCCCAGAAATCTTAATTGCTGTGCTCCTTCCAGATGGGAAAAAATAATAATTTTCTCTGTCTGCCTTTCTAATATTCGAATAAAGTTTATGGGGAACTCGGAGTTTATTCCATTTTGGTTGTTATGGGAAAACAAAAACTTTGGACTGCTGCCCGAATCTTTGGAAGCAGTGTACCATGAAGTACGCAGACAGCATGGGATGCTGTTCACTGCTGAGTCCTAGGAAGAACCACATTCTTCAGGTCTGCTAAGACAGCTCTAGGGGCCTCCAAGCCTGCTAGTCAATCAGCTGCTAGCCTCATGGATGCCCCTCGGGGGTTCAGCCAGGGGCAAAAGGCTGTTCTGGGAGCTAGAGGCTCAGATGTAGCCCAGCCTTGGTAACACCTTCCTAGTTGGAGTGTTTACAAGGCCCAGATGCAGCTCCTGGCTCAAATGCCATTGGCTCCAAAATCTTGGACAATTCATTTACTATCTTGGCATATCCTTATCTGCGTTTTCCACATTGGTAAGGTAGGGCCGATAATGCTGGGCCAAAGTCTACCATAAAAAATATGAAACAGGCTTTAAAAAGGAGTCTAAAGCTGTGAGGTGAAGCGCTTCACCCAGAGACATACCGGGAATCCAGGCTGGCCAGCCCCTCCCCCAGGCTTGGCCACTACAAGGTCACCATGCCAAACTGCCTTCCCATACCCACTGCAGGCTGCTGCAGGAGCATGGCTGGCACCAGCCTAGGCCTCTAGGTCCCAGAGGAGGCTCATATGATGAGCCAGAGAAAGAGAGAATACAAGTAAGTGGGGTCAGTCTCCAGCCTCTGCTCTGTACCGGGCATGCCTTGTGAAACCACAAAGACCCCTTCTCCAGAGCTCAGGCCCTTGTTTCTGAGGAGGACAGGATGAGTTAACACTGACCAAGCTTCTCAGATCCACTTTCCTGATTACTGTGGGTCCCTCTCAGGGTCCCGCATCACTTATCTGATAGACTCCAAGGGAAAGGGGACCGTAGGAAAGGAAAGAAGTGCTGGGCTTGGAGAGACCACTGTTGATGATAAAGTTCTTGTCTTCAATGCATGAGGACCCGAGTTCAATCTCCCAAATCCATGTAAAACAAGCTGGGCCTGGTGACAGCTCATTTGCAGTCCCTGGGACTTGATGGCCAGTCTAGCCTACTAGCCATTGAAAGACCTTGTCTCAGAAAATGGCTGGACAGTATCTGAGGAACAGCCCCTGAAGTTGGCCTCTTACTCCCACACACAGGTATACACGTGTACACATGTCCACACACGTGTGTGTGTGCACACACACACACACACACACACAGAAGTGGTAGTCAGAGTGGGATCTGGACAGCTGTGTGCAGGAGAGCACGGCCCTGACCTTTCCAATCCAACCCTAGAAAATGCACACACACACACACACACACACACACACACACACACACACACCCCTCAGAAGGGCTTCCCTGAGCTTAGTGGACAGTCCTTGTGTAAGGAGAGGAGAGGCATCCCTAAACCTAGGACATGAAACACGAGTGAAATGCATTCTTAAACATGTATTTTTATTTTGAAGTGAATGCTTGCACGCTATCTGAGAAACTTGTTAGCTATCCATGCCACCCGAATTCTTTTTGTTTGTTTGTTTGTTTGTTTGTTTGTTTGTTTTAGACAGGGTTTCTCTGTGATTCCCTGGCTGTCCTGGAACTTGCTCTGTAGACTAGGCTGACCTTGAACTCACAGATTAATCTGCCTCTGCCTTCTGAGTGCTGGGATTAAAGGCGTGTTCTGCTGCCACCACCACCTGCCTCCCCTCCCCCTTTATCTTAATTTGCCTCAATTCATTTTGATCAGGAGTGACAAGCTTATATCATCAGTTGGCTTCCAATGATTTCTTTATGGACTTAATGAACATCTTACTGGCTTCAACACCAAGATGCAGTTAAGCTACTCAGGGCAACACTTAAAGCAAAATGGTGGAAACAGGAAAAGATTGCCAGAGATCAAGGATAGGGAAGGAGTGGGTAGAGGAGGGGGATACAGGAGGGAGATGAAGAGGGGAAGGGAGAGGGAAGAGAAAGGAGAGGATGGAGGAGAGAGGGCAGGGGGAGAGACAGGAGGGAGTTGAGGAGGGGAAGGAGGGGTGAGAAAGGAGGGTGGAGGAAGGAGGAGGGGTGAGAAAGGAGGGTGGAGGAGGGATGGGGAAGGAGGGTGACAGAGATGCAGCTTGGACGCTCAGGAGTGGACCCTTCCAGGGAGACCATAAGGAGGACGCAGGTCCCAAACCTGCAGACTGTTAAAGAAAGAAATATTGTATGGTACAGAGCAGTTATAATGTCCAGTGCGGCTCTCCCCCTGGAACAAGTGTGAGCAGTGGCACACTGACTGTACTAAGAGAAAGCGTGGAGGCCGTGGGACTTCCGCACACTTTCTGTTCAGCTTTTCTAACTGAAGAGCTTCCTTGAACAGAGAACCTGGGCATGCATTTTCAAGTCTTGTCTACAAGCGGAGCTTTACGTCACTTCCGAACATTCAAGCCCCTGGAAATGCTTTAGAGACCCAGCTATGTGACTCTGACCTGCTCTCCTCACAGGCTTGGCAAAGCAGCCTGGCCTGATGCTTGTGAAAACCCATAGGCCAACTCCATTCCAACACCGGGAAAGCCCGCGTCTTAGAATACTTCCTGTCCCAAAGCAAATTTGATTCTGTCTTCTCATCCCCTGCTGGGAGCTGCCAAAGGGGGTGGTCTCTCCTCCCTCTCCCCTTATGCTCTTATGGAGGAGGGGAAAGGACACAAAAAGCTTAATGGATTTCATTCCATGCTCCAGAGCCCAGTATTTCCAAATTCATTATTCAGCTTTTCTTCAAAACATGTCCTCTGAGACATAGCAGAAGTGCCTGCAGGGCAGAGGCCTGGAACGTACTGGGCTGTCATTCCGACAGCCTCCTACAAGTTCACAGGCAAGTTCACAGCAGCATCTCTGCCAGGGCACAGGCAACAGGCAACACTTTCAGAACTTGTGTTACACTCTGCCCTTTCCCTCTCTTGAAACCACCCGAACACTGAGCATATTCATTTCTAGACCTACTGCCATCCTTAGATACCCGGCACAGGTTTGCACACGTTTAGAAGAGCCCTGGGTCGCTAGAGACATCCATAGGTTGTATCACCCATAGATCAAACTATCTCAAGATATGAAGACCATGAGTACCCCATTTTGCAGATGGGGAAACTGATGTTAGAGACGCTAAGTAGCTCTACATTTTCAAAGTAAGCCAGGAGGACTTGCCAAAGGTTGACTTCAAGCTTTGTACCAACCATGGCCCGTGTGGGAGATGTTCATCAATGGTTGGGTCTTCTGAGGGCCACTGCATGGAAGTCCATCCAAAGGACAGGGAAAGAGCTTTTGTGGCAAGATGGAGTAGACAAGACAGAGAGAGGAGAACTCAACAAAGACCCTGCTTCAAACAAGGTAGAAGGGGGAGGCCAGCACCCAACCTTGTCCTCCCGTCTCCACAGACTCAAGTGCCTGCCCTCACACAAATGAATTGCATTCCGGCCCACCTCCCCACCACAAGAATTAGTAAGTAAAATGATGTGTGTGCCAGCAACCAGGCAGAGGTCAGTCCTGCAATGCCAGACAGATCCAGTGGACAGCAGAAGAAGCCCCACACTGTTCCTGTGGTTCCTCTTCCTGGACTGTCAGATGACTGTGACCAGAGGTCACAGGTTGAAGGTGCTCAGCCCCTCGGTTGAGTGTTCTCCTGTCTCCATTCTGAAATCCTAGATACTGTTAGAACTTGGTAGTCTGGGATTTCTAACACACCCTGTTGTGTGCCCGCTCACGGAGCCACAGGTAGTGGGTGGGACCTGGGATTGGGAAGGAAGTTCCTGGGCTGCAGTTTAACTGCCTGAGATCCTCTCAGAATGTACGTCTCTCCTCTCCCATCATGCATGAATCAGCTTCCATCGCTGCGACAAAATACATGTCATCCACTTAAACAAAACGGTTGTTTTGGCTCAGAGCTCTCAGTCCATACTGATTAGCCCTACTGCTTTGGGGCCTGTGGCCAGCCTGACTGCTGTGGCAGGAGTTACCTAAGAAGCTGCCCCACCCCATCCCACCCCTGTCCATGGTTAGGAAATGCACTTGGTTTGGGAGCCCCTGGATGCAGATGGTGAGACAGAGTTAAGGGCACAGAGGGAGGGGCATGGGAGACTGGCCTCCCCTGTGGTTGCCTGAGCTTGGTCTGGCAGGGACTGGTGAATCAGGGCAAACTCCAAGAGGATTCAACCTCCCTTCCTACCTCTCACAGCACCCTAGGATTGTCTGAAAGTGGACAGGTCTGCTCTAAGAGCACCTTAAAAGGCTCAGGAAGACCCTCCCAGCCACTGAGGCAATGAGAGTGCCAGGCTTCAGCCCTGCAGGGAGATCCCCCCTGCCCCTGTACTATGTCTGTGAATGATGCTAACTTGCCAGCCCACTTCTCTGGTATATGCACAGGGGGCTGAGAATCTCCATAGGACACACCTTGTGCCACATCCCACACATCCTGTTCCTTTGCACTGTTGTTGGACTTTCTAAGTCTGGTTAAAATTGTTTCTAACATTTCAGGGTTTAATTGTTGCAATCTGCAGACTTTCTGGTTCTGTTGCTTTCCGAGCTTCTGTGCCTATTCCCTTAGTTCAGTCTTCCAACTATGCTGAGGATAAATTTTGTTGGCTAACCAGAAAATTAAATGAGCCAAAAATGCCTCTCCCCGAGCATTCTGGGAAATAACAGCTTGGGTGCTCCACGAAAGAGCAGGAACTGTGGACTTTGTGGGTCACTCCAGCCAAACTCAGCAGTCTTTGCCTCCCCACCGTGTGACCATGGAAAAACCCTCCAGTAATTCAAAGCTCTAAATGGCCCCATCAACAAAATGTGGGAGCAGACCTGTGTGCCCAGAGCAGCAACATGAATATGTAATTCCTCAGGGATCGGGTCCATTGAAAGAGGAGGATTTTCTAATAATGATTGCTGATGGAGAAGGGATGCTTTCTGTGTGCCACACATTGCCACTCACCATCAAACACATACACACTCATGCACATATACACATACACGTGCATAAATGCTTATACATGTTTACATGTGTGCTTGCACAAATATACATGTACAAACACACACACATGTGATTCTTCCAACATCATAATGGGGAAAATAATTTATGTTACATTTAGTACATTACATGTAATTACATACTTAATTTACATTAGCCCCATTTTACAGACCAGGAACCTAAGGCACAAAGGTGAGCAAACAAATGAGGGCTAGTTGGCAAACCTGGGGCTTGAACCATGAAATCTGTGCTTTCAATCCATACCATTGGCTACCATGCTTTGTTCCCTCTGGACAAACCAAAGTGATTACAAATTACATGCTTCTATTTCTCAGAAAATTCATATAGTGGCTCAAAAATATCATTTTCTTTTTCATCCTGTTTCCCATGGAGTCTGCTCCAAAGCAGAATTCCCTTCAGACCCGTTTAATTTGGAATCTAGTATGTTACTGGTCAAACGTCCATCTGACTAAGACCCCATCTTAGGAGGGTCCAGTGTGACTGTGCTGGCTTACATTTTCTCACCTAATTATTTTCACAGGAAAAAAAAAACTGCAGCTCAGCAGAAATGCAAGCCTTGTGATGAGGAGGGGACCGTCTACTGGTTTCTCTTGCAAACCATTTCTCCCATCTCCTTGTGAAGAAGGGGATATGGGACAGCCCCCCTCCCTGGGTGCTCACCATAGTTCATCTTAGAGACATTGGGGGACATGGAGGGAAGCTGGTCACCATGTCAGTGCTCTGGCTCTGTGGGAATCAAGAGTCAGAAACATATGAGGTTAATGACAGGACACTGATGCTGGTTGGGAATCATCAAGAAGCTGGGGCTGCAGAGATGGCTCAATCTATAAAGTGCTTCTGCACAAAGCACAAGGTCTCAAGTTCAATCCCCAGCAGTCACATAAAAAAGCCCCTCACGGCTGCACATGCTTATAATCCCAGCGCTGGAAGGGGTGGGGGGGGGGGGAAACAGGAGGATCACTGGGGCTGACTAGACAGCCAACCTAGCCTTGGAGGACTCCAGACCAATGAGAGACCTTGTCTTTAAAAATTAGGTGGACAATGAGACTTGAAGCCTGAAGTTGTCCTTTGACCTCTCCATACATGTGCACTCTCACATGTATATCAGCACGCGCACACACAGAGAGAGAGAGACAGAGAGACAGACAGACAGACAGACAGACAGACAGAGACAGAGAGGGACAGAGAGAGATAAAGACAGAGAGAGAAATAGGGGAGTTGTCTCTTGCCTAACCTCATCTAGTCAACCAGCATCGGGTCTAGACTGGATTTTTTAGGTTTTGCACAAGTAGTTTCTCCACTAACTTGAAAAATATGGCAGGCTTTGAACTTGATTTTATCTTCAACAAAGTGGTAGGACTGAGTCTTTAAAAGTTTCAGTTTCCCCAAACCCATAAAATAAAAGCTAGCCGTCAGGGAAAAGCAGGGTAGAGGTAGACTGGGAACCCGGCAGTCGGGAAGTCTCCCTGAAGAAGCATCAGTACCCCAAGCCGCTGCCACTGGGCAGCTTCCAAAAAACCCGGACTGCCTATGAGGATAAGTCTGCAGCACCAGGGGGACCTGTCTGTATTGGCAAGTCCATAAACACTTCCAAAAAAGGGGGCAATGTGGCCATTCATTAAGAAGTTTTTGGTGGCCTGGAATCCTGGTTCAAAGGAAATGAAAGTTCTTTTAAACAATCCCAGCTCCTTGGTCCAAGCCAGAGGTCTGCAGTGCTTGGAGAGATATTCCTGGTTTATTAAGGACTGAGTGGAAAAAAGGCAGGAGGCCAAGCTTGGTTGTCCTTGAAGGCTGGCACCAAGCAGCTCAGGCTTTTCACATGCCCGTAAAGGAGGATGGAGGGTGTAACAGATGAGTCGGCATGAAGAGGGGGACCTGGACCCTGGCAGAAAGACTTAGGAGCTCTCACTCCACTGAATTGGCAAGGCCATGTGCCAGCAGGTGGTCTTGAAGAAGCCCCATTGCCCACTGGGTTTTCTCCTAGGCCAGTCAGGAGGCATCATGAAAGGCAGGGCTCTGGGAACTGCTCCGAGTCCCTGCTTTGCTATTTACCAACCATGTGGTCTTTGTTTGGCAGCTTATGCTGTGAGCCAGCATCTCTTTACCTGGATTCTGGGCATCAAGATGTGGGTGAGGACTGCCGAGCTGTTGGAGGTGGATTTGAGTAAAGCTCACCCGTGTCTTTATAAAGTGCGTCATGTCTTTATTATCCCTGGTTGCTGTGACACTTGCAATATGAGAAGTAGCACTACCTGACCTCCCACTTTGAGCAACAAAAACTTCTGTGTTTGAAGGCAAGAGATGTGGTGCATACCCTGAGTGGGATTGGGGTCTGAAGATGTTAAAAATGGCAGCGCTCAGATCTGATGAAGTGGGAAATACAGAGTCATGAAGACTCTCTGTTGGAGCCCACCGAGGTTTCCTAGTGACTTTACCCAGCAGGACTACATAAGAGGATGATTGGGCCACAGGCCTGGGTACAAGATGTTTGGTCCATACTTGACTGTATCTAGCAGGGGAGGTCTTTTTGCCTTGCTCCTTGGCATTGTTATAAAAAGCCCTTTTGAATAAAGTTCTGGGCTGGTAGGTTTTGACCCAGGCCCTCCCGAAGCTGTCCTGTGTTTCTGTCTTTCCTCTCATTGTCTAGGTATCTCTTGCTATCTAAATATTTCCCACTTCTTCCTGCTCAAGAGCACCCTGGTCATAAAAGTGGGGGCTGGTCCCCACAACTCTCACCAGCACACTGAGCTGGGTGCTTAGTGGAAATGTGTGTCACAAATTTATATCAAATGGGCTATGAGAAAGGACACTCAGGACAGATCAGTTGAGAATCATTATTAGCATATAGGTAGAAAGAGGAAACCACCAGGCATCTAAGGAACCCTCCAAGCTAAAATCAGAGATGCAATCAAGGGGGAAAAGGAATCTGAGGAAACAGACTATGAGATAAAAAAGGGATGCTATTGTATGATATAAGATGATAAAAGAACAGGTTCCTATATAAAAGGAACAGCCAGTGAACACATACATACTCTGTCATGGATTTTTTAAAAAGGATGGAAGAACTAATCCAATTAAATATTTGTAAGATAAATATCAAAAAATGTCTCAGAAAAGGTGGGGTGACAAGGGAAAAGATGGAAGGGGGCTTGAATGATGGCCCAGCAGTTAAGGCATTTTCTACTCTTGCAAGAGGAATGTAGTACCCAGAACTTACATTGGAGTGGCTCATAACCAGCTCTAACTCTAGCTACAGGGTATCCATCACCTACTTCTAGCCTCCAAAGGCATCTGCACCCACTTTGCATACATACAGAGATACACAATACACATAAATAAAATTAAAGTAAATCTAAAAAATGGTTAAAGAAAAAGATGGAAGGTAATGGGGCAGAAAAACAAGAAAATGAAAACTCTATACAGGAAGTTTACTTTTGACTAAAAGTTACTAGAGGAATAAATCAAATAGGAAAGAAAAAAAATCTTCAAAGATCTAAAAACATCTTTTTTTTTCCAGGGCAAAGGAGGGAGTTTTCAGACTGAAGTCCCCCACTGCATGTCCAGACACTAGACAAAGGAGTCTCACTTCATGTAGCTAATAATATCAGGCATCTCTAGCGCTCGCCCAGACTGTAGTAGGCTGCGACTTTGTGGCGTGGAAAGACACAGATTTTAATATAAACTCCACCCCAGCAGAACTTCCCATGGAGTGTGGTCACAGAACATCTCCAGATATACAAAGTTGAGAATTCTGTATCTCTCATATACTTTTCCTCGGAAAGTTATAAGGGGATGTGCAGGACAAAGAAGGTCAGAAGGAGAAGGGCTGGAGGGATAGCTCAGGTGGTAAAGCGCTTGCTACCCAGCAGGAGGACCCGGGTTCTGTCTCCAGAACTCCACGGAGAAAAGGTGCTTGTGGTAGTGTGTACCGGTAGTCCCAGCACTGAAGAGGGGCCCACAAGCAGATCCCTGGGGTTCACTGGACAGCCAGCCTAGCTCAACGAGGGAGCTTTAGGTTTAATGAGACACTCTGTCTCAAAAAACAAGGTATCTAGCCACTGAGCAAGACAGATCTCCAGCCTTTCTATGTATGAACACATGTGCATATGTACTACCACCCTCTTGATGGAAAGATGTGATCCATGAAGAAACAGAACTCCTCCTGGGAAAGGCTTAGGGTCCCTAGGCTGCTGCTAAGGGAACACTCCAGTCATGTGGTCATGATTACTGCAGTTTGGATCTGGGGTGTTCCCCAAAGGATGGTATAATGACTTTGCTAGAGACACACAGCTCCAGTGTCATGCGCATCCATCATGTTCTGTAGGACATGAAGCCCCTCCCTAGGCAGATCCAGTGTCTTGCATATGCTGGCTACCTGGTTAGCGCCTGGTCTTAGACACTGAGATGTCCTCACTGTGATCAGTTAAAAGAGGCTGAAAACTCTTCACAACAAATCAAAACAAGTGCTACACATAACTGCAAGTGATGTATTGAGAGTCTTGTCATTTTTACAATGGAGGGCATCAGCGTCTGTGGCCTCAGCTGGCCCTCCAAGAGACTATCACAGGGCCTTGGTGGGAGGTGGGAAAGGGACAATTGAGTGAGACTATATGGCCAGGAATCTGCTTCCAAGCAGAGAACCTGAAAAGCCCTGGGCTGGCTATAAAGTATTAATCCAAATAATCTGGGAGAAAAATAACTTTCACTCAGTCAAGGACGCCTTCTGAGTCTTCTGGATGCAGTATTGGCCTTCGGCAAGTGGTAAAAATGGCCCCCGTCCCAGAACCCTTCCCTCCCTCCCACCATCTTCCGCTTTTAAAATACCCCAATACAATCCAATAAAATAAATGAGAACGAAAGAGGTCTGAATTTAATATTCTAGGGTATAATTCAAGTGCAGCCAGTTGGACGGCTTCCCTGTTAATCAGAAGAATAACAGCTTCTCTCCTTGCTTTGTTTGTAGAACAAGAAGTTAATACTGTTTAGGAGCACCACATGGATGTGTGGCAAGAACACAGCACCGAGAAATGCAGCCTGGCTTGTCACGGGCTCACAGCCTCTACCCTCAAAGGTCACGTCTTCTCCAGCCTGACTGCATTATGACTACTTTCAAACCTTCTTAAATCGGATCCCTAGGGTATCCCCTGACCTGCTGAGTGCAGCATAAATGCTTTTGAACCGCTCAGACTTGCCTAATCTACACGGGCGATCTTCTGCACCAGAAGAGGCCAGAGAAGCATCATTAGCACCAAGCAGAATGAGTAATAAACAAACATGATGGTGTATGGCGGATAGACTGCTTCAAGAGTGCATTGCACTGTGGTGGTGTAATCTGGACTCGGGTTGTAAAGCATTGTGTACCAATCAGAAAGCATCAGTACTCAGCAGGAATGGATGTAAAGGACACCCATTGGGTCACTCACAAGGAAGGTGATGATGGCTGCCATACTGCACTCGAACAGCACAGTGATGTGCTGGAAAAGAGCAATGGAGCATTTCCCCCTCTCCAGTACTACTCAATGAAGAACCAATGTAGAACAAGAGGAAACAGCCATAAACCCAAGGTAGAGCCAGTCATAAAGTTCAAGGGACCATGCGAGGCTGACAGTAATTTTGTACATTTGTCCTCTGTCCCCTTGGGCACACCCATTGGCCACGCTAGGTTCTCCAGAGAAGCCCAGGGATTAGCCGGTCAGATGCAGCACCCCTCAAGGTCACGGGTGGAGCAAATACCACTACATTTGAGTCTCAGCTTCTGAATATAGAGCCCCAGATCTGGACTCCTCTGAAACACCCACCCAGCTCCTGTTCACATTGCAACCCCTCAGAAGCCTGGGCTCAAGGGTTCAGGTTAAGATCAAGCCTTCCAACAGAGCGGTTGGCTGAGGCTCAGGCTTGGGCTGGTGTTTAAATCATAAAGCATTGTCCAAGGAAGAAAATTAAAATGCAGATGAGGCTCAGAGCTAGTTCATCCTTCAGAGGGGCTAGAAACGGCCTGCCCATTGTGGCTGGGAAACAGCCATGGTACATCTTAGACAGGTGGATTAGAAAGGCTTCTGTTCAGAGGGGCTTTCCATCTGGAGCCCCTCACCCGAGACAAGTCCACAGGAACACAAAAGTGGACACGTGGGTTCTGTGTCGACAGCTCTTGCCCAGGGTGCCCATCACAGCATGGGAAAAGGTCTTCCAGACACCAGCAGTTCCAGAAAGGCACACGGGCTTCGCCTCTGCTCCTTGCACGGCTCCTGCTCTGTTTTGAGTGCTCTCAAGCTGCCCTGCCCTCTGCTGCTCACCCTTCCCCCGATGTGTCCCCAAGTCCTTCCAGAGTACCACCTCCACTAGGGAGGAATGACTCCATGTCATCCCTCCCACTGTCCCTCAAGCCTTCTCACTGACAGGCTGAAGCCCAAGTGTATGGCCCAGCTTCTTGGGGACAGGTGAGACTTTTGTCCCTAGATGTTCAGCCCTCTAATGTACACCGTGGGCCTTTTCACTGGCCTCTCTGGATGACCGTTACATCCAACACGATGCTCTGGACTGGGGGTGTGGGGGTGTGGGGTGTTGGGGTGGGGGTGTGGGGTGTGGACACGACACGGACACCTAATGTCGGAACTGGTACAGTCCCTTTGCGCTCACTCTTCGGCGGACAGAGGTACCAACAAGAGACATGGGGACCGCATTCTGCCTATGGACAAGACTTGGGCCTCTCTACACAGCAGACACAGCTCCTCCCAGACAGCCCTTCCCAGTGCTTTGTCCACAGTGACCCGATAGGTATCGTGATGGCTCCTCCTTTAACCCTTTAACTCAAGTGACAGTGATTCTAGGGGCGGCTAGTCTCCTGATGCTGAGTCCCTATTCCCCAGTGTGTGTGTGTGTGTGTGTGTGTGTGTGTGTGTGTGTGTATGTGTACATGCGCGTGCGCACACACTGCTGTGTTTGTGCCACAGCACATGTATGGAGTACATCACCGCCTTCCACTCTGTCTTGAGATACAGGGTCTCTCTCGCTGCTTCTGCCTTGTTGCTGTACACCAGGCTAGCTGGCCTTGGGAGCTTCCAGGGACCCCACGTCTCTTCTCCCTCACCTTTCTCTCACTGGGATTGCAAGTGAGCCTCAAAGCCCAGCTTTTCATGTGGGTTCTGGGGACCTGAGCTCAGATCTCATGCTTGTAAGGCAAGAATTCTACCAATTGAGCTATCTCCCCAAACCCTCAGTGACCACTGGAAAATGAATGAATGAATGAATGAATGAATGAATGAACGAACAAACAAACAAATAAATAAATAGAAAGTAAAACATTGCACCATTCCTTGGACTTAAGTCCTACCCCACTCCATGATGGGCTCATCTTAGTTAATTATACCTGCAATAAACCTATTTCCTAATAAGGCCAGGTTGGGAGGCACCAAGTTTAGGATTCCAACTTGTGGAATTTTGAAGGATACAACAAATGGAGGGAAAAGAAGTGACTTGAATTCAGGAAGCTGAATTCTCAGCCCGGGGCTATCTCTGGCTGGGGGAGATTGCTCCACAGGCATCTGAGCTCACTACCTCATTTGTTGGTGGAATAAATCCTACTCACATGGCTTCCGGCTTCCGGCAGGAGGGCACAGATAGGTCTGCAATGCTCCATGTGTGCTGTGAGGCCCTGATGGTTCCTGCTAGCCACCTTCAGTCTTCTCTGATCATAGGTCAGCAGCCAGAGAAGAAGAGCTAGCCAGCTCTCCTCCCCGCCTGGACTCTCTTTTTTGAATTAAACCGGGTGCAAGATTCTCCACACCACTAAAGTCAGAAGGGGGCCCTCAGAGAGAAACTCCACCACAGGCAAAATACCTTCGGATCCCTTCAAGAGGAAAAGCCCTTTTGGTCCACAGATGGGTAATTGTATTCACTGTTTCCAAATGTCAGATGCCAGCCTGGGCCTGCTTTGCCCAAGATCAAACAGGTTGCCTAGGCCCCCTCTCCACTGATGTGGGTGAGCATTTAGCCACGGTGGAGAAGAGCAATTCTGAGCAGAGTGGCCATAGTCTGTGCCACATAGAAACTAAGTTAGACAATGAAGAATCACACCCAAACAGGGAAAGCCCTCTGAGCAGGCAAGGATACACAGTTGTGACACCCAACGCAAACAAACAAAAACTGGAACATCTGAATTTCATGATAAAAGCCAGACTTAACCTGCCCATGAATTGATATTTGTTGGTGGCCTGGGAAATGAGTATCCAAACACTGAGGAGGTTGCAGGGTCCTCACATATTGCTCTGGAAAGAGTGGAAGCTAACAGGAACTTTCCAGAAAGCATCCTGGGAATGTGCAGTCAAGCCCTAAATGATGTCTTTGCCCCGAGGAAGTAATCAGATAAGAGCTTGAAGCTGAAGATGGTCTTGGTGGAAATGTGTTGAACAGCAAAGGATGCAGATACCCTAACCTGCCTACCAACCCTTTCCAGGTTCCCTGCCGTGCTGAGGATCCAGGCAGCACCGCCCCACCCCCCCAAAGTCCGCCTGCCACACATCTACCTCCGCTTCAGTAACTGCTCACAGGGTGGCTCTTTCTTCAGCACTGTCTCCTTTAACAACACCAGTGGTGAGCAGAGCACAGAGGGCCCATCCCACCGCCTGTGTGATAAACACTGGTGACCCAAAGCAACCCGGAGAAGAAAGGTTCTGTTTCTACTCACAACTCCCAAATCACAGTCCACCACCAGGGGAAGTCAGGGGAGGAACTCGAGGCAAGAAATGAAGCAGGGACCATGAAGGAACTCTACTTACTGCCTTGCTCAGCCTGCTTTCTTTCTTTCTTCTTCTTCTTCTTTTTTTTTTTTTTTTTTTGTTTTTTTTTTTTTTGTTTATTGAGACAGGGTTTCTCTGTGTAGTTTTGCGCCTTTCCTGGAACTCACTCTGTAGCCCAGGCTGGCCTCGAACTCACAGAGATCCGCCTGGCTCTGCCTCCCGAGTGCTGGGATTCAAGGCATGCGCCACCTCCTCCCGGCTCAGCCTGCTTTCTTATACACCCCAGGAAACCTGCCCAGGGGTGTCACCACCCATAGTGGGCTGTGCCCTCCCACATCAATCAATTATCAAGAAAATGTGCCCATAGACTTGTCTACAGGCCAGTCTCGTGGAAGGAGCTTTTTCAATTGAGGGTTTCCTCTTTCCAGGTGACCTGAGTTTGTGTCAAGCTGACAAAAAAAAAAAAAAAAAAAAAAAAAAAAAACAGCGCAAGCAGAGACCCTTCTATGCAATTACAAAAGTTCACCAAATTCCATTCGATGCAGAGCTTGCCCCATAAAACAAAATTAAGGGAACAACTGAGTAGAAACAGAAGCCGGGATTTGAAAACCTTAGCAATGACCCTGTGGCCACGCTACATGGGAAGAGAGCTGCATGGGATGGAGAGCAAGGTTTGTTAACTTGGAGGCTGTGGTATTAGGAGATTAGGTCTTGGGCCTGGGCTTGATGGGGAGAAGCAAGGAATCTCGGGATTATAACCTAGAGAGGAGTGGGTAGAAAGCCTTCCGGCCAGCCCCAGGAGCTGACTCAAAAGCTTGTCCCAGCTGAATGTCCTCTGCCACTCATACTATACTTCCCTGGATGCCCACTCCACTGCAGTGTCTAAATTCCCCGCATGATTAGAGAATCCTGAGGCAGAGCTATTTAAGGCCAGGCTATCATCACGACTAAGGATATGCTGGATATAGTAGAAATTGTCAGTAGGCTGCTGTGTTAGATCTGTGTTAATGCCAGGAACCACCCATGCTCAATAACTGTATAAAGACAAAGGTTTATGTAGCTCACAGTCTAGAGGTTCAAAATCCAAGGTTTCACTGGTTTGGCTAACGCTTGTTGGAATAAGTGGCCACCTCTCCAGCTGGTACTGAAAGACAAGCAGGGTCCTACAGTCCTCTCTGAAAGCATGCTTTCCATGACCCAGCTTTTAAAGGCCCCAGCACCTCCCAATTCTGTTAGCCAAGGACTGAGCCTTTATCATGTTGGTGCCCTGTGAGACATCACCAACATTCACACCACAGCCTGTGGGAAAAGCATATGCAAAAATCTCCTTGAATGTACATCAAGCTGGCTATAGAGTGTGTCTATTGAAAATGGATATAGTCCATAAACACTCCAGCCAGAACCAAGTATAACTAAGAGAATGATTGCATTCTGCTGCTTCTCCTTGCATCCTCTCACCCCAGCTGCTCTAGGGCTTATCTGAAGGCCAATGTGGTAAGGGCATATTTTCAATTGATGTTCTCACTTCCCAAATGACTCTAGCCTGTGTCAACTTGACATAAAAAAATAGCCAACATGGATGGATGGATGGATGGATGGATGGATGGATGGATGGGTGGATGGGTGGATGGGTGGATGGATGGATGGATGGATGGGATGGATGGAAATGAGTGGCAGTGTGGATGGATGGATGGATGGATAGGATGGATGGAAATGCGTGGCAGTGTGGATGGATAGATGGATGGGTGGATCAACAGGGATGAATGGAAATAGATGGGAGAGTGGATAGATAGGTGTATGGGATAGATAATGGATAGATGGGTGGTTGTGTGGGTGGATGAATAGCTGGGTGGATGGATGGATGGGTGTGTGAGATAGATGGATGGGTAGATGGGTAGGTGTGTACTTCCAATGAATGAATGGATGGATAGATGGGTGGGTAGATAGATGCATGGATGAATGGATGGAAATGGATTGTAGTGAGTAGCCATTCCAGCTTTGATCTGGAAGTTCCAACCCCCATTGAGGCTTCGGTAACAGTCACACCTACAAGGCAGGGCCAAGAGAGGACCCTGAAGACTCGAGATTCAGATGCGCGGGCTCTCTTGGTTCCTGGACCCTGGACGCTGGAGGTAGACCATGCAGAGTTCTCCAGAGGCCGGACTGTGCTACACTTTTCCCAGACCCTGTTACCTATCCCTTCACTTGTGAGTTACCCTACAAAATAAACCTCCCTTTTAACTACGTGGAGTGGCTTTAATAATTTCACCAACAATGAGTGGATGAGCAGCATTTCAGAACTATAAGGAGCTAGTCAGCTCAGTCTACTCCTTTTATCTCAAGGGACCAGAGGCCTGGAGTGGAGAAGTGATTTTCTCAAGACCAGTAATTTTAAGGATATGACATGTACCCTCCAAAAACTCGTATTCCTTATCTGGTAGTATTCTTTGGGAGGTTCTAGGAACTTTAGGAGGTGGGTCCTAGTTGGAAGAAGTCACTTAGAGACATGTTCTAGGACTTACATCTTGACCTCTTTGACTTCCTGGATGCTAGAAGGGGATGGTCTCTGTCATACGCTTCTGCTACTAGGATGTTGAGTCTCTCTGTGTTCCCAGAATCATTGGAACAAGATTAAAATCTCTGAAAGCTTGAAGACAAATACGTCCTCTTCCCCTTGAGCTGTGACCCTCTGGCATTTGATCACAGCAATAAGAAAGACAGCCTCACACAGAATCATACTACCCACAGTCCCTGTGCCATTCATGGGAGTCCCTTGCCTCTGTCCCAAGCTGCCCATGAAGCTGCCTTGTCTCATCTCAAAATCTTCAAAGAGGTAGGAGTGGTCAGGGTTCTGCCCTTGTCTGGACTCCGCAGCTCTCTCTGGCAATCTAGACACTGGAAGAGGCACAGTCTCAGGCGAAGGGACCTCAAGGGCAAGGTCTAGTTGTCTTACTAACTGGCCATGCAACTTAAGGAATGTTACTTGGCCTTTCTGGTCTCCTAAATAACATGGTAGGGCCAGTTGTCATTGGGTTCAAGGGGAGAGAGAACCAGCTCCAGGGCATAAGTTTCCAAACCCAGCCTGGGGGCTCAGAAGCCCTGTCACCAAAGTGTGGACAAAGGCTATCCCAAGGAGAGTTGCTGCTGCAAAATGGGGATGGGGATGTCCTTGGTGGCCACAGTAATGCTCCTCCCCTAAGAAGTATCCAAGAAGCCAAGGAGCTTCATGATCCACTGTGGATAGTGGCCATTGGGTCACCCAGAGCTGGCAGAGGCCATCATACAGGATGTCATCCCACAAGACTTTTATTAAAACAAACAAGAAACCATCTCTATATATGCCTAGCCTCATGAAGCCTTATCAACCATTCTGTGAGCCGAGGAAAGAATGTCAACACATCTCTCAGTGGCAAGTAGTTCTGGCCACCCGGGCACTTAAGAGACACTGAGGTGTCCTTATTCTGCAATCCCCATTCTACAGCCCCAACAGAATGGCCCATCTGGAAGGACTGCTTTGGCCAGGTTAGAGCTGCAAGTGTCAGAAAGTGAGGGCTGAGGGAAACCGCAGGCTAAGATCAGAGCTTCTGGGGGTGGGACTCTGACTATGCCAACTCCATCAATCCCTGCTGTGTGGCACCAGGGGAGAGCCAGAGGGGAGGGGACTCCAAGAGTGAGGTAAATGCTAAGTCACAGGCCACCTGAATGGGGTCAGAATTCCAGTTAAGAGCTGGCCACTCAAATCCAGTGAGCCCTTTCCTGCCACGCAGACAAGATGTCTACATGTCATTGAAGGCCTGACAGAGAGGGCTATGCACTGCCATCCCATCATACAGGTCCAACCACTGGCGAGACAAGAGGAAGGCATCCAGCCTGGAAGATGCCCAAGGCATCCTTGGAGCAAATGTGCCTATATCCCCAATACTGCACAGTCCAGAGTCCACAGCAGACTCTCCCCATACAAACTGTGGGCCTTTCTCTCCAGCTACAGGCCACTCTGGTTCTGCACAGAGACCAAGGTTTTAGGTGCCCATGAACAGATGCTCCAGAAGTGACCTTCAGCTGGTGAGGAACGAGCACTGAAGAGCAATCACAGCTGGGCCCTGACTCCCATGAGGCAACAACTCCAATGTGTCTCACCTGCCCTAGATGCTTCTACAGGACAATGCCCACTGCCCAGGGGCCAAGAGCTGTTCATCATCTCTCATTTCAATTCCCTTTTCCTCCCTGTGCTTCCTGGGGGTCATGGCATACAAGTGCTTCCATCCTGTCTTTCTCTCCAGATCTGCTCTGAGCTAGCTATATTCTGAGAGTGGCCAATGTCAGCTGCGGGGAGCCCAGGGCGCTTGTACTCACGGCTTGGATTCTGTCTGTCCTCCTTGCTGCTTCCTGCCACAGATTTACCCCGCTTAGAGACAAATGGTGATTCTGTCCCCAAACAGACACAGCAGAAATAAGCTGGGCCGAGCATCAGAGTTCCCCTTGATGCAGTCAAGTTGACATAGAAGATTGACAGACAAGCTGAGGATGGAAGTGGAGACAAACCCCTAGGTGAATATTCAGCTGGTCAAGCTGCGGTGGAGCCCACCTGAGTTATCACCAGGACACCATGGATTCTCCCATTCTCAGGCCTTTGCCCTTGGGCATCACCACAGTCTGCATCTCCATCCAGCTAACAGGAGGGATTCTATGAGCTCAGCCTTTGCATTGTGAAGCTCAGTGCTGTGCAGTAAATCCATGTGTATGTGTATGTGTATATGTGGGTATGTGTGCATGTGTTTCCATGTGCAGTGTATGTGGTGTTTGTATGTATATACATATATGTCTATATGTCTGCTTATATGTGCATATGTGTGTTTTTTGTTTGTTTGCTTGCTTTGGTTTTTCAAGACAGGGTTTTTCTCTGTGTAGCCCTGGCTGTCCTGGAACTCTCTCTGTAGACCAGGCTGGCCTCAAACTCAGAGATCCACCTGCCTCTGCCTCCCAACCGCTGGGATTAAAAGTGCCAGCCACTAATGCACGATGTGTGTGCATTTTATGTGAGGTATATGTATGTGTGTGTATTTATATACTCATATGTATGTGTACAGTATGTGGTTATGTATTGTGGTGTGGATGTATGTATGTGTATGTGTTTATATGTGTAGTACATGTGGTATTCATATATATATATATATTTATCTGTGTGTGTATGTGTGGGTAGTGTGTGTGGAATGTATGTGTGTGTGTGTGTGTGTGTGTGTGTGTGTGTGTGTATATATATGTGCCTGAGTATGTATGTGTAATGTATATTTATATGTGTATACATATGTGGTGTATGTGTGTGCACGCACACCTGTGTGCACCCGCACATGCATGCATGCATGTGTACATGTATGAAATGTGGTATGTAATACAAGCATCCTACTGAGTCTGTTTCCCTGAAGAAACCTGGCTAATATACTTTCCCTAGAAATTAGGCTTTTGGAGATGATTCCATATGCCCTCCATGTTTTCTGCCTAGAGTCACTCAGATGAATACTGTTCCCTGGACCCTGAGCCCAGGCTCCTTTTTCCTTAAATCAGCCCTTCTAGGGCAGAGACATGGCTACTGTTCTCGTTAACTCTCATGAACATTTTGCAGAGTGTCAGGTCAATAAACACAGGTTGATAAGGACAGTGGTATCACTTCATCAGCCCAGGGGCAAGGGTAGGTTTGGGGAAGAAATGTTGCTGAATTAGAAGCTCCTGAGGAGCAGGAAGCTCTACTGTGGCCACAGTCTGAGCACCCACCACACAGCCAGCAGCTCTTCCCAGAGTGGATGAGACCCTTAGAAACACCATGGGCCCAGATGTGAGAGCCACAGCACAGTTCCATGGATGTGGATCAAGAATTCTCAGCTTCAGAGCTTCCAACCAGGAAGATTTTGGCCCAGGGGCTGTGGTCTGATCTCAAGGGCCCTGGGTGAAGGAATCTACTCCTCCTCAGGTTGTTGGCAGCATTTGGCTCTCAGTGGCTGTTGGCTGATGGCCTTAGATCTCTATTGGTGGTTGGCTGGAGACCACCTTCCATTCCCTGCTGCATGGGCCTCCCATACACCACTGGGGCCCTCCACCTTCTAAGGAGGTAAGTGGAGAAGTCTGTGATGAGTGTCAGCTCCAAGCTGGAAGTCACAGACTTCTGGAACAACCACATGATTGACAGCCATCACAGTCACATTCTGTGGCTAGACATGAATCGCCAAGTCAAGTACGCCCTGAGGAGGATGGGGACACGGGTATGAAAACAAGGTGCATACCACATGTGCTAAGCAAACACTGGTGGACACATTTGAGGACAAAAAGTGGCAGAGGAAAGGGAAGTGATATATGTTGGGGGGGGACAAACTCTCCCATGAAGATTCTGGTGGCTGTAGACCACAGTGGTACTTCTTGGCTTAGAGTGGACTCCCTTCTAGGAACCCATGCGCATCACATGTATAAATGACCCACACTCTGGAAGCTCCTCAGTGAGAGGAAACTGTCTGGCCAGCACCCGAATCAGCCCCAGGCCTTAATGGATGGGGCACTGTCTCCACATGACTCCATTTCCTTCTCCTACATTTCCATTTCTGTCTCTTTTATCCATGTTATAGCCTGAAAATCCACACGGTGGTGGGCAGTTGACTGAGGTAATTCATTTTGGATGCTCTAGGTCTGTTCCAGGAATGCTTCTGGACAAGATTTAGAAGTTAGAAGACACAAGACCCAAGATCCCTGGGAAGGAGGCATGAGCTCATAATGAGACACAGGCCAACTATAAAGGTGTGTCCACAAGCCAGTGAGAGACCCTGTCTCAAATGATGGTGTTTTTCAGAAATATACCTGAGGTTGTTCTCTGGTCTCCATAGGCACATGTGCACACACATATGCACCTACACATACATGTGAAACTGCATGTGCACAAACATGCTCATACAAATATATTCACATGTGTGCACACACAAACACACACACACACACACACACACACACACACACACACACACACACACACAACTCCATTCTATCTACAAAATTAGACCTGGGCATAGGGGATGAATGTTTCATGGTTTTAGTAAGGTTGAGAATGGAGAACAGGAATAGAGTTTGTTTTGGGACTTTGCACACCTGCTAACATTGTAAAGGATGCTGACCACTCCCCAGCTTTGCCCGGGTGGCCTCTGGACATTTAAAAAGCACAGCCCAGTTGGACACTTAGAAGCCACTAGCATAAAAACACAAGGTGCCCACACAAGTTGAGTATACAGTAAAACAAGGAAAGTGCACACATATAAATTCCTCTTTTTCTTAATTGTGTGGCTAGAAGTACTTTTGGCAAGGGAAACAGACCTTCTTTAAGAAATATTTTTAGGAAAATTTACTCCTCACAACACCCTATAATGCTGTTTTGTGCAATAGGGTACCAATGTGCCCTCTTGTGTAGAACCTTAAAACTGCAGGAGCATCACCACTGGCCAACGACGTCCCTTCCCTCTTTTACAAAGAAATACATACATAGGAAGCACCCTTCTTAAAAGCTCTTTTGCTACCAGCTACAAGCATACACCCTCATGGCTGAAAACTAGCATTACCACGGGGCCTTTAGTGGTCTGAGGGAAGTAGAAAGAGTGTTGCAAAACAACATGCAGCCAGTAATGGCATACTGATACAAACTCACACACAACTATCTGAAGGGCTAGCTGAGGCCCTTTCTGGAAAGTTCTGGAAATGCCCTGCTTTAAGCAGTGTCTTCCATACGAAGTCAAGGTTAGAGGGAGGTTCTTCAAGCTCCAAACACTGTACCATCAGTGACACTAAGATTGCCATAGGAAGTCAGCAATCACAGCCCCTAAATGACAGTTTGGTTACCAGTGGAGGGAGAAGGAGAATGGGAAGGAGGGAGGAGGAGGAATCTGGAGGAGGAAGACAGAAGAGGAAGGGGGGGGGGAATCGGGAGAGAAGGAAAACAGAGAAGGAGAAGAGTCAGGAGGGAGAAAAGTGTGAGGAGGAAGAATCTTAGATTTGAGGTTTTGTGATGTGGGGAACAAAACCCAGGCTTCCTAGGCAAACCCCATGCCCCAGCCTCTTCAGAGCTTGGACAATGGAGGGAGTCAGGAGAGAGGAGTGTTAACATAGACATTTTTGCTCAAGAATCTAAAGAATCCAGGAGAGACCTTCTAGAAGATAAATAATGGCATTTTGAAGCAACCCCCCTCATTTTAACTCGGGAAGTCTAACTGGGGATCACACTCGGCTGGGCATCGGGACAGCCTGGGACGTGCCTGCCTTCACCATCTTAGACTCTAAGATCTGTAGCTCAGCAGCACTAATCTCTACACAAGATGACTTCACCACAGACATCCTGGTGCTGTCACCACCTCATGCTTGAGGGGGACATGAGTCCCAAGCCCCCAGGGAGGCACCCACACCCCAATAGTTGTTTGTATCCAAATTCTCGCCTGCTTACAAAGTCTGCAGAGTAAGGAGCTAGAAGAAACACCCGTGACTGTTATTATCTAGTCAGACTCTCAGAGTGTGAGGAAGGCAGGATTCTTGAAAAGAATTATAAAAAACAGACATGATCTAGTCACACAAAAAAAGCCCTGGTTCCCAAAAATATTGTTCAAGACTAGGAAATTAGAGACAAAAAGGAGGATTTCCCCCCACCCCAGGAGACAAAACAAAAATTTCCAAAGAATAAGACATAGAAAAGGAAGGCAAAGGTGAAGAGAGAATTGAAGAGTCCTGAGCAGAGGCCTTCAGTGGCTGATGAGGTCTACCTGTCCTCCACAGGAGGCTTCTGTTCTAGGGGGCTCTGGGTGAGGATGGCAGGGACCTGGGCACCCATTGGAGGCCTTAACTTCAGATTTGATGAAGAAGTTAGACCCACCCCAAGAAGAAATACCTGAGGAGTCCTCTGAAGGGTTGGCCAAGGACCTCTCTGGGATGTTATAGAAATGTTCCCCTGAAGCAGACTCTCATCTGTTGTGGAATCATCTTTCTGTGAAGATGTATCTTTGTCGAGGTGCCTTCTGATTGGCTTCATAAGAGCTGAATGGCCAATAGCTCAGCAGGAGAGGATAGGTGGGATTTCTGGGGAGAGAGAGGAAAGGGAGATAAATCTAGGTGAACGGAGACACCATGAGACACATACAGGAATGGAGAAGAGGTTAAAAAAGCCACATGGCGGAATGTAGATTAATAGAAGCAGATTAATTTAAGTTATAAGAGCCACTTGGAGACAAGCCTAAGCTAAAGGCCAAACTTTCATAATTAGTAAGGAGTCTCCATGTTGTTTTGGGGGGACTGGCAGTCCAAAGATAGCATGACAAGAAAGCTTGCTACACTCATCTGTAGGAGCAGGGCAGGACTTGGCCTCTTGGAGACATCACTGACACATCTTGATGCCCTCTTCTCTCTGAAGGTCATTACAGAGGGAAGGAGTCTGAAGACCTGGAGCACCTCAGGAAATCCTACCCCAAGACAACCCCAGGAAAGCTAGCACCAGGGCTCACTGAACCTGTGCTTATGTCTACTTTGAGATATTTCTGAGGAATTGATAAAGATATAAAATTTTAGCTATTTTCTGTTTTTCCTCCATAGGTATGCCTCCATTAAACCAGCCATCCATGCAACCCCCCGAATCTTCCCTTATAGTTGCTCGGGGCTGTTAGGAACTGTAAATGGTTACAAATACCCCTGAGTTCTCACAGCAGATCCCAAATGCTGTAGGAAAGGGGAGACTTCAGCACTCAGGAGCTCCCCATCCCTGAAAACTCTCCAAAGGTCAACAGGTACCTGCCCAGGAAACAATTACAGTGGCGTGGCACCTTGGTAGACCTGAGTCTTCACAATAATGACGGAAAGCATTTTTGTAACGCAGTGCCCACTGTGGCAGGGGGATGGAGGCAGGTTGATCTCTTTGGAAAGACTTAGCAGAGAAGATCCCAAGAGTTAGAGTCCAGAGCACAGACTGGAGGACAACACTGACGTGAAGAAGTGCTGCTTGGAGGGATAAATGGGCCCTGGAGCAGAGTGGAGAGGAGAGAGAGGTTCACAAACATCCTTCTCTTTTTATTCTGCTCTGTTACAAATAATATGTGAGCAGCTCTAGGCAAAGTGAAACTAGATAAATAGAATGGATGGATGGTGTCTTAGTTAGGGTTCCTCCTGCTGAGAAGAGACACCATGACCATGGCTACTCTTATAAAGAAAAGCATTTAATTGGGGCTGACTAACATTCAGAGGTTTAGTCCATTACATCATGGCAGGAAACATGCAGGTAGACATGCTGAGAGCAGCGGAGACAATCTGCATCCGGATTGGCGATCAGTAGGAAGAGAGAAAGAGAGGCACTCAGCCTGGCTTGAGCATTTGAAACCTCAAGCCTACCTTCAGTGATACATGTCCTCCAACAAGACCACACCTAATCCAACAAGGCCTCATCTCCCATTAGTGCCATTTCCAGGTGACCAAGCATTCAAATCTATGACCTTATGGGGGTCATTTCTATTCAAACCACCACAGTTGGGTAGGAAGATGGATGGGTGGATGGACAGATGGATGGTTGATGGGTGGATAGATGGAAGGGTGGGTGGATAGATAAGTAGATGAGTGGGTGGACAGAAGGATTGATGGGTGGATGGATGGTTCAAATGGGTGGATGGGTAGATTTTATTGGCTGGATAAGTGTGTAAGTAGATGAAAGGATGGATGGTGAGTGACAGAATGGATAGACCAACAGATATTTGGAGCCGGGTGGGTAGAAGCATAGGGAAGAGGGTGGATAGATTGGTGAACAAGTGGATGAGAGCTGTGTGTGTGTGTGTGTGTGTGTGTGTGTGTGTGTGTGTGTGTGAGGGTGAGTGAAAGGAAGGGTATGTGTGAAGAGGCATGCAGATGGGTAGATGGGCAAATAAGTAGATTAAAGAGTAGGCAGGTGGGTGAAGGGCAAGCAGGAGAAAGGGTAGATGTGTAGATAAAAGGAGCAAATTTTCCCCATGGTCCCTGCTTTATGACAGCATCCTCCTTCAATATTCACAGGTCTTTCATTTTCAGAATTGCTGTCAAGTGCTGTCTTGGGGTTTCTATTGCTGCAATGAAACACTATGACCAAAGCAAGCTGGGGAGGAAAGGGCTTCTTTTGGGTTACACTTCCATATCACTTTGATAGTTAATCATTGCAGGAAGTCAGGACAGGAACTTAAACAGGCCAGCAACCTGGAGGTAGGAGCTGATGCAGAGGCCATGAAGGGGTGCTACTTACTGGCTTGCTCATCATGGCTTACTCACCCTGCTTTCTTATAGAACCCAGAACCACCAGCCCAGGGAAGACACCATCTACAACAGGCACCATCAATCACTAATTAAGAAAACGCCCTAAAGGCTTGCCTACAGCCTGATCTTATGAAGGCATTTTCTTAATTGAGGTTCCCTCTTCTCAGATGACTTCAGCCTGCATCAAGTTGACACAAAACTACCCAGCACAAGCACTAATAGAATAACCCCCACACCCCACACCCACTCTGCCAGGAGGAATAGGCAGGAAAGACATTCTGGTGCATGCTACAGTCCAGACAAGCCTTGAGAACAGCCTGCTGAGCGAAAGAAAAATAAAGTTCACAAAAAGAAAGGGGTACCAGGGCCTGGGTCAGGGGTAGAAGCTAGTGTTTCATAGGGATAAATCTTCAGTTGGCAAGATGTAGGGGATGGCTGCAGAGTAACATCGGGGTGCATCATCCATGGAGCAATGTACTGAAAAATGTTGAAGCAGGTAACTTTTATGGTGTGTGTGTGTGTGTGTTCACAATAACAACAGAAGGAAAAAGAGCAGCGTTTTCTAATGCCCTGAAGATACCTAGAACAGTCATCCCTCTGTCAACGCATCCAAATGCTGAGAATACGGGAAGCACAATCTTACTCCTCATTCAAATGTTTACTGGAAACAACCTTGTCCTAGTTAGCTTCGGCGGTCGACCTGACATAAACCTAGAGTCACCTGGGGAGAGGGGGCCTCAATTAAGAATTACTTCCATCAGCTTGGCCTGTAGCAAGCCTGTGGGATGTTTTATTAATGACCAATATGGAAGGGTCCAGCCCATTGTGGGCAACACGAACACTGGGTAGGTGGTCCTGGCTCATTTAAGCAAGCAAGCCGTGAAGAGCAAGCCAGTCAGCAGCATTCTTCCATGGCCTCTGCTTCATTTCCCACTTCCAGGGTCCCGCCTTGAGTTCCTGCCCTGACTTCCCTCAATGATGGATTGTGACCTGGAAGGGTTAAGATGAAATAAACCCTTCCCTCCCCAAGTTGTTCTTGGTCATGTTGTCTATCACAGCAGCAGGAACACAAACCTAAGCATCCCATCTGAGAACTGGTTGTTAAGGGAAGGTGCTTCCTTTACACAAAGAATTATCGTTTTTTGTAGCCATTAGAAAGGAGATTCACAGGACTGGGGGTGTGGCTCTGAGTAGAGTGCTTGTGGGGTTCAATCCCCAGACACTACAGAAGCAGATGGGGGGAGAGGGAGGAAGAGGAGGAAGGGGAAACAGAGAGGGGGAGAGAGAGAGCCACAATTTAAAAGAAAGATATGAGTAAAACAGAGAGATGGCACCCATATGGCAGCTCACCACCATGAGTAACTCCAGTTGCAGGGGATCCAGTGTCCTTTTCTGACGTCCTCAGATACCAGACATGTAGGTGGTACCTAGACTTACATGCAGGCAAAACACTCGTATACATAAAATAAAAATAAAACAATTACTATCATGTGAGATTGTTGTAGATTATAAGAGCAAGACACAGGCTATATATGCGAATTATTAATAAACTCATAAAGAAGAGAATGGGCCACTGGGAACAGATCAAACAATACCTGCAAGTAGCTTTTCAAGCATTCTTGAAATTCTCCGTCCTGTACTATGTGTGTTCCTAGGATGGTGGGCGGAGTTAAGTAAGCACTTGGGAGGACGAAGAGTGGGGAATCGACTGCCTCTTTGAGCAAAGCCATTTTCAAATCAAATTGGTGCCAAGGTAGTGTGGTCTACATGGGTGCTGGTTGCAACCAGAGTATGGGACCGGGAATCATGGGAGGATGGTAAGGTGGGAAGGGTATGGATATGGTCAGAAGAGGTAGATACAGTCTACCTGAGACTAACAACACCTTCTGTTTTAAAAATAATTTATATATAATAATATATATATATATATATATATATATATATATATATATATATATATATATATATATATATACCTTGAGCGTACTCACTATTCACGCCCAGACTTCCACTTTGAACAGGTAGGAGTCTCTTCATTAACTACTACCCACTGCAACATGAAGCTTCTCTGACCCAAGGTTGAGAGCAGTGCAAATCTATGGCTAAAAACATGAACACTCACAAGGCAATTTGACGACGTGACCACTTAGCAAATCAACAACAGTAGTTCCCTGCCATCTAGGACTGATGGTCTCCCCAGCCGGAGGTTTTTAGTCAGGTTAACAGTATCAGGCACAAATTCCCTTCTGTGAAACTGACCTCAAATTCAACTCAGAAAGTGGTTGGCTACCTCCACAATAGTCATGCCTGGAAGGTCATATTATAGCATACAGAGGCCAGTTCTGGGTAAGACCGTTGACGGATTCCCCCAGTAGCCTGTACAGCACCGTGAAAGCTAGCCAGTGGGGGCTAGGGGTGGGTGAGTCCTAAGACTGATTTCTCTGTGTCCTGCTACCAAGGTATGTGGTGTCTTCAGCAATCAGGTCTTACCATCTATCGCTGGTGGGTAGCCAAGAGTAGTGGCAACAGGCTGTGTTGTTGTGGGTGTAGAGCCTTCTTGACCAATAACCCACAGGAGGTAACCAGTGCCTGTCACTGAGATTTTCATTTGATAATCTGTGTCTTGTGTCACCCATGCAGGATAACTCCATTATAACTTCTTCTTTTAAAATTACATTTTTAACAGGCTTATAAACTAGTGTAAGCATCCATATAACCCAGCAACCCAACTCCTGGGTATGCACCCCACAGAAGTGAGAGCACACATTATATCCCCCAAAGGGGCCTATTCTAAAGGGGGTTCATGGCAGCCTTGGGCTCTCAGGCAACCTTCAGACCAGGGTTTATTCGTACAGATCCTTCTTCCTGTGGTGAGCAGGATGGTCAAAAAAGACCCAGTTAAATGCAAGTCCACTAAGTGTTTTTCAGGAGTGAGTGTTTCAGAAATAACCTGCACAGGACTTTCTGCCCTGTGCAGACAGATAGGGTTGGAGTGGCTTCAGGGAGGGCCAGGCAAGTGTTCTCTCCTGAAAGGTGCCTATAAGGTTCAGTGCTACCAATTAACTGGATAGATCTGCATGGAGAGCCTGTGTGAGCTCTGACCCAGACTCTGGAAAGACCGGTGAACAAAATAGACACCATTCCCTGTTGTGGGTGAGCTCACATGCTAATGGGAACAAGACAACAGTGTAATGAATGTGTCCAGAGAGAGTGCACATTTGCTCCATGCCTGGTGCGTTTCCGTTGTAGGCTACTGTTCCAGCACATATCAGGGAACAGTGTCCTCAGTAGAGTCAAAGAATACCATTCTAATGACAGAAAGAGCCAGATGCTTAGAGTTCCGTTCGACCCTACTAGAGAGTGCAATGCCCGCTAGGCACCCAGTCACACACTCCTCTGAATAAACCTAGGTACTGAAGCATCCGTCAGCTAGACAACCAATGACGACATTCACTGGGAAGACAGAAAAATGAAGGTTCTAGAAAGAAAATTACACCAGGAAAGAGGAGTAGCCAGAGTTAGGCCTTGCTGTGTGCCAGGCAGTCCACATCAATCTAAGCCACACACACACAACCTGAGCACAGAAAGGCTCCAAGCCCCACTGACAACACTCATCCTTCTCAGCTCTCATTCCAATCCCTTCCTGGGTGTTCTGTGAAATAACCATTAGCTGCCAAGTTCTCTCTGCCCCAGGTAGCAACCTAGAGACCCTCCAGGGAATACAGACGTGTTTGTAGCAGGAATGGCTTGCCTGATGCCTGAGACTGATCCTCCTGTGGCTTGATTAAGCCTGAGAGGATAATCCCCGCATGGGGTCTGTTGGGGGGGGTGTATCCCATTCCCCTCCACCTTACACAGTGCTGTCCATGAATTCTCTGTATGGTACAGCCCTGGGGTGGGGTGATGAGGTTTAGCCCCACCAAGGAGCAGCTGATAAGGGCAGCTCCTTGTGGCCTGGAAGGGGGTGGTTAGCTGCAGCCCAGCAGCCTGGCCACCAGACCCCACGTAGCCACTGACAGCAGGTATTTATGCCTGGAGACCTGGAGGCGCTGTTCTACTTAGAGTGACCTCGGGGGCTGGCAGGCCAAGACGCTGTTTGGAGGAGACTGTAAATTAAGCCTGGAATTCTAGGGATAAACATCTTCAGGATTTATTCCTGCAGCCGCTCCCAGGAGGACTGGCTTCAGAGTAATCACAAGGCCCAGACACGGGTCTGCACTCTGCCCCTGAAGCCAGGGTGCTGGGAAGCCCCTCCCCAACACACACACCAAAACAAGCTTGCCAGAGACAGCTGTGTCTGAGGTTGATGCTTTCATGCTGGGAGGGAATCGCTCTGTCCAGGTGTGGTCCTGAGGCCTCTGAGCTCCCAGTGTGTCTCAGCAAAGCCTTCACTCTCCAGCATGTTCCTGAAGCAGTGATGCCCTCTGCGATGCAGAGTCTGGATTGCAGAAGTTAAACCGGGGCTCAGAGCCACTTACATGGACCACGCCTCCTCTGTCTCTGCATCTCCAGGTCTTCAGTTATAAAAATGGTGAAGCAGGAAATTCTCGTGGTCATATTCAGTATCTGTATGAGTTTGCTATGCTGTCATCATCAAGTACCATACACTGGGCTTGAACAGCAAGTTCATTTCCCCTCGGTTCCTGACGCCCCTAGTCTCTGATCCTGGGGTCAGCAAGCTTAATTCCTCCAGTAGCCTCTGTCCTCATCTTGCCAAGGAGCTGCCTCCTGCTGTCCTCACCCAGCCTCCCTGCCTCTTCCTAGGAGAACACCAGGCTTCTCCAACTTGGCCCGTTCTAAAGACCTCATTCATTTCCTGACCTCCGTATGGGCCCTGTCTCTAATCTGTCACATATTTATCATTTTTAACTCTTAGGTTTAGGGGAGACAACTCAGCACGTGGCCCACCTGAGGCTACAGAAAGTTTCTGAGAGGGGAGACTCACCCGGGCATACATGTCATGTGCACATGCCCAGGTTTAGCAGACTTTCGAGTCCCCATCCCCATCCCCAGCCATCCTTTGTGAGAACCAATAAGGGGTTTGGGAAGGAATGGCAACCTCTCAATGTTAATTCATGGAACTCTTCCACCAGTAGGATTTCTGCAGAGGGTTCAACACTGACCTGCAGGCTTCGGGGTAAAGAGGTAGACAGGCACCTGGGCATTGCTGGGAGCGAGGATGGCTGGAGGTGGGGTGGCTGGGTGTCTCATCAGATGAGGCAGGACAGGGAAGCAGCCTCCTTGCCCACTACTAACAAACTCCAAGGCAGGACCTTAGGCCTCAGGCCTCTGTAGGAAGAAAGCGGACAGTCACAAGGGGATCAGCTACAAGATGTCAGCTCCTAAACACAATCCAGATCAGTCTCCCGGCATGAGCCTTGGAGCCTGCCTGCCGTGTGGCTGCGACAGGGTTGGGGGAATGAGTGTCTGCATGGGCTCTGGGTGCCAGATGCCAATGGTGAGAGTTCCCAGCAGGTTGACACCGAGTGGCAGGCACTCAAATAGCTACTCTACCTACCATCATTCATTTAATTGTTCATTCATTCATTCCACTAGGAATGTTCACTGAACTGTGGGTCCTGGGGAAAAAATGCGGACTTGAGTCTCAGGACTCAGGCAGAGCCGGGCAGCAAGAGTCTCGGCAGGGACGCTGCTCATCCAGTGGTCCCAAGTTACTAAAGGAATAAGAAGGGAGGGTGCTGGACATGGGGATGGCACCCCTCACCTCCCACTGAGGGGCAATGCTGGCTGCTGAAGACTGAAGAGAGAGCCAAGCCACCAGTCCCCAGGCTCGCTACAGGCCTGGGGAGAGACACCACTACAGCAATGCCTAGGGCCAGCCAAGGGCACCGAACAAAGCAGGTCTCCTTGCTGAAAGGCATTGGGATCTCTCATGGGGTGTGGGCCTTTGAGACTCAGAGCAGGGCTGAGTCTAGAACACCTGGAAGAAGCCTCACCCAGGACAAACCTCCCTCAGAAAACACTCCGAAAGCCCAGGAAAGAGGGCTTCCTACTGGTTTCTATTGGGACTACTTTCTTAGCTAAAAGACACAAGGATTTGGAGGAAAACAGAGCAAATTAGGGAAGTGTATCCCTGGCTCCTCCAGCAGCTGTCCTCAGAGGCCATGAGGTTCTCAAAAAAGCTTCTTAGAATGGTGGGTGCGTGATTGGCCAGCAGGGCTCACATCTCTGCTAGCTTCTTCCTCTATTGTTGGGTTTTCTGAAGGATTGGATGGCTTCCCTTGTGGGGAAACTGAAGCATTGAAGGCTATGGTTGTACCTAGGTCTCTTCACCATGGCTTCGGAGGCTTGTTTTCACCTGGGGCTATGGGGGAGGACAGAACCTGCCTCAGATTAGTGACACAGGGGACACCTACTTAAAGAGCCAGGAAGAGAGGATACTGCAGGTACCCACCACAATAATGGCTGTTTCAGAATGTGAAGTGCTAAATGCTTCCATCACTGGATGCTCCCTGACTAGGGAGCAAGACCCCAGGGACAAGGGCAACTAGAGTGTCTGGGATCTCCCCCCAATTGCCACCCTCAATTTCTGGGGCTTGGGCAGAGGAAGCCCTATGGAGGACTGGACTCTGTTCTCATAGTCCTTCAATGCTTCTGTTACTGAGGGTAAAGGTCTGAGTCAGATATTTCCAGGTTCTTGGCCTCTTTATTCAAGAAACTGAAATATTGGCTCGCAATTAGAAAAGACTGGAGACTTCATTTGAAGCAAATTTAAGGAACATGTCTGAAGCTTCTGCAGGGGAACAGCAGACCTCAAGGTGAAGAGATTCAAGGGCCCTGATTATTATTCAAGATTTCCTTCTACAGGGTTCAAGAGGAGTTTGTTTACTCAGGGCATAGTGAGGGTGGTTCTGTTTCGATTGATAGATTAGGTCATATCATTTTCTACTGTACATAGCCCTAAATTCCATAATGCATCTGATTTTCATCATATACATGCCCAAGTATGCATGAGCATAAGATGATATAAATAGGAGACTTTCCCCCCCTAAAAGTTCATTTGAGGACACAGCGTTGCCTTATGGCACATGCATCCCAAGCCGGTTCAGGCAGAATTGATCCCCCTCCACCCTGTTCTTGGACATAACTGGGATGTTTAAATAGAAACTGTCCAAGTTTGATGGTTGCTAAAGGAAGGAGAAATGTATTTCCACTGTTTAGAGTGGGATGTGTATTTGTGCATCTCTGGGCAGCTGGGGAGGGGATCTTATGTTGCTAGCTGGTTGCTAGGTACATCATTCTGAATTGGGTATATGGGAGAACACATGCAGGCAGAACATTTGGCCGCCAAGTGTGTTATCATTAGAAGAACGGAAGTGTAGGCACAAGCCAAGTGGAGTCCCAGGTTGCCAGCCATTCCCTATGCTTGCCTGACCTACTTCCTACTTTCTGTGTACACAAGGGCCAGTATTGGGCCAGGTGCTGGCTCTGGTTCTGTCACCCTCTCTAATGTGAGTTCTAGGATGGGTGGGGAGTGGGTGGTGGTGCTGGGGAGAATCCTGCTGAGAATTCTCAGTTGCCCCAGGGAGAATATAAGTCTTGAACAAGGGTTTGGAAAGTGTCCTCTGCAGCCAGCAGAATCAGGAAGACCTGGGCACTCATGCACATTCTCAAGCGCCACTCCAGAGGTAGAATTAGACCCTCTGGGGATGGCTGCCAGCTGCCAGCTGCACCTGTGACTCTTGCTTTGGGCATCATCTCCAGCGGTGTTAAACTCTCAGGCCCCACCCTGGTCCTACAAATGAGAGTCTTCATTTAGCTAGAGCCCCTAGGAGATCCCATGCACATTAACATTTGAAAAGCTCAGCCCAAGGCCCGGGGACACAGAGATTTTGAGTGACACCTTGCAGTCGTAAAACTCTATCAGGAACTCTTGGGAAAAATCACCCAACCTTTCATTTCTCTTTCTGCAAAAACTCCCAGGCAGGAGGGAGGCCTGTCGGGCTCAATTAGGGCTGTGAGTCCCTTTGATCCACCCCAAACTCCCGATAAGGACTCAGGGCAAGGGGCGCTGGGGGCAGACTACTCCCAGTAAGGGGTGAGGGGCTTCCCTCCAGGGGGCAGGAAGCCAAACCTGGCTCCAGCGAAAGCTCGGCCAAAGAATGCCCCCTTCTTGGAGCCTCTGGAATTGGGAAGAAATTCCTTGCAAATTCCATGGCCACCCCTGGCCAGTGAGAAAATTGAGAGCGCAACCCAACTCGATGGCGTGGTGCAGCCTGGCTCCATTAAATGAGTTCAAAACAATTACCAGGGAACATGTGTTTCCTATGAAGGGAGCAAGTGTTAAAACGGATTTAATTTTCTTTTGTAAATAAAGAGGCCTATCCAGCCCGGCCTGTTTATCTCCCTGAGAGAGATGAAAGTGTTTCATCTCCCAGTAGCCTCTGCCCGCCTCCCCACTGAGGCGGGGGCACTATCTGTACCCCATGTGTTGTCTATCTGTAGAGCTTTGCCATGGCAGCCATGTGGAACTGTTTGAGCACCATGAGGTCTCTTCTCAAAGTCTGACTCTTGGCTATCTGCAATGGCACTCCCCCCCCAAAACATATTAGTGATTCATAAACAGTAAAATTAGTTGGCTAGGGGGCTGGTGGAGGTATTCATCCTGGCGGCGCCTGCTTTCCTGGGTTGGTAGTTAAAATAAATCATGGCTGTCACAATGGAATTCAGGCCTAAAAATCACCTGTAGGAATCCCCACACACTCGCACCCCCACGTTCCCCAGCCCCACCCCCAGCATGGATGATCAAAGCTACCTTACTCCAGCTGGAGGAGGGAGAGTGAGATGGGGGACAAGAAAGGAGGAGGAGACAGAGCAAGAGGTAGTTTCAGCAGCCAGGAGGAATGCCTCCAGAAGTTATGAGGAAGGAATCAGGAAATTAACATCTCTGCTTTGGAATGGCACAAAAATGAGGCTGATTCTAAGACACTAGTTTTTCTAATACAAAATATGATTAATCACTTCATTCCTTAATGTTGTGTTCCCACTTGACCTTTTTGCGCTGGCGTACAGAACTCCGGTTTTTTGTTTTTTCTCCCAACTGCAAATTTAATAAATTCCAACATGCCCAAACTTCCTGACTGACACTGTCCACCGCTGGTATCTCTGGAAACTTCAATGGCGGGGAGATAACTCGCACAGTCTGCTCTGCCTACCTTTGCGGCGCTCGCAGTAATCCGGGATCAGGCGACTAAGCTTTCATCTTCAGAGCACTTAAGTTAATTACACGAGGCCAGCGAGGCCCCGAGGAGCGGGTTCTGTGCAGCCCTCCTGAAGCCAGACATCATAGAATCCAGATGCAAACCCTTGGTAACTTAAGCCCAACAAATTTCCTTTGTCAAGAAATGCAAACAGCCCAACATTGAAGCCCGGGCTACTACAGCGAGTCTGCCTACTGGGCCAAGGGCTGCAGAGCCCAGAGCCACCATCCAGGCCAGAAGCTATTGAAATGTGCAACTGCCTACCTAGCAGCCCCCTAACCCACCCACCTGAGGGGGGTTTACCAAGGGTGGCTCATTTTTATTTTGAATGGGTTGCTGATCAGAACATGGCTGCCTCCTTTCAGTTGACCCCAACCCAAGGCATTTTCTGGACTCAAGGAAAGTGCATTCACTGAGAGAAGGCAGGAGACTCTCCTCATAGTTGGCAAGTTTCCCACTGTGGATTTTGTTTCCAGACCTCCGCACCCTTCTCCTTCTGGCACCTACTAATCTGTCCCAGCCTAAAATGACCCTCCTCTTGCATGTCCCTCAGATGCCATGACAGGATCATCTGCCCTCCTCTCTACCATCCATACCCCTCTCAATGTCACTGGTGATGGACAGGCTTCTTTCTTTCTACTCCATTACTGTGATATTCCACTCCTGCAAGATGAGGTGTCTTGGATGAGGGAACAACCCTATCTGATCCCAAGGCCCCCTGGAACGGTCAGCCTCACACTTTTTCTGGGGTTCCATTAGCAGCAAAGCTCACAGCTCCAAGCTGCCCACTGATCCCAGCACGAAAGAGCTCCACATAGTCACAGCTCTTGTGCCAAGATCAGCATGTCGTGGAATTGATCTTGTCCTCCAAAAGGTTTGTCAGTTTCTCACCAGACTTAGAGATGGGGCCTTTGCAGATATAGCCAAGGTGGTGCGAGGCTGTGTGAGATCAGGGTGGCCCTATGCCATGGCTGCTGTCTTTACAGGCAAGAGACACATGGGGAAGAACGCTGTAGCAACAGGAAACAAGGGCAGAGTGTCCCTGAGGAACTGGAGAAAGCATTGCCTGCAGACATCTTGCTTTTGGACTTTCTCCTCCAGACCCAGAGGAAACAGACTCTCTCTCAAGACACAATAAGCACCTGCTTGTGTTTCCCTGGCTTGGGTCCGAGCATGCAGAGGAGAGAAAATTGTGTCTTCAGCCATCAAGAGGGTCATAGCTGACACCCCATAACAAAGCACAGATTACCAAGAGAGAAATGTATAACAAATTTATATAATAGGTTCCACATGGGGGCCTTCGGGAATGAAGTCCAAAGAAGCAGGAACACAATTGGAGGCTTGATGGCACAGGGACAGTCATTCAGAGGGCATTGAAGGCCAGGAGCTAGGGACCTCACCATCCCAGTTCAGTTCCTCATGGAGCTCTGTGTCTTCCCTCTTCCTCTCTGGGTGTGGGGCAGGCACCTGTCACAGGAGGGCTCATAGCCTGCTTTCAGGGGAGCTTGCTCATATATGTGGGTTCTGGGTCTCACACAATGACAGCAGAAGAATGTTAGCATGCCTTTCTGCTTCTGCTTCTCTGCAGTTTCCAACATGTTTGGGGGGCAGTGTGTCCCCACCTGCACTGTGGAGGATGGTGACAGCATCTTCATTATGTCACTGGGACATGGCAGGGCTTCAATGTGAACAGGAGTCATAGATGGGTACAGCTGGACATGTGTGCTCAATTCTTCCCACTCCCTATACCTGACTCACAGAGGCCACCACTGTGCCTCCGCTGTATAGACTCTTTGCAGAGCCTTTACCAGGGGCTAAACCTGCATGGCTGTCCCAGTCTTGGACCTAGGCTCTTCATCCCATGCAGCTCATGAGCTCACAGCTCTTCCCCACCTGGCCAACTCAGTAGGAGAGAGCCATCTTGGAGGCCCTTGCTCTGGGGCTCTTCCAGCCTGGCTTGGGGTCTTTTCTGAGCCCCCCAGTGCTGCTGTGGCACCACTCAGAGTTCAATGCTCTCTGTACCCATAGGCTCCTTGTGCACAAATTCAGCCAGCAGCAGCAGGAGATGTCATTAGACTCATGGTGTATCTGTGCTGAGCTGGTACAGACTATTTCCTGGCCCTTGTTCCCAAATGACACAAGACAGCAACCACTCACATGGCACTCACATTGTATTAGGATTTATAAAGCATTCTAGAGCTGGAAACGTGACAGGGGAGGACGGGAGTGAGGTAACTCTATTGAAGGGATTTATTTCGACTTTGGCAGCTCTGAAGATGCTAGTCCCTCCTCTCCTCCATGGCAAATGACAACCTTGACGCAGCTGTAAGTGCTGATGTTGTGAGTCACTCAGAAGGCCCCCAGCCTTCTGCCAGCCCACGGTGTTCAGATGTGTGTTGAGTGAATAAAGGATTTCACAAGGAAAGGAGTAGATTTCAATGCCCTGCCCAAGATATGGACCTCACATACAGCACCCCCCCTCCTTTCTTTCGAAGATGCCACCTGTGCTGGCTAGATTTATGTCAACTTAACATAAGCTAGAGTCATTTGGGAAGAGCCACTCTCAATTGAGAAGATGCCTCCATAAGATTGGCCTGCAGGTAAGTCTTTAGTTCATTTTCTTAATTAGTGATGTGGGAGATGTTAATTAGGTTGTGGGTGGTGTTGTGCCTCAGCTGGTGGTCCTGATCCTGTAAGAAAGCCGGCTGAGAAAGCTATGAAAAGCAAGCCAGTAAGCAGCACCCCTCCATGCTTCATCAATTCCTGCCTTCAGGTTCCTGCGCTACTTGAGTTCCTGTCTTGAATTCCCTTAGTGATGGACTGTTTCCTGGAAGTGTAAGATCAACTAAACCTTTTCCTCCCCGAGCTGTTTTTGGTCACCATACTTTATCATAGCAATAGAAACCTAAGCTCTGCCCTAGGAACAGAAAAAAAGGGACTTTGCACAGTGAAGGTAAGCAGAGGAAGGCTCCTGGACTCCTGAGCTGATTTCCACTTGAGCTGATGCTGGCTCCCTGGGCTGTGCGGGAAGAGCATTGCTATGACCTGAATGTGGAATGTCCTGGACAGGCTCATGTTTTGGACACTCAGTCCCCAGCTGGTAGTGCTGGTCAGGAAGGTTATAGAGGGTGGAGCCTCACTGGAGGAAGTGTGTCACTGGGGGAGGTGGACTTCGAGATTTCATTGCGGGGTTCCACTTCCTGTTCTCCCTCTGTTCCTGGACTGCTAACAAGCAATGTGACAGGCAAGTCTCCTGCTCCTGCTGTTACGCTTTGTCCGCCAAGATGGACTCCATCCCTCTGAACTGTGAACCTATATGAACTCTTTCTCTCTTAAATTGCTTTTGCCGGGGCATTTTATCTGCAGCAACAGGAAAAGACATGAGCATGGTAGAGGGCGGGGGCATCTGTGCCCAGAGGACAGACAGGGTTGACTTTGCAGCCCTAACCTGGAGCAAAGTCACAGTCAGCAGGGTGGTTCTCAGGAATGGCCATTAGGGAGACAGAAGAGCAGGTACACAGGCCCTTAGATAAGAGAGGGTTTTCACTGTGTGAGGAAGAGCAAAGAAAGTGTGTGAGGGGTGTGGGGGTGCGGGGTGCAGAGGAGACTGTCAGGAGCCCAGCTGAGAGGCGGGCAGGTTCTAAAGCTGTTCCCTGAGTCCACAGCAAGTGGCCCTGATTTTCACTCAGTGTGGTGTAGTAAAGGCATAACGGATGGCTACACCCTGAGTGATTTACAAGGACTGAAATGTAATTGCTCGTGGCTCTGGAAGCATCGAAACTGAAGGTTCTGGCTGGCTGTCTGCTTCTGGAAGCTGGAAGCTATGAGGGTAGATTCCTTCCAGGCCACCTGTAGCTTCTGGGAACTCCCAGTCACCCTGGCTCTTCTCAGATTGAAGACCCATTCTCTGGGCTTGCCCCAGCCCATTTGTTTCCTGTCGGCTCTGGGGCCCACCTGAGAAAGTCCATGACAGCCCCATCTAGACCTCCCTAACTGGATGTAATCCCATCTGCAGTGAGACTTTTTTTTTTCCTAAATAAATCCACATCCACAAGGGGCTGCAGTCAGTACACTGCAGGGAGTCAGGTGGACGTGGGGGGTGGCCAATTCTAAGGCCACCACTGTCGCCCAGGTATGTGATGTAGGTGGCCTGGCAGGGGGAGTGGGCTTTGGGAAAGATTCAGAAGCAACAGGTGCACAGACAGTTCCTCCCAAAGGCCTCGGCACAGGGCCAGGCAGGAAGGAGAGGCTGAGGGTGCCTGGCAGGTTTTGTCTCAAACAACTGGATTGATCATGGTATAAAAACACCTTTATTTTATCTTCTTTCTTACAAAATGTACCCTTCTCCCCAAACCCAATTAACCCAGTTTCCATTACCCAAGGGGCTACCCAAGCTCTTCAAAGCCAGGTCTGGTTCCCTGCAGACATTCCTTATAGCTGAAGAGCTCCAGGCAACATGAGAAGACCGTCTGCGATTGCTAAGTAATTGCCTTTCGGCTATAAAAGTAATTAAGAAATGGCACCAATTTCCCTAAGTGTAATGTAATTAAATCCACTGGCTTGGAAAATCATTTGCAAAAAACTGAACAAGCAGAAAACCCAAGGGACAGGGATAGGCGTGGCATGAGGTCTGAGAGCTCTCCTAGGCCTTTCCCTAGATGCAGGGTCAGGGGGGCCTTGATGGGCTTGGGTTCTGACGAGCCATGGAGGACAGTAAAATTACAAGCCTGGTTGGTGTGATCAGGCCAAGCAGAGCCTAGCCTGTGGGGTTCACCTGTCAGAACTCAGGCCAGGGGCAGAGCCCAGAGACTGGGCCATGGCAAGTAGAAATATGGTCCTGACTCCACAAGGTCAAAGGCAGCTCAGGCTTTAGTGGAGATGACAATTGGGGAAACACAGTGGCCAGCATGGCCCAAAGAACAAAGTTGAGCCATGACAATGGCAGATTCTGATAGGACCAAAATGTTGCCAGTTGAGAAGGCCATGTGAGGCCTAGGCCAGAAACCCCTAGCTGTCTGCATAGAGTCTATTGGCTTAGGGGAGCCTTAAGGCCAAAGAGACCCAGTCCAGTATTCTACCCCATTGAATGAGGCCTTTCTCTTCCCAGGTGTGGCCGAGAAAGAATTTCTGAGTTAGGCAGAGGCCTGGGTTCAAGATGTTATCCTGAGCAAAATGCTCAGCCTCTCTGAACTTGTTTCCTCCCCCAGTAAGCACATCCTTAGGAGAGTACAGCAGAAGGCACTTCATAAATGACGATGGCTAGACAGCTAGGCCTTGGGGGTGCTGCAGAAGGCCCCTCCCACCCCATCCTTATCCTCATGCTAGTCATCATGTGAGCATGGGTCTCTTTTCCTCCTCCTGACAAAGGTTTCTTCTCAGCCTTGGATATTTCCTCAAGTATAAAAAGAAGGAATTGAGGTCCCTCCTTTGTAGAGTCCCATGAGGATTTGGAGAACAGCCAATCACGGCTTGAATGTGAAACATCATCACAGGCTGAGATCTGAACACTTTGCTCCTGGCTGCTGTCACTATTGGGGAATGCAGTGGGACCTTTGGATGGTGGACTCTCACTCTTCAGCAAACCTTGAGACTTACAGTCTGGTCCCAATTCCAGTCTGCCTTCCACTTCCTGCCACTATGTAGCCTCCTCTGACTGTTGTCTTCCTTCCCGGGATGGACTGTATCCCCTCAGACCAGGAGCCAAAGTAAATCTTAGTCACTTGTGTCAGAGATTCAGCCACAGTGGCAAGAAAGGTAACTAATCAAAGCTAGACAGGAAACAGGGACAGTGAGATCAGACTGGCAGGGCTCTCTGCCTGCCTGCAGCAGGGCCTGGCTAGTGCTGTTCTCTCCAAGATTTAAAATTAGCAGATAGAAGAAGAGGCCCAGAAGCTCTCCCAGCACAGCAGGAGTGACTGCAGAGATAACCCCCTTAACTGTTGGAAACACTCAGAGTGGACAGAGCTGGGGCTCCACTGGCAGCTAGCTCACTTGCCTAGCATGCGTGACATTCTAGACTCCATCCCCAGCACAGCATGAATCAGGCATAGTGGCATACAACTATTATCTCCGCACATGGAAGGTAGAGGAAAAGGGATCAGAAGTTCAAGGTCAACCTCAGCTTCATAGTGAGTTCAAGGCCAAGGCCAGCCTGGGCTACATGAGACGCTGTCTCAACAACAACAAATGCCCAGAAGCCTGGCCTTGATGTTGCTTTAGTTTTCAAGAACTCATGGTTTGGGGGACCTGATTTCACTCTGCCTGGCACACTATGAGCAACTGTGTAAGATTTGTTATGCATTTACATTTCAGGGTGGCCAGATCACTGGTGTAAGCAGAGCTGAGGAGCTCCTCCAAAAGATCACTGGACAAGCTGTTCTCCAACCTCCTTTCCACTCAGACTCCACTGCTGGAGTCTGGTGCAGGCTTCTCTCCCTCATGTCCCCACTCCCACTTCAGCACAGCCTGTAGATCCCATCCTGCGGAGACTGTTCTGGGTGTCCTGCCCCATGGCCCATCCTACTTTTCCATCACTGTGGTAAACAGCATAACCCAAAGCCACTTGGGGAGCAACAGGCTTATCTGGCTTACAGGTTACCATCCATCATCAAGGGAAGACAAGACAGAAACTTAGAGGGGACACTGCTTATGGACATGCTCTCCATGGTTTTTGCTTAGCCTGCTTTCTTCAACAACCCAGGACCACCAGCCCACACTGGGCTGGGTCCTCCCATGTCCATCATTATATCAGCTACTCTTCTGCTTCTGTGATAATACACAGCGACCAACTCAACTTAGAGAAGGAAGGGCTTATTTTGACTTCTAATTCCCTAGGGAACGGTCTATTATGGTGGGAAAGCATGGCAGCAGGCAGGCATGGTGGCCAGGGCAGGGAGCTGAGAGCTCCCATTCTCAACCGTAAGCATGAAGGAGAGTGAATTGGAAGTGATAACGTCTTTAAACTCTCAAAACCCACCTCCAGTGACGTTCTTCCTCCCATAAGGCCTTAACCTCCTAACAGCGCTACCAACCGAGGACCGAGTATTCAAATACCCGAGCCTATGGGAGACATTTTCATTCAAATCACTTAATTAATTAATTAATTAATTAAGAAAATGCTTCCACAGATATGCCTGCAGGCCAATGTGATGGAGGTAATTCTTCGGTCAGGGCTCCCCCTTCCCAGAGGACTCCAGTTTATGTCAAGTTATCAAAAAGCTCAGAACATGCTTCCATTGCGGCCCCTTGTGAAGCTTGCTAATGCTTCACAATGGAGACTAGCGTAATCCTCGGATCTCTCTGTGGGCCCTCCCTCCTCACTCTTGTTGCCCTGGCACTGTTACGCTTCATGTAGGAAACAGCCCCTGGAGGCACATGGCATGACTACCTGGTTCCCAAAGGGCCGTGCTATTTTGGGAGGTTGCAGACGCTTAGGAAGGGAAACCCAGTTGGACGGAGTAGGTCACTAGGGATGGGTCCTTGAGGTCATATGAGCCCTGGTCATGTGTTGTCTTACCCTGACAGCCATCTAGGGAATGGCCAGCTCTCCTCCACATTCTCCTGTCAGCATGATGTTCCCCATCAGCACGCAGGGGAGACTTGAATCTTCTGGACCCATGAGCCAATGTAACCCACTCCTCCCCATTATTCTGCCAGGGCTTCAGAGTAACAACAGAAACAACTATGACAGAAAACTGGTCCCTGAAAAGTGGAGGAAACTCCACTGCCTCTGGTGAGGAAAACGTGGGAGACTTGGAAGAGATAGCCTTTTAAAAGTGTAAAATCTGCAAGTAGAGCTCTGTGGGTGTTCTGAGATTCTTGTGGGATCTCAGAACACGGTGCCAACAGGGACGCAAGTAGTAAAAACCTGGCTGATGAGGCTTCAGATGTCAACCTGAGGAGATCTAGGATCGCCTCAGAGGCAAGCCTCTGTGCAGGTCTGTGAGGAATTTTCCAGATTGTGTTCCTTAAGGTGGGAAGAACTGCCCTAACCATAGTCAGCACCGTACCATGATTGGGGTCCAAGACTGAATAAAAAGGAGAAAACAGCATCCACATTCACTTTCTCTGCTTCCAGACTGCACATGTAAAATGGCCAGCTGCCTCACGTTCCCGCTCCCATGCCTTCCCACCATGACGGACTGCACCCTCAAACTGTATACCTCAAACTCTTCCTTCGAGTTGTGTTTGTTGAGTATTTGGTCATAGCCACCAGAAAAATACCCAACACAGTTGGGAGCAGACTTGACTGGGGTCACACTGGAGCCTGGCATCATGTTTGTCCCCCGTGCTCTGTGGTACACCACCGACTGCTTGGATAGCCAGGATCACGATCATGCAGTGAGGAAAATCGGTGATTCACGCTGTACACAGTTGACTCTACTGGGTCTGGCCCTTCTGGATTGTGCCTGGCTCTTCACTGGTCAGGGACTTCAAGGGCATTGGATGCATGATGCCCAGCAGCTCATGTTGCCTGCCAGCCAGAACCTCATCTGGGCTCTCGGGTGACTGCTATGCACAACACTCATGGCCTCTCTGTGTGGGAGCCACTGGGTTTCCTGACACATGGCAGCCAGGTTCCAACAGAGACCCAGGAGGAACAGGAAGGTGTTTTTATAATTAAACGATCTTTCCTTAGCACATACCTGACCGGCTTCTGAGGGAAGAAGCACAGATCCTACCACGCCTAGAAAGAATGTCCAAGCTCATTATGTGAACATAAGGAGTTGGAACACATTGTTGCAGCCATCTTAAAACACACACACACACACACACACACACACACACACACACACACACACACACACAAATAAAATCCTGAGAATGACAGTGATTGTCATTTTGGGGGTCAGGCCACCTCCCTCAGATCAAAACTCAGATGGACTGGCTGTGACTCTGAATGATCCTTCTCATCTCTTCCAGTCTGCTCTCAACTGATAACATGGAAGGAGGCTGGGTGGACACCTCTCTTCTTTTTCAGTTATGCTGTGAGTCTTGAATTGAGAATGGATATGGAACATTCTAGGGCCTGGAGCAGCTCAAGGTGCAAGCTTTTCTCAGTCCTACCAGCCAGCCCCACCAGAAGCTATTCCTGCGGCCCTAGGAGCCATTCATTCAGGGTTGGGAACTGCAGGACCCCGCCAGCCACTCATGTCCTGGCCATCATCTTCAAAGATGTCCTGGGCTTTGTGAACTTCAATCCTGAATGACCATTCTTTGAAGCTACTCATGGCAGCCTTAATCTCTTGGAGAGTTCATTCAAACATCCACACAAGAGCCCAGGGGGATCCGTGGTCAGTGATAGGACCGGAAAGACACACAGAGACCCTGTAGTCTTCCACCCCAGCTTGCCAGCTCGGAAGAAAGGCCATGTTTAGTTTGAAAACAGCCGGCTTTATCAGCACCGACCCTGCCTGCAATCTTCTCCTACAGCTGAGTAAACAGCCCTGCTCCACACGCACCCTGGCCCAACTCTGGAAACCCACTGGGCTTATCTGTGTCTCACTCCCACCAGGCCAGCCCGTGTCCCCTTCTTTGAGGTACACTCCTGCCCTAGAATGGCCCCACGGGTCCTGGAGGCTTGCCCTTGGCCCTGGATCCTCCTAGTCCTTTTCCATTCTGACGCTTCTCACCAGCAGAGTGAGGATAATGTGACCTGTGGGCCACATCGGCTGGCAGGGTTATGTGAGATGGCACTATCAGGAGGTGTGGGGGGCCAGAGAGCTTGGCTTCACTGCAGAGAGATGGCAGGGTAGGATCCAGAGTCAGCCTCTGTTCATGCCTGTGGCCACCATCATTGTGTCCTACATTCTGCACATCCTTGGGCAAGTCCACCAACTTCTCTGAGTCTCGGTTTCCTCACCCGTGAGCACGTGATACCGAGACTCCTGAGAAAGTTCAGTGGATTAGGAGTGCAGCTGGGGCCGGGCGGCGGCGGTGGTGGCGCACGCCTGTAATCCCAGCACTCGGGAGGCAGAGGCAGGCGGATCTCTGTGAGTTCGAGGCCAGCCTGGGCTACCAAGTGAGTTCCAGGAAAGGTGCAAAGCTACACGGAGAAACCCTGTCTCGAAAAACAAAAAACAAAACAACAACAACAACAAAAAGAGTGCAGCTGGAGAGATGGCTCAGCAGCTAAGAGCACCGACTGCTTTCCCAGGGGACCCGGGTTCAATTCCCAGCACTCACAGACAGCTCCTTGCTGTCTAGAACTCCAGTTCCAGAAGACTGGACACTCTCACATAGACATACATACAGGCAAAACACCAATGCACGTAAAATAAAATTAAATTTAAAAAATTAAAAATAAGAGTGCTTACTACTCTTTCAGAGAACCGGAATTTAGTTCCTAGAACCCATGTTGAGTAGCTCACAGCCACCTGGTAACTCTGTCTCCAGGAGATTCAATGCCCTCTCCTGGCCTAAGTGGACACCTGCACACACATGCTCGTACACATACATAAAAATAATATAAGACATCTTAAAAATAAGTGATACTGGAGCTGGGCATGCTGGTGCATGCCTTTAATCCCAGCACTCTGTGAGTTCCAGGCTAGCCTGGTCTACATAGTAAGTGCCAAGACAATCAGAGCTGCATAGTGAGAGCCTGTCTTAAAAAGAAAATGCTATGAGAGCTGTGGAGATGTGGTGTATGGGCCCTTTATCTGTGGTGGTCATTTATAGAGTATTCCAGGGATGACAATGAACTCACTTCATTCTTTTAAGGGGGCCTGGGAGACTGTGTCTTATAAAGCATGGATTTGTACTTGCCATATAGATACAATGAAGGATCATGCAATGTCTCACAGGTTCACGTGTTGAAGGTGTGTCTCCAGCTGGTGGCACTGTTATGGGAGGTGCTGGGAACTTGTAATAGTTGATCTTGATTGGATTGAGAGTTACCTCACAGACATGTGGTAAAGCACATGTCTGGGTGTGTCTGTAAGGACCAACCTTTCCAGAGGCGAATGGATCCTCCAAGGCTTTGATCTAATCAATCATTGGCTTCATCCATTTATGAACTCAAAATCTGAAGACCAAATCAGGCATGTGATGTAAGCATGCAACTCTAGCACTCCAGAGGTAGAGGCAGGAGATGAGGAGTCCACAGTTATCCTCAGCTGCTTATCAAGTTCCTGGCCAACTTGACCTAAATGAGACCCTCGGGTGGTGGAATCATGGAAATGACGTCACATTGCCTCTGTCTCTACTCTGAGGCACCAGAGTGACTTCTAGGGCCACCCAGCCAGTAAGTGGCGGAATTTATCAGTCAGAAAGTCCTGTTTTTGTATCTTTGTGTCTGTCTGTCTGTCTCTATCACACACACACACACACACACACACACACACACACACACACACACACACACACTAGTGCATCCGTGTATCCTCAGGACTTAAAAAACCACAAACTAAAGACGCCAACCATGGACCGAGCCATGAAATGCACCTGCTTTCTTGGGAACAGCTAACAGGTCTCATCTCCGTAGATTTCCAATTTTTTTGTGGTTGGGTACACAAAACTTCTGATCCTAGGCTCAGATTCTGTGGCTAAAATGGTATTGCTAAACAAACTCTTTTTCTCCTTCCTCCCTTCCACCCTCCTTCCCTCCCAAGATCAAAGAAGGCATTTGGGCCTTTAAGATAACATTCATTTGGAGAGAGATGGTAATATATAAGATTAATGAAAATTAACATAATCCCTCTGGGTAGGAGAGCTTTTGTTCACTCGTTTGTCCTGCTGTTAATTATGCATTAGGTGGTGAGAAATGCTTTAAATCAAAGATGCCTGGAAAACCATTTAAATGATTTTCACCTAATTAGCTTCCCTGCCCATTCTCTTAAATCCCTCCCCAGTGCAGTCCTTGCTTTTGACATGAACTTTGCAAGAGTCAGGGACCCTGAGCTCCATGTGGAGCAAGGAATCATTCCAGCTCACGGGCTCTGACCCACCAACCGATTTATTTTTTCAGACTGTAGACGGGAGATCAAAGGAAAGTTTATCAGTGTCTGTCTCCCTTTTAGCCTGCCCAGCCAGACTTTGTGACAAGGCCCTATCAACCTTGAGGTTGAGAAAGCCCCGCCTCTGGGAAGTGGGGTGGGGGGTGGGAGAAAGATAGAGGGAAAGGAAGAGAGAGGAGAAGAGGAGAGGGAGGGAAAAAGGGAGAAAAAGGAGAGACAGAGACAGAGAGACAGAGAGAGACGGAGACCCCCATCAGAACACTGTTAGATTATTAGATAGTCCCAGGGACTGCCATAAGGCATACAGCTAGCCTGTGAAAGGGCCTGAGGTCAGAGGTGGCAGAGGCTGGGTGGCTAAGAGAGCCAAGTGGTATAATCTAGAGACCCGGGGTCCTAGATTCATGAAGGTTCCCCCACTTTGTTAATCTCTCTGAGACTGAGATACCTGTATATCTTAAAGGAACTCTGAGGGATGGAGTGTGCTGGGGGTGGAGTGGGCAGGAGGGTGACAAGAAGATGGCAGGGGCAATAGCAGATAGAGATAGCCGAGCGGGGTTGGTGGGAGGATGGCGGGAAATGAAGGGCAGCAAAGTCTTCCAGGACTTCTGAGTCAAGAACCCCTTTGCCTGGGGCTAGGGCGGTACATCAGTCTTTATGGCATTTCTGAGCATGAAAGAAAACTCTGGGTTCAGTCCCCAGCATCACAAAAGCTCTAGGGATGGAGGCAGGAGGATTACAAATTACCCAGTGAGTTGGAGACATCTTCCATAGAGCCTCCAGGATCAGAACTCTGCCCTTTCCAGACAAGAGGATTGTGTCCTCAGTTCTCCCCAGTCTCTACCAACTGGGTGGCCCTGGGAGAGTCACTCTGTTTCTGAGGGTCTTGGAAACTCTTTGAGGCAACACAACCCTTTGGACCAGAGTCTACAGGGAATCCCAGGCAAGACCCAATAGCTCGGCCACCTGCGGCGGAGTCAGCCACAGTCAGCCTCTCTCTTGTCACCCCCTTGAAGCCAAGTTTCAAAATGGAGAGTGAAAGAAAATTCATTCGGCAGACACCTCCTCCAGCTTAATAGAAACCAAGCTGCCAGACAGCTCCTGACAAACTGGAATCTTCCTCACAGCTCTTCTCTTTCTTTATCCCAGACAATCCGTCCATTGACGACAAGGAGAGATTTTTCAGACACCCAGAGTCGCAATTATTTGGACATTTGTGGAACACGTCTGTTAATGATTTGGGATCCTACAGACTTACTTTGAATTAATTCCTTTTTAAAAGGGTGGTTTGGCTTCCCATGAAGGGGCAGACCCAGGATGCCCAGCCTCCACCTCACACTAAATGAACTTTTTACAGGTTCCAGATGACGCCTGGCACCTGGCAGGAGGGAGGCAGCTCCGAAGGTCAGTTGCAACCAGAGTTCCCTGGGCCACCCCTTCAGTCATGAGGCAGGTATTTCAGCAATGTCTTTGAGGGGCCTCTGGGAGTCTCAGCAGGAACCTTTGGGAAATTGAGTCCCAAAGCTTGTGTCCCATGTATGTAATACTCCTACATCCAAGGGAAGGCCGGGCCCTTCCAGAAGGCCCTCTGCCATTGTGTGTGTGTGTGTGTGTGTGTGTTAAGATAACTGGGCCAGGGAAATACCTCTATAAGAGCTTTGCCTATAGAGCCCATAAGGTGCTTCACCATGGAAGCTTGAGAACCCATATTCAACCCCAGAACACACATAAAAAGCCAGGCTTGGTAGCCATGCTTGAATTCCAAGCTGTGGGGAGTCCGAGACATGTGGCTCTCTGGGGATCACTGGCCAGGCAACCTAACCTAAGTGATGATAAGGAGACACTAACATGGCAAGTCTTAGAAACCTGGCTGATGACCTGAAGAGGGGGCAGCCTGAGCTCTGAAATGACTGACAGTCTTTGTTCCCACCTTTCCCTGGGTTAATCTTCTGTCTGGAGATGTGGTGTAAGACAGATATTTAGAATGGCAATCCCCGTCTCCTCTGATTTCAGGATCTCTGATGCAGTGCGGTTTTAAGATTCAAATCCTGTTTCTGCTCCTTGGCATCTGAGTGACAGGCAAGCAAGGAGCTCTGTGGCCTCCCCACTACACCTCCGACTCGTGGATCCGAAAACCACAGTGCTACAGACATGGGTGCACAGGTCTCTCTGAGTGGACCCAAACACAGGCTTCCTGGTCTGCTTTTGACAAACAGCCACCAGGTTCCCAAAGCGTCTGTGTGATCTCACATTTCCACCAGCAGGGCACAGAGTCTCTACCCCCAACACCCGCTACTGTCTGTGCACTGGCTCCCACCCATCCTGATGGATGTACAGTGGTGTCTCACTGTGGTTCAACTCAAACTTTCCTAGTGATGAGTGATGTGGGGCAGCTCTTTGAGCCTGTTCACACGCGTGTGTTTTCCCTGGAGAAACATCCGTTCCAGGTCTCTGCCAACCTTTTACTTGTATTAAGCTGTAGAAATTCTTTGCTCTGGATACAAAATTCTTGTTAGATGACTTGCATGTCCCTCTCTGGGTTGCCCTTTACTCACTGATGTCCGAAAGCCTTTCTTTTGAATGTGGCTCACTGCTGCCTAATGTTCTCTCTGGTTCCTGACTTGGGAACCATTCATGCCTCTGTATTTGTTCACTGACCCCACCTCATGAAATGTTCTTCCTTTTCTTGGGCTCTGGCCAAGTCCTCTCTGCTCTCAGGTGTCAATTTAAATGTTGCCTCTGCCTGAGAGCCTTCTCTGAGAGCCCTAGGAAGCCTTCTGATAGGATCCTAGCATCCTAGGGTGCTGCAATCCATGCATTGCCACTGAGTTCCAAGAAAGGAAGAGCTTCCCTCTGTCAGGACACTTATCCAAGTGCTTCACAATTGTCTGTTTACATGTAGGTCCCTCCCACCAATATACACAGACACCTCTGACTGGATTTTTTCACAACAAGGGGTTGGATTTTCTGCTCCATTAGCCAAGCACAGAGTCTGGCATATGGAATGCTCTCAGGGTTGATGGAAACAAGCTAATCCTGTGGTTCCAGATATTTTTCATTATGAGGACTTCTCACATAAAGCAGTGTACACATCTCCACCTGATGGAAATTATGTTTCCATGTGTGTCAGTCGAGACTATCTGTGACAAGACAGCCAGGCTTTAAAATACATGTGTCTGGTCTTAATCCAGTAGCGACAACACATTTTCCATCTACAGTGCCTGAGGTTTAGCTGAATTTTGGGAATTCTAGCCATCCCATCTCCTAGCAGGCTCCATGGTCCATAGCCTGGATGCACTATCCATTATAACAGTGAGAAAATTCTCAAAAGTGGTTGTGATTTGAATGTGTAATGTCTGTCACAGGCTCATGTATTTGAATGTTTGGTCCCCAGATAGTTGGTGCTGTTTGTGAAGGTCGTAGAACCTTTAGGAGATGGAGCCTTATTGGAGAAAGTAAGTCATGGGGGGGGAGGGGCAGGTTTTGAGGTTTTATAGCCCAGCCCCACTTCCTACAGATAGGAGGGAACCAGTCCCCTCCCTTCCTGACACTTTTCATCTTTGTGACCATGGTTGTCTGTGCCACTCAAACTGGGGCTTCTTGTCAGGTGTCTGGCCACAGCGATGAGAAAAGTGACCAACAGGAAGGTGGAAAGCCAGTAGTCCAGTGATTCTGGTAACACTGTGTTCCAAAGCACCGACTGCAAAAAATCACACCCCTTCTGTCTTAATGACTGTCCGATTGCTGTGAAGAGACACCATGACCAAGACAACTCTTAGGAAAAACATTTAATTGAGGGCTTGATTAAAGTTTTAGAGGATTAGTCTATTACCATCGTGGTGGGGAGTGTGGCAGGCAGGTGTGGTGCTGGAGAAGTAGCTAAGTGCTTTACATCCTGATCTGCAGGCAGAAGACAGAGAGGAAGAGAGAGACAGAGACACTGGGCCTGGCATGGGCTTTGAGACCTCAAAGCCCACCCCTAGTAACACACCTCTTCCAATAAGGCCACACCCCCTAATCCTTTCTGGACAGATCATCAACTGAGGACCAAGCATTCAAACATATGAGCTTATGGGGGGGCATTATCATTCAAACCACCACACCATCTTTTCCAAAGTGGATCTAACCCCATAAGAACTGGGAAAGATGGTGGCTGTGGCAGCTAAGCTGTGGGCCCACCACCTCACTCTTTCTTCCTGAATCTAAATTTCCCAGCCTCCCTTGCAGGAAGGCTGAGGACCAAAAGGCTAAATGGTGGTCAAAGGAATAAGAGAGGGCATGAAAGCTACTTAACCCTGTCCCTAGAAGGTACAGGTTATGCTGTGATCTCTTTTTCTGAGCCAGCCTTAACAGCAATGTATTTAAGCTTGTGACATTCTAAGATGGTAGAGGCCTCAACATCCCTGTCACCACCTTCAGGAGAGCACTGTGTGTGACACAGAGGAGGACCAAGCCTGCACTGAATAAGTCGGCACACTGATTTGTCCCTCTGCCCAGCCTAGCCTGTCCTGACCAATGCAGCTGCTAGGCTGTTAGACTCCATCCACCAAGGAGCTTTCTTCCAGCGGTACTCCGAGAGCCCAGGCCTGCCTCTCAGCCCTCTCAGTGTGCACAGACAGGGGACAGTTTCCTTGGGCCCTAGCACTTCAAGTCCAGTGTGGGAGGCTGAGGACCAAAGAAAAGGCTCGGATTTAGAAGTTAAAGTTCACGGGACAGGTGAGGCACAGGTGACAACCCAAATAGGGAAAGAAGATGTACACACACACACACACACACACACACACACACACACATACACATATACACACATACATATACACACATACACACATACATATACACACATACATATACACACATACACACATATACACACATACATATACACACATACACACATACACACATACACACATATACACACATACACACACATACACACACATATACACACATACACACATACATATACACACATACACACACATAAACACACACATATACACACATACATATACACACATACATATACACACATACACACATACACACATACACACACATACACACACAGAGACACATACACACACATACACACACACATGCACACACACACATAAACACACACATATACACACATACATATACACACATACATATACACACATACACACACATACACATATACACACATACACACATACATATACACACACAGAGACACATACACACACATACACACACATACATACACATACACACACATACATACACATACACACATACATATACACACACACATATACACACATACACACACATACACACATACACACACATACACACACACACACACACACACACACACACACACACACACACACACATACACACACACACACACATACTCTGAACTTTGAGAGTTACACAAACCAGTTCCCCACCCTCACCCCAGGCCACTGGAGCAGCACACTCTAAGTCCCCGGGCTTCTGTATCTTCATTTATAAAGCTGGGAATTCTTAATTACCAACAGTAAGGGCATACCTCATGCCACTAGAAGAATCTGGTGGTGTGTGTGACACACGGCATGTTCTGAAACTCTGGGTTTCATCTTTTTCCTTGCAGTTTTTAGATCTCTCCCAGCCCCGATTAGGGATGGCTGAACTATAAGGGGAGAGAGATGCTTTCCCACTGGGAAGGAAGGCTGCACACCATCTCTTTTTTGCTGTGACTGGGCTTGTTTCTATTTCACTCGAGAGCCTGGCCCAGACAGGCTCCGTCACTCCCCAAAGACCACCCCTTGAAAAGGAAGGCAGAAACTCTAAAGGCAGTATCCTTTATAATAATAAATTAAATGTCCAATAATAACCAGCCCAAGGCTTTCCAAGTGCCCGCCTTCCAGGGAGAGATATCTCATGGTGGCAAGGGGGATCTCTGTGCTTCCTGATGCTTTCCCCCGATGTTTGCTTGCTGCCTTCCAGTACACCTGTCTGCCCAGGCTCATATCCACCTCAGGCCCTTTGCACTTGCTTGGACGCCCTCCCAAATGGAACGTTATTTTCCCCCAGACAACCCCGGGCATAGTCACATCCCTTCATTCCTGACTCTACTCATATGTCACTCTCCGGAGAAGTTGCCCAACCCACAAGAGCCCCTCACTCGCTTTGTCTGTTGTGGCCATACTTACTAATTGCCTCCCATGCCTGTGGAGCACACCTACACATACCCACATACACACACACATACATCACACATGATTTCTGCTTCCTTTTGCTGCTATTTCAAATTAAGCACCTTTGCAGTAGAGATGCTCGGGTGTTGTATTAACTCTTGTTTGCCTCACACCCAGAACAGCTCCATCTGCCATAGAGATTCATTAAGTGCCTTTGGAGCGGGGAATCGCTAGAGCGGGGAATCGCTAGGAAGAAGCACAAATGAGCTATGGTGAAGGCCGTTGTCACTGTTGCTGGGAACGTCCTCTATTTGCCCCGCTGGTGAATGACAGAGAAGCGGAGCCACTGGGCTCCAGCTTGTGAACTTGAAAAGAAACACAGGGACTCACCTCTGATGGGGGAGGCAGGCGGCTTCTGCCCTCGCCTCTGGCTATTGAGCTGGGCTCAATATCGACTTACTGGGCTCATCCCTAACTAAGTTGCTTAAGCCGTCCTTGTAACATGAAAGTTATCTCCCGAACCAGCAAGCCCTAGTAACCAGGTGGGCCTGAGGTTCGGGTTTGGACACGCTAGAGGGGCTCCGAAGGTGCCGGACGTGATGCTCAGATCAAAACTAGCTTGTTTGTTGTGTCCTTCCACTCTTCCTTGTCCTGCCCTTTCCTTTCTTCGAAAGAAGCCTGGAACTCAGGCTGCGAAGGCTAGACGGGCTGGCCAGCCCAGAGATGACAACGCATGCCACCAGGCTCCACTTTGTTTCCACACGGGGACCTGACTTGGACCCACATGCTTGGGAGTCATCACTACCCACCGAGCCATCTCTCCAGCTCCAGGGCTTTCTAGGACAAAGCTTACCCACGGTGGAAGCCCTCTTGTGTGAGGCTGGTGACTCTGCTCATCATGCAACTGTATAAGCAGCAGCCTCTGGGCTTTCGTGGACAACATGGAGATGCTTTAAGACTGAGGGTAATGTCCCAGAGACACTGTGAGGATTTGGGCAAGGATGGATTCCAGTACAGGAAGAGCGCTTGCTGTTTCTCCAGGAAGTTCCTGCTCCATCATAGAAAAGAGAAACAAATGGGTTTCAATTCAGTTAAATTTGCCACAGCTTTCCCCCTCGGGCCTAGGGAAGGTCTGTGTTCTCTGGGCCTGTGGCCATGGAATGTCAACAGCTTCACCTTACCAGCAGGACACTGGGGAACTCTAAAGAGCGGTTATGATCAAATTCTTCTGTCCCAGGCTTATCTAATTAAGTGGATTCTTTTCATTTTAACCAAAGCTGCACCGAACTGTAGGCTCTCCGTGTCTAGATCAACCTGTGAGAAGATCATTTCCAGGATAAAGAACGACTGCTTGAGTTACCCTGATGAACAAGGCTCCCACTACAACGGCACATGGAGGCAAGTTCTATTCCTCGTCACCATGTCCGTTTTCACAGTGGCTCGGAACATGCTGTCCTGCATTCCTGCATGCTATCCCTGCGTACTGAGGATGCAGGGCAGCCAGGAATCAGCTCTGTTCTCTGTAAATATCCACTCAGTTTTACGTTGTTGACTAAGCACATGCTGGACGCCAAGGAATCATCTCAGTCAGCCTCAGGCTGGCCAGGAAGGGATGCATGGACCGACAGCAGGAAGGGCGTGAGAGGAATGCTCCCATCTGCTGGGTGCCCGCACGGACAACTTTCTTCCAAGTGGGTATTTCTTCCTACTGAATCCTGGTGGCAAAGGCCTGAGCAATGGTGGAATATAGTCTCTACTCAGATTCTAGAGCCCATTCTTCCCGGCTCTACTGATGTCTGTGATGAGGGATGTGTGACCACTGTGCTGGTAGCTGGATAATGAAGGTGTTGCGTGACTCTTCCTGAGGAGATGGACAAGTGACTATAGACCAATGCATGGGTAAAACCAAAGAAATGACTCCGCCTGAGTCTAGCCAAGTCTGTCAGGGTGAATCAGTGAGAGTATGGGGGGGTGTTATTTCAGGAGCATGGATAATGTAACTGTCCACTTCAGCATGGGGGATGATTCATGAAAGGAAAACAGTATTCCTGGAGGACACTGCCCAGCCTGCAGCAGCTCCACCAGAGGGTATCTTCTTCTCAGAGAATACTTAAAACCCTGGGGAGGGGCCCTATGGACTTTGTAAGCATCTGATTTCCTGGGCCTGTGTCTTAGGAAGCTTTTTCCCTTCTATCTGGTTTCAACACTGTAGAGAGCATCACTGGGGTGGTGGAGTCCCGAGCTGATTTGGAGGCAGAAGAGCAGGTTAGAGACCAGGAAGACAGGCAGGCAGAGACAGGGAGAGAAGGACTTAGCACCACCATCCTCCTAGTGTAACACTGAGGCCCAGAGGAGGTGGGGATGAGAGTGAGCCTGGTCCATTCACCCACATCCGTTTCTCAGCTCATCTCCTTCATGTCTATCTGGATATCAGGGAATTCTGGGACTACCTGCTCCTCATCAGTCCGTTGGGGAAGCTAGCATACATGCCCACTTCCTATGGTGTTATTGAAAACATTGCAAAAACATTGTTGGGGCTGAGAGTATGACCCACATCTATAGACCTTGCCCACCACCTAAAAGGCTTTGACTTGCATCCTTAGCAGGATTAATAAATAAACAATAAAAACAAATTTTAAACTCTACCTCACTGTTTTCTGTAAATGAAAAGGGTTCTTGCTACCAAACTTGAACCCTCTGATGCTTTCTTAGAAAATGATTTTCTTGTACTCATCACCAAACACCAGGCAATGTTAAGATGAATGACCCAAATTAGCAACTTAGACAGAGGAAAGACAAATTCAAAGCCATTTTCAAAGTGGTCAGTCAGAGAGGCTAAGCATGTACTTATCCCAAAGCTATGAGTGTCTCTCATGTATGATGTTCATGCACGGACACATGAGGTTCAGGACAAAGCCCAGTTACATCATTCAGGCTAGCTCTAACTCCTATAATAAATAACCCTACATTTTAATGTCCTAATGTTTCTTGCTTGTTTAGTCCTCCAAGGATACACCTGCTGGGTCCACTCTGGGTGGGTCTGTGTTCCTCCATAGGGTCATTCAGGAGCTCAGGCTTAAGAGAACTCTGTCCGGCACTCTGCCTATTCCTGTTCTCATGTGGTCCCCATTTATCATGGTCTGTTATTCCTTGTTCTCCCTTTCTGTTCTTGATCCAGCTGGGATCTCCTGCTCCCCTAAGCTTTCTTTCCCTCGAAACTTGTCCTTCATTACTCCCACTGTCATCCAGGTTGTTCATGTAGATCTCATCCATTTCTCTGTCATTGGGCGATCCCTGTGTCTTTCCTAGGGTCCCGTTTTCTAGGTAGCCTCCCTGGAGTTGTGTAGAAGTCTAGTCATCTTTGTTTTACATCTAGTATCCACCTATGAGTGAGTACATACCATGTTTGTCCTTCTGAGTCTGGGTTACCTCACTCAGGATGATTTTTTCTAGATCCATCCATTTGCCTGCAAACCTCATGATGTCATTGTTTTTCTCTGCTGAGTAGTACTCCATTGTGTATATGTACCATATTTTCTTTATCCATTCTTCAGTTGAAGGGCATCTAGGTTGTTTCCAGATTCTGTCTATTACAAATAATGCTGATATGAACATAGCTGAGCAAATGCCCTTGTGGTATGATTGAGCATTCCTTGGGTACATGCCCAAGAGTGCTACAGCTGGGTCTTGGGGTAGATGGTTCCCAGAAATCCACAATGGCACATCCTCTGTAGACTGCTGGCAATGGTCGAGAGAAAGCCTGATCTGACCAAGTCTGGTGATCAGATGGCCAAACACCCTAACAGTCGTGCTGGAACTCTCATCTAATAACGGATGGAAGTGGATGCAGAGATCCTCAGCCAGGCCCCAGGTGGAGCTCCAGGAGTCCAATTGTCGAGAAAGAGGAGGGACTGTAGGAGTGTGAATTGTTGAGACCAAGATTGGAAAAGCACAGGGACAAATAGCCAATCGAAAGAAAGCACATGAACTATGAACCAAAGGCTGTAGAGCCCCCAGCTGGAGCAGGCCCTCTGGATAAGTGAGACAAGTGAATAACTTGAACTGTATGGGAGGCACCCAGGCTGTGGGACTGGGACCTGTCCTTGGTGCATGAGCTGGCTGTTTGGAACCTTGGGCTTACACAGGGACACATGCTCAGCCTGGAAGGAGGGGACCTGATCTGCCTGTGCTGAATCTACCAGGTTGAGCTGAATCCCCAGGGGAGTCTTGGCCCTGGAGGAGATGGGAATGGAGGGGAGGGGCTGGAGGGAAGGTGGGGGTGGGAGCGGGGGTGGGAGGACAGGGGAACCCATGGCTGATGTGTAAAATTAAAACACAAATATAATAATTTAAAAAAAGGAGAGAAAAAAAAGAGAGAGCTCTGTCACCTCCCACAGTGACATTCATAGTCATCCTGGCTTTGATCTCTGACCAAGAGGCAAAGGAGGGAGAGACAGAGGGTTACTCTCAGAGGCTTCCAGACCAGGCCAGTCCCCCAGTATCGCTATCCATCACACTCCAGTGGAGTAGACTCTGTGTCCCACCTCACTGCCCAATTAAAAGAACCAGGTTTGCTGGCTAGATGGCTGACTCTGCCAACTGACTCTGTCCTTCCTAGCTGATACCATGAGAAAGAATAGAATAAGAATAAATAAAGCATATGGAAACTACAAAACACAGTTGGAAGAAGTGAAAGGTGAATAAATACAAAGACATCCTATGCTCGTAGACTGAAAGATTTAGTATCTTTAAGATGATACATTGATTGGGGTTTTCTAGAACAAATAAGAGCAGGTGATAGATATATAGATGATTAATAGATAAGTAGATGATAGATACAGACTGTTGATAGGTTGATAGATGATATACAGACTATTGATAGGTTAATAGATGATAGATAGATAGATGATAGATAGATAGATAGATAGATAGATAGATGATAGATAGATAGATAGATAGATAGATAGATAGATAGATAGATAGATAGAATGAAGTATATATAAATAGCCTAAATACGGATGACAGAGATGGGGTCACAGAGGCTAAGCAGTGCCCTGACAGGCCTTCTGCAGGCTGGACTTATGGATGCCAGTAACCAGTCTCAGTTCAAGTCCAAAGACATCAGACCCAGGAAGCCAATGCTACAGCTCTCAGCCAGAGGCCGGGAGCCTGGGAAGCCAGGAAGCCACTGGAGTAAGTTCTGCAGTGGAAGATCAGAGAGCCCGGACTTCGGATGGCCAAGTCAGAAGAGTTTGCCTGCTCCAAGAGAGAACATAACATCTTCTCCCCGTTTTTCCATTGTTTCTGATTCCACAGTCCATTGGACAGACAACAGATTTCCCCCCTCAGTCCACCCTCTCTCTCTAGGCTTCTCTGGAGACACCTTGCAGACACACCCAGAGGTAGCTCTCAGTATCTTGCATTGAGGCAAGTTACCCCTAAAACCAAACCATCATGGATGAGTGTTCCCCAGTTATGTGCAGTCAGGGAAAAAAAATCTATCAGAATCTCAGCTCTGATTTTTTTTTTTAGGAATGGGCACCATATGATATTTTAAGATATATATGGAAATGTAGAGACCAGAAGTCAAACAAACCTTGAGGGCATGAAGTCAGAGAGATGACTTCTCCTGATTTAAAACGTTACTATAGATTCCAGGAGTCAAGGGCAGGTCATTAAGCCAACCAAATTCATAGGAATCAAAGGAGAAGGTGGTGCCTGCTTGTGGTCAGGGCAAGGAGGAGTGGGCCTCACTGTTTAAAGGGCACAGAGGCTGTTTTTGCAGCATAGTGGAAAGCTTCTAGAGATGAATAAAGGTGATGGTTGTTCAATGATGTGTGAGTACTTAATGTCACTGAACATTTTAGCTAAAAGTTACAACCCCCAATAAATGGGAAACTATAATAATTGAGACTATGGACATATCAGTATGAGGTAGAGGCACAGATCCATGGAACAGAATTGAAAGTCTGGATGTGAATTTTTGCATTGGTAATCAAATTTATCTTTGACAAGTGTGCCTATGACATTCTATAAAGTGACAATTGTCTTTTCAGCACAGGGGACTCTAGCCTGGGTCCTCAAATGAGGCTGCAGGGGGCAGGTTTCAACCAAGTGCTTCAAGACGGTATTGTGGTGAGCGGATACAGGGTGAGGACGTGGAAGAGAGAGGTGTAGCTGTTCATGGGCTGGGGAGAGAGGCAGATCTGAGAGGTGAGGGTGCTGAGGAACAGGCTAGTGTGAATGACCTGCTAGCCACCTAAGTCCAGGGTCATTTCTGAGCCTGGGCTGACTCTAAGGATCAATCTTGGTCTGAAGCAGCTTAGGGGGCATGAGGTGATGTCTGAGGGTCTTGCAGAGGACTGTGTCTGGCCACCACCTGGAGCCAGATTGGTGTCCAAGGGCCATACTGCCATGGGAGCCATGCAGATCTGCCTGGCCTGCACTGCCACCTGGGCCCATGGTAACATCCAGGTCCAGGTTGCAGCTGAGACCATGTCTGGGTCCATGGTCCTACCACAGCCAGGGTTTGTGTTGATGTCCAGTGGCCTATAATGCAACCAGTAGCCATAAGGGATCTGGGCCACAACATGTGGCATGTTATCTGAGGGCTGTGCCACAGCCAGGGCCATGCTGAGTTGAGTGGCTGGCACTGCCATCTGGGGCTGTGGTGTTGTCCAGGCCAGGGCTGCTGCTGAGAGTCACGTCTGAGTCTGTGGCCCTACAGCAGCCAGGGTCTGAATTGATGTCCATGGCCTATGTTACCATGGGGCAGTCAGGGGAAGCAAGTATGTTGAAATCCGAGGGCTGTGCTGACTCTGCCCCTCACTCACCCTGGGGCAGCTGGCCCTGCTCCTTGCTGCAATCAGAAAAAATGACCCACCCCTCACCACAGGTGTGCACCTCACCTAAGCAGCACACCAGAGCTGATCCTGCTGTCTGGATGCAAATGAGCTGACTCTAAGGGTGTGAGGCCAACAGAGCTGACCCTGGCCCCCACCCTTGTCACTAGACAAAGAATGGATGTAACTTATATGTGACCAAAGGTGGATGGATGGACTGACAGAGAAACAAAGGAGAAATGATGTGTCCATACAACAGAATAACCTTCAGACATAAGAAGGAATGGAATTCCAATACTTTTCTCCATGTGGATGAGCCTTGAAAGTAGGTCAAGATCTCACTGTCCACAGATTCTAATATTCCTATTGAGACCATTAGGGCCAGATATATCCTACCTTCTCATGTAGAACACTCCTGTCTCCTAAATAAACACCAATCAGGAGAAGCTTGGGTGCAAGGCCAGGGAGGATCCTCCTCAAGCTGGTCCCTTTTGGAGACAGGAGGCCCAAGGAGGCACTACCTTGCTAATGCTTTGCCAAGCCTCCTGTCCATGCCAGAATTGGGGGCCCAGGAGCTGACTAACTTCTCAATTAGGAAGGCAACAGCCCCACTAAGGTGCAGCTAGGAAGCAGGACTGAGCTCAATACAATGTGGCAGGTTCAGTTCTTTGGCCCAGCCCTGTTGCTCAGGAGCTAGCCATTCACAACTCTGAGTCTGACCACACTCAATGTGCAGCCCTCTATGAACACAGTGCCTAGGCTGCCAGGGAACCAGAGCCTTCTGGGCTGGGTTTCCATACCAAGTGAAGGATGCCTGGATGCAGTGAGTTTAGAGACTGTGGGTACTGTGGGGTCCAAGGAGCCACAGCAGCACCCTTGTAGAACTCTCCCTGTCATGACAGTGGTTTTGTATCTGTCGCTATTACATGCATTATTAGCCCTTTCTACATCTGGGGTCTGTGTTCATGGCATCAACTAACTATGGATCAAAGATATTCAGGGGAAAAATGCCTATACATTGAACTGTGTGTAAAATCTGTAAACAAGCCGGGCAGCAGTGGCACACACTTTTAATCCCAGCACTCGGGAGGCAGAGCCAAGCTGATCTTTGTGAGTTCAAGGCCAGCCTGGTCTATAGCACAAGATCCAGGACAGGCACCAAAACTACATAGAGAAACCCTGTCTCAAAAAAAAAATCTGTAAACAAACATGCCATTTCTATAAAGGGTGTGCATATCCATCATACTTCTGTGGAGGGTTCTGGAAACATGCTCTGCAGGTATGGGACATGTCTGCCTCACTATGAGATCCTCAGACTGCCCTCTGAAGTAGACACTCTTATTACCATAACTCAGATGAAGAAACTGAGGCAGAAACAGCCTGTGCCAGGTTTTTCTAGATGTGGGACATCAATGCTGATGCGGCATTCCCAATATACTGCCTTAACCATCCCTAATAATGGGTTGAGGAAGATCCCACCACATCTTCCAAGACATCCATATCCTCATCTCCACAACCATGGACAGCAAAGCAACTCTGTAGACAAGTTAACTTGAGAATTCTGAGATGGGGATTGAGCCTGGATTGTCCAGTTGATCCAAGTGATACAGGGCCACACTACCAGATTATAGAGGATGCCAGAATCACAGGTGGCCTTGAACTCCATGAGGACCATGATTTCTTACACATGTAAGACTGGTGAAGTTTGACTTATAAATCAGAACTAGTACGAGATGAAGAACAGCAACTGATAATACAATTAAACACAACACCCTGTCATAAGAGTTATTAACACTTACAAGATATAATCACTACTTAGTTGTTATTTGAGACAGACTCCTGTAACCAGGGTTGGCTTTGAACTCCTGATCCTCCTGCATCTACCTCTTAAATGCTGGATTAAAGGCAAATGTCCAAATTGTTTTTTTTTTTTTTTTCTCTGTAGTTTTCAGACCTTGGTTGACTCAGAAAACCAAATGCTCACAAGAGGAAGGCTAGAGGGACAAGGTCAGGAGAAGTCAATGCACAAGGGCCAGGCTGTGGCGCTGGTGCCCAGGATGGACAGGTTGCTAGGAGGGAAGGAACAGGGACCAAGTGGTCTCTGAAAGACAGTGGCAGGTCCTCCCTTAGCCTCCAGCCCTAGGAAGATCCAGCCACTCCCACACCTTGACATTAACCAGTGAGTCAGAATCAGAAATCTGACCTCCAGCACTGAAATAAAATATGCATCATCTTATTCACTTTTAATGTAGATGGGCGTTTCACTTATATTTATGTTAGTGCACCATGTACATGCCTGGTGACCAGGGAGCCCAGAAGAGGACATAAGATCCTCTGGATCCTGAGTTATGGTGGTAGTTTGAATGCAATTGGCCCCCATAATCTCATAGGGAGTGTCACTATTAGGAGGTATGGCTTTGTTGAAGTAGATATGGCCTTGTTGGAGAAAGTGTGGGGGCAGGCTTTGAGGTTTCCTGTGCTCAAGATACTGCAAATGTCTCAACTTCCTGTTGCCCACAAAAAACATAGGACACTTAGCTCCAGCACCACATCTGCTTGCATGCCGCTATGCTCCCCACCATGATGATAATGGACTGAACCTCTGAAACTGTATATGAGCCATTTTCAATTAAATGTTTTCCTTTAGAAGAGTTGCCATGGCCATGGTATCTCTTCACAGCAATAGAAACCCTAACCAAGACAGTTACAGACTGCAAACTGCCTGTTGGTGCTGGGAATCAAGCCCAGGTCCCCTGGAAGGACAGCTGGCACTCTTAACACTGAGCCATCTTTCTAGCTGCAGGATGGATTAGTTTTAAGCTGCTAAGTTTATGAGTATCTGTCCATGGAGGAAGAGGACAGAGAGAGACCCTCTGTCTAGCATTGCTGCTGGATTTCGATTCTCTCAGAAGAGTCCAGTGCTTCCTGAGCATTTGCTGAGTCCCAGCTTGCGCCCAAGCCCTTCACATAACTCCTCAGGGGCCCTTCCTGGTGACCCTGGACCACAGTGGTAGCCTGTGCAATTATGACTCTCAGGCCACAAGTGAAAACTCTAAAGGTGAAGAGATTAAGAAGTTGCTAATATCCATGTCCTAGAAGGAGAGGCTTCTAGGCCCAGAATTTCACCTTGTGCCCCAACCTAGAACGTGGTAGCTGACTATCAGTGGCCTTGTCCTATTCATTCATTCATGTTCAGCAGCCATTGAGAATTAGCTCTCAGTGACAACCCAAATACCTAGGCTACAGATGGGAGATTATCTACACCTGTATCTATACTACCTCTACATCTGTATCAATGGAGGTAACTCAGCAGGTAAAAATGCTGGCCCCTCAAGCCTGACAACCTGAGTCTGATCTCCAGAACCCATGGACAAATCCAGATGCAGTGCTATGTATCTGTGATCCCAGTGTTCCCAATGGGAGGTGGGAGGGGGGAACGCAGAGGTGGGAGAATCTACTGGAAGCTTGCATACATGGTACAACAGCAGAAACAAGAGAGACACTGCCTCAAAAACAAGGTGGCAGGAGAAAACCACCTCTGAAAAGTTGTCCTGTGACCTCCATGTATGTCCCGTGGCATGTAGCCCTGCCCCCCAAATAAAGTCATCTATTGAGAGAGAGACACACACAGAGAGACACAGAGAGATAAAGAGATAGATTGATTTACCACAGGAAGCTCAGCATTTAAGAGACCAACAGTCTCCCCTGTAGGGAGGCACATCTGGAGGCTGCGGAATTACACATCATGCAGATATGCAAGAGCCTCTACTTGAACTTAGCATATGTGGCTGGGGCAGAAGGATGGAAGCTGAACAGTGTGGTATCTAATTTGTGTGGTGGTACTGGTGCCTGCTCCTTCTTTTGCCTGTCCAAAGTGCTGCAAATATCAAGACCTGTGTGGAAGACTTTCAGCCTGTGCTGGTCTAATGAGCTGTGGGAGCTTGTCACTGGGCCTGCAGTGCTAACAAAATTCCTACAAAGAAATCATGGATGGAAGCCAGAGAGACCACGAACACTACACAGCCAACATTTCCTCCCTCTCAAGTATGAGCTCATGTCATCCTAAGTAAAAGCTCCTATAATCTGATCAGAGCAACAGAAGCCAACAGTGGGGCGTAGGTGTGGGGGTGGGGACATGGGGAGGGCATTTGCCAAGAAAGATGGCTAAATGTAAGTGCAGTGCCACTAACACCAATCATGCAGTCACCTCTATAAATGATCCTGCACTGTGCCTGCAGGTATTAAAGGCCATATGAAATATATGGGAAGATGCTTTAGCAATAGGAGCACTTGCAGACCTGTGTGAGGGCCTGAGTTCAAGTCCCTAGCATCTATGTGTGGTGGCCCACAGAGGCTTCCTAGTGAGAATTTACTCAGGGTCAGATAATTTGAGCTTGCTTTACCCAGCAGGGCTGCACAAGGAGATAATATGGCCACAGTTGTGATTTACCAGGTGTTTAGGAGGGTCTACACTTGGCTGTATGGTGTGCTTTGATCTTGTGAGGGAAAGATCTTCTGCCCCACCCCTTGGCATTGTTATAAAAAGCCATTTTGAATAAACAAAGGGGCTGTTGGGTGTTGACCCAGGCCCTCCCGAAGCTATCCTGTGTTTCTGTCTTTCTTCTTATTGTCTAGGTCTCTTGTTCTATCTATCATTTTTTAATTCCTCTCTCCTCTACCTAGGAACCCTTTAAAAGGTAGGAGCAGGCTCCCACATCCATGTGAAAAGGCAACTGTAGACATGGCTGTCTGTAACCCAGTCCTCGGGGCCTGGGGTATAGGAGCACTGCTGGGTTTTACTGGCTGATATCTTGGCCCCAGGTTCAGTGAGAGACCCTGTATTGAGCAAATAAAGTAGCTAGTGATACAGTGGGACACATAGCATTCTCCTCTGGCCTCATGTGCATGGATGCACAAACCTCTCTATATGTATATAAACACTACACACACACACACACCAAAAAAATCTCACACACAAACATCTTTTTAAAGTATTTTTCTCAAAAAGCCATGCTCAAACATTACTAATAAGTTCTGGGTTAGCAGAGCAGATAAAAATAAGACAAACATAACTTAAAATCTTGTTTAAGGCTTCTAAAACTCCTGTTTTGTGAAAGATTTAGGACACTTATAATCTGGTTCTACATAATGTAGCTATTATCCATGTATAATTTATAGACAAGCAAGCACATAGCATGAATACCACATTGCATTATGGGGTAAACATCTTGTAATCGGACCCAACAGCAATGGAGGGAAGATGTGCGGGTGATGAGCTGATGGGAAGTCTAAGGTGCTGCTGAGTGACCCAGCCACCTACCATCTGTTCTCACTGACTTGACGTTGATTTTTCTCTCTGGACACCCACCTGCTTGCTGAGGTTGTACATTCTCCAGCCTCCTCTACAGTGAGTGGTCACCATTGGACCCTTCTGAACAGTGACCTGTGCTCTCTGCCTATCATTAATCCACTGCATCGAGAGGACAAAACCAGGTAACTCAGGAGAGCAGCTGTAGCTCCCTTCTGTTTCCCATGTGAATGAGTGCAGGGTGGGCAGGGTGGCCCAGCTAGCTCTCTAGCAGCATCCATGGAGGACAGCTCAGAGGGAGCTAGGATGTTCTTCTACTCATAGGCTGGCAGGTTGGTGGTGGACATGATCTTCTGGGTTCCTGCTTCTTTCCATGAGGTGACACAGGCTTCTTCACTTTGATAAATTCCAAGGACAAGGCCCAAGAAGTAGTAGAGGAAACTGCCTCTTTCTTAAAGCTACAGGCCTGTGTTACAGGCTTGGACCTAGAGAGGATATGAGAAGCTGCTGTGGGCCTTTAAGAGGCAGAGCCTAGGGGGAGATTCTTGAGCCACTGGACATATGCCCTCAAAGGGAGGCAGACCACAGTTTCTCTGCCTCGGAGCTTCCCGGCCCTGAGCAGTCTGTTCCAACATATTACCTGCCGTTCCTCGCAGCACCTCACGGGATGCGTAACTCAATGTGGTTGCTTGATCGTAGTAAGCTTCTCCCCTTCCTAACTTAACTGTCTGGTGTTTCACTGTTGTAGCATCAAGCCTACTGTATGAACAGCTCGCATATGGTTAAGGCCCTCTGATGATATTACTGACCCATGCAGTCGTCCCTGGTCCCCGACTTCAAGACGGCACTCAAAACACACAAGATGGAAAGACTTCTGTGGAGGAGGGATGGTTTGGCTCAGTCTTAAAAAAGGAGTCGTCCAAGTTTTTGTGAGCAAAGGCACAGAGGGGACTCTCCTCCCAGCCTGCCAGAGCTCCAACCTTAGTGAAGTCACTGTGCACACCTCCTTTCAGAAACATATTCTACATGCCTAAAAGGAAGGGCTGCCCTTCGGCCACCTGAACAGTCTATCATATTTGGATACTCCTGCCTTGCCTGTCGTGTGTACTGTGTCCATAGTGACCTGACCGGGGCAGTGGGGGAATGAAGGAAGGACAGACATGCATACAGAAAAGCTAGAACCAGGAGGGCTGTGTTCCCCCTGATGGAGTGGCACCCATTTGCAATGACCAGGAGTCTCAGCACGTTTATTAGACACAGCACAGGGAGAGGAGGGGGCTGGTTTGGGTGGAAGGTCTTTTTAAGCAAGCAGTTTCGGGTTGCAGTCACTGGGGGAGAGGAAGCAGCAGTTGTTGGCCTCTGCACACACTCAACATTGACACTCAGAGCAGAGAAAGGCTTTGACATTCCTCTGAACCTCACCCTGGGATTGGGGGAGCCTTTGTCATTCCCATGGGTCTGAGACATTGGGTTGTTGACATGGCCGTACCCGTGTCAACAACGCGCATTGATTCCGATTTCATCCTTTCTTTACACAGTCACTCAAGGTTTCCTCAGCACTCCACGACGCCGCTGCTGGGCCCTCCTCACCCTCCTCACCCTCCTCACCCTCCTCACCCTCCTCACCCTCCTCACCCTCCTCACCCTCCTCACCCCAAGCTGGTTTTAGCAGTGTACCCATGGCACAAAGCACCAGGGATATGGTCTCTAGAGATGGGCCTTAGGGAGTGACTAGGGCATAAAAATGGAGCTCTCATGGAACTGGGTCCCAACAAGAGGCCCCAGATGGATGCCTCGTCCCTTTTGCCATGTGAGGTCACAGCAAGACAAAGCTGTGACCCAGGAAGAAGCCCTCAGCCACACCGAATCATCTGACATCTTAGCCTCTAGAACTGTGAGAAGGAAATTTTACTGCACATTAGCTAGCCAGTCTGTGGTGGGTTTTGTTACAGCAGCCAGAGTGGACTAAGACGGACGCATTCTCAGAACCTGGTCGTGGGCTCCCTGTTTCACACTTGGGATTTGATATTTGTGAGTACTCTGAATGAGGACTCACAGAGAGGCTGAGGATTGTAACCAGGTCGCACAACTGGTAAAGGGCAGGCTTGGCTTGGAGAACAAGCCTGCTTGTACCCTTCAAAGTGTGCCTGGGTTCCAGCCCCCGCTGCTTCCTTCAGGAGTCTTGAGTTCAACTCCCAGTTCAGACACCTCTGCTCCCTTTGTCTCTAATGAATCAATTTTGCCTCCTTTGAGCCACAATTTATAGTCTCTAATATGGGGGTTCTGGCAGCCAAGTGGGAGCGTTCAAAGAAAGCTTCTCCCCTCGCCCGCCTTTGATGCCAGGCAAGTTCAGAGGGCATCAAGCCATTTCAAAAACAAAGGATAAAATTCCAAGCCATGTAGGCCGGACTAGGGCTGTAAATCCACAGGATGTCGACTCCAAGTCGAATACAGTTCACAGGAATACGGTTCAAATATCACTAGGTCGAAACAGTCGGAGCTACCCAGTATTTACAAACACAGCTCACCCCATAAAGTCCCCTGTTCACGCCACACTGCATATACCCGGGAGGGCCCATTTTAAAATCATCCTATCCAATTTGATGTGGCTGAAGTGAGCTTTGTTGGAAATATGCTACTCATTTTGGACTTTTGTGTTTGGGACGGAATGTGATTGAAGCTTAATCCAATTTTCTAACACCCCCAAACAGCTACAAGGAAAACAGACAGGCATGAAGGAACAATGGCGGGAGTTGCCTCCCCAGAGGTTTGCCAGGCTAGCTCGTCCTGCTGGTATGTTCCATCCTAATACAACATTAGGCCTCAGGCATGAGAGAAAGTCCAGCCAGGAGGGCTGCTCACAACTAGCCAGGGAATCCTAGACACTGGTCAGCTTAGCCTGTCCTGTAGGAAGACATTTCAACTCTAATCGGCAGCCAGAGGACTCTCAATGTGTGTTAATGAGCACTTGCCTCCAGTACCAGGTGACCATGACGATAACATGGGACTGCAGTTTAACACTTCTTCCAAGGTCATCTACTGTCACTCTGATCAACCCAGGCCAGTCTAGAGAAGCCTAGTGTAGGTCTCCTGAGCTTGTGAGGCCGACTGTTTCCAAAATAATGGAAGCCACATCCCACTCCATACTTTCTTCAGGTTTCAAGCAGTTCAGATTTACAGTGACTTGACTAATAGTGATTTGACTTAGAGTTTCTCTGCTGCATGATGATGCAGAAGACAAGTATTCAGCAGAAACTAAACACGGGACTGCAAATACCGAGCTTTTTCTACCTAGTAAGTTTAGTGAGTCCTGGACTGTACATGCATGGAGAACTCCTGGACTGTACATGCCTGGAGAACTCCTGGACTGTACATGCATGGAGAACTTGGCCAAGCACAAGCAAGCAAGTGAGTTCACATTCATGTGTTCACATCTCTCTACTCTTGTAGAGATGTGACGGCTATCTCAAGCTCCTGCTGCTGTGACATCCTGGAAGTGATGGACTGTCACCTGGACATGTGAGCTAAGCAAGCCCTGTCTCTACCGGGTGGTCGTGGGACATGCCTTTAATTCCAGCACTGGGGAGGCAGAGGCAGGAGGATGCTTGAGTTTGAGGTCTGCTTGGTCTATAGAACAAGTTCCAGGACAACTAGGGCTATACAGAGAAACCCTGCCTTGAAAAACAAAACAAAACAAACAACCCAAGCTCTGTCTGTCTTGTTTCTTTTTGTCAAAATAGTTTATCACAGTAATAGAAGCAAACTAAGACAGGTCGATTTATGGGAACCTGGCCCATCATTTATTGAGGTTCATCTGTATGTAATTTTGACTTTGAATTTGGATGGGGTGAGTGTATGGTAGAGTTCCTTATAACTTCTGAAAATCTAGGTCATAAAAGAATGTAGGTACCACTTGGTTCTTTTGGGATATTTTGTATTAACACAGCCGTCATACTGCAGAAATGTTCGAATGTCCCTCAGAGAGGTCCACAAAGGAAGAACCAGGCTCTAGGCTCCCAGCTCCAGCCAAGCCCAGAGCCATGTGAATGAACCATCTTGAAATGAGGTTTTCTAGTTGCTGGTTGACTTGTCTATCTTATCATGGAGCAAAGGAAATTTCTTTTTGCCCAGCCCCAAGCAAAAGTTGGATACTAGTGGTTACAAGGTACTGAATTTGAGGATGTCTTGTTATCGCATGACAACAGATGCCTAGAAGAACCGGTGGTCTGTTCTAATATGAAAAGGTTTTTGTTTTATTTTGTTTTTGTTTTTGTTTTACTCTTCAGAAGATATGCACAGGGAGAAATGTTTTTTATCTGCCTTTGGGACACAGACATGTTAAAGATTGAGGCCTACCTCAGCCATTTTATAACCATGAGGAGAGCTGGCAAATGAGCTGAGAAAGAAAAGGAAGCAAGGCGAGAAGGCCTCCGCCTTTGTTAACATTGCTGGGTCAACCAAGCTCTGAGGGTCTGTACCTCTCTCTTCTGCCAGCTAACAACTGATCACATTCAGCCAAGGAGGAGGAACATCCTTTCCTTTTGCCAAACACATCCTGATTCATTTGGCAACAGCTGTGCATCTTTCTATTTATTTGAAAAAAAAAAATCCTGAGGGATAATGCCACTTTTTTTTTTCTTTTTCCCCTTCTTCTGTTTTGTAATGTTAGGAATTGAACCCAGGCCCTTGAGTAAGCTAGGGAAGCACTCTATCACTGAGGTACAGCCCTAGCCCCAAATCCACAAGATTTTGACTGAAGGCAGTGGGGTGGGGTGGGGTAGAGCTAAGTAAAGCTAAGCAAATTCCCAAGGCCATTTAGGAGAAGTGGGAGAAGCAGAATTCCAGTCGCCCACTTCCTAAACACCACCCCTTTGTCTTCTGGCCATTGTTGAGGGAAACACAAATTAGCAGGGGAGTCAGGGCGCTCGGGCTGACTTCAGATCTTAGGTACCTCACTGTATGACTTTGAAAAATGACCTCACCTCTGATTTTTAACCCTCTCGAGGTTTCTGGGAGCTCCAGGGCTCCTTTAATTTGCTACGGCAGGAATGATTTGGGGTACATTATGCAGACATGTTTTTCATGCTCTCTCCCTTACTGTGTGTTGCTTATGAGCCATCCTGCTTTAGAGTCCCAGAGCCCAGGGGAACAGGAGAGCTTGACCCGGGCAAGTCTTTGCCAGACAGGGAAGAGAGTAAAATAAAACTCCCTGGATTTATTCTCCAAAGAGAGGGAGAAAGGCAAGGCAAGATGACATGAGCTCTCACCATGACATGACCCAGCACCAGGCCCGTGACCTTGAGGTAGAATTAGCTAAGAATTTGCCACCTGCAAAGCATCAGGCTCATGATCTGCTGCTATGGAAGATGCAGAGGAGACCATGAGCCCCTAGGAGAAGCTGCACAAGGTATGACCTATAGGATCCAACACGGGGGCCTGAAACACCAGGAGGCATCTGCTGAGGAGAGAATCCTGCCCCAGGAGGATGCTCATCGTCACCATCAACAGGCATTTGGAGGTTCTCAAGTAGCCTGGGAAGTTGGGAGAGAGGCAGAGGGACAGCAGGAGCAGAAATCAGAAGGAAGAATCCACAGAGCTCAGGGCTCTGACACCAGAAGCTGATGCCCACACTCCTTTCCAGCAAGTGTCTAGATAATGCTGCTGAAGACCATCTGCCCATCATGGGATAACACACATGAGCATCTCTTCCATCCCAATGTCCTCTCCTCAGAGGGACAAAGGCTCTGAAAACTCACTTTGACAAGGACGTGTCCAACTGCAGAGAGACGTGTGAGTTGACAGCTGGAGAGCCCTGGGTGTTTCAGTCAGAGGAATAGCCAGGTGAGTTGTGGCTTAAGAACACCAGGATGCTCCGGGGCAGGCGTGGTCTGAGGTGTATAGAGTGGCCTGTGAAACAGCACCAAAGAGGCCCAACAAGGACCCTGGCCCCAGGCCCCGTCACAAGGATAGCAGCAGAGCAAAGCCAGATCTAAGACAGACCACAGTCTGTCCTTATCTGCCACTCACCTTCTGTGACTTCACACACAATCAGTTGTAGTCCTGACAGAGTAAATGAAAAATTCCAGAAATAAACAATGTGACCATTTTAAACCGTGCACTGTTCTGTGAAAGTCTCATGCAGTCCGAGACATGGAATGTCCCTTCATCTAGCTCCCACTACCCACCTGGTAGTCACTCAGCTGGGTCAATTAGGTTTTCTTTAGAGAAAAAAAAACCCTCTCTGTGAGGGTCTGCCTCACCTGATGCAGATGTGTATCAAGAACGGCGTACTCTGAAGAACTGGGCCAGTTCCAACACCACCAGAGTGGTCTCCTCAAGCCAGGAGGACTTGGGCAGCCTCCAGCTTCTTGGATCCTCAGTTTCCCCATCTGGGGAGGGAGGACCTCCTTTATGTCAGGAGCTTGCCGTAAGACCCAGGAGGCAACATGAGAAGGTAGACAAACACTGTGGCCCGGTAGCCATAAAGACCAGCGGTTGAGCATTCAAAGCCTCAGTTTTGACATCTGCTAAGTGGGTGCACTCTCTTCCTGTCTCACAGATTCCTTCATGTCCTACAGCTGAAGAAGACAGTCTCTGCCAGACAGTCTCTGTCAGTTTTAGGTTCTAGAAATGACATCCAAACCCACAGTGGAAATGGTAGCTCTGTCACCTGTCACACTCAGGACAGCAAACTATATCACAGCCTCTCTCCACACCTCTCTGGTGGGCTTAGTGAGTCCAGCCCATGCCAGCTCACTAAATCATCACAAGAATGCCCAGGGCAAGGTGTTAGTTATTAATATGATGTCTACAGGACCTCCCCAGGCTCCTTTCTGCATAATTTCCTAAGACATCTTCATCTATGTACAGTCCCCTCAGGTCCAAAGACACCACTCCAAGCTCCCCAAATGCATATACTCGCTCAAGGCCCATCCCTCTGTCCATCTGCTCCTTCTTTGGAATGCACGTCAGTACCACATTCTGCCTGGCGACAGTCCTTCCTTAAGCCCAGTGGAATCATCAGCTCCTCCAAGGACCTCTCCCCCTGACTCCAGTCTCAACACCCCTGCACCCCTCTCTCTACTCTCTGGCCAGTGGAGTCAAATTCGCACATTTCTAGAACAGTGATCATCTCTGAGTCCTGCCCATCCCAGCGCACCACATCTGCTGTATCAGAGCTAAGGGAGCACAGGAAGATGGATGCTCTGTGAAAGCTCATGGGAGGGGCGTAAGCTGGACTTACAGGCTTGGCAGTTGAGGTTCCCTGGGGTTAGTGTACTTACAGACACTCAGTGTGGCAAGGGTGAGAAGGTACACCATGCCAGCAGCCTCAGCAGCCTGTACGTGCGTGTACATGCATGTGTGTGCAGGCACATAGTGCACACCTGCATGTGGAGGTCAGAGGTCAACCTCAGATATCATTCTTCAGGGACTATCCACCTGGTTTTTCAAGGTAGAGACTCTCACCAGGGACCTGGGCCTCACTGGTTAGGCTAGACCAGCTACTCACCAAGCTCTAGGAACCATCCTGTTCCTGACTTCTCAGTGCTGAGTTTATAGGTACATCCCACCAGACCTGGCTTTTTTTTTTTAAACTATGGGCAGAGGGGGTCAAATTCAGGTCCTCACGCTTGTGTAGCAGACAATTTACCCACTAAATTATCTCCCCAGCGCCCGCCCCCCATGGCTGGTGTTTTCTCTCTGTCAAACCAATTACATCCTCCAAGGGACTCAGTTTTGAAGCCAGGGAGGTAAAACAACTTTCAGATGAAGTCTCCAGTTTAAACATACTCAGAGGTACAGGGCTGAGATTCCAAGGAGCCTGACAGGTGCAGGTGTTGACTTCACTGGGATTCCACACACATCAAACGACAGTCCCACTGTAGTGAATAAAGCAGATTAACAACTTCCCAAACCCCTCAAAATGGAATAGCCAGGGGCTTCCTCCTACTCCTCACCTGGGACACAAATAAAAATACAGCACACGCACACCAAGATTCTCTTTTAAAAAGGCTGTACATAAATGCACATTTTTGTCCAGCTCAAGGAGCCGTCTGCTTGTTTGTTTCTCTTATGTCAGGGAGCACGCATGTCTGATTTGTAAAAGGCAGATAGATATTCCACAAAGGCATGCGTAACTCTTCCAGCCTTCCCGTCCCTGCTGGTGCTCAGATTGTTTCCAGGTTCCTTTCACCACAAGCCTCGTCAATAAACATCCTGTTCCTCAGTCCTTACCTTCTGGTGTTTTCATTTCCGAGGGATGGATTACCACAAGTGGGCTTGCTCGATCAAAGAAAATGTGTTTTACTACATGTCAGTAGGAACAGATTATATGCCCAAGGTGCTGGGTAAACCAAAAGAACCCAGGAATTGAGTCTGGGTCCCTCAAGCAAAACAGCACACAATGATGCTCCCCCTTCAACTGTTCTCCAATTCAGGCTGGGCAGCCCTCACGGGAAGAGCCCTCCAGATAGTGTGGGAGCAACAAGACCAGACTTGAGTCTCCAGCGAGGGCTGTGGGCAGGTTACTCGACCAGGATCCTTCTCTACACAAGTACCAAACTTGGAAAGAACACTGAGAAGCCTGTGACTGGTGCTCCAAATGTTGGAGATCATTATCCTGTCTGGAAATGAAACCTGGCCAGGCTGCTGGAGGGCATGGGGCACTGTAGGGCCAGGGCCAGTGCATCTGTCCTTAGCCTGAACTGTCACAGCATAGCCTACCCTTCCCACAAAAACAGGTCTTCAGCCTTCCCAATACCCATGCCCTGCCCTTCTCTCCTGCTTTATTTCCCCATGGCATCCCTCCCAAGCCTGGGCTGGAGACCTGGGTACCACTATTGTCTCTTCCTCCTAATCACAGAGCTGGTGACCCAGCCTCAGGCTATTGAGATGATAGGAACAGTAGCCAGTGTTTGCCGGGACCTGGCTCATCATATGCCCCATATTCAGTAGCCTGCCAGTGGCCATTCACACCCCACTGCACAGGTAGGGAAGACAGCCTGGTAGCAGACATGGAATCCTGTGGTGATCTATTGTGTCCCCCAATATATTATGCACCCTAATAAAACTTATCTGAGGATTAGAGGAAAAAGACAACTACTAAATTAAACATAGAAGTTAGGCAATGGTAGCAACATGCCTTTAATCCTCACATTTGGGAGGCAGAGATCCATCTGGATTTCTGTGAGTTCAAAGTCACACTGGGGAACAGAGCCAGGCATGGGGACACATGCCTTTAATCCCAGCACTAACCATAGAGGTCTAGAGGATGTGAGATGCAGAACAGAAAGTCATATAGGTGTGGGTATACAGAAAGTAGATATCTTTGGCTGAGGATTTCCAGATGGTAAAAACATGGCTGGCTTCTTTCCACTTTTCTGATCTCTCAGTTTTTACCCCAATATCTAGCTCCAGGTTTTTTTTATTAATAAGACTGTTTAGCAGTTTGTCTTACAGAATCCTTCGGTGCCTGTTGCTTGACTGGTCATCTGCGAATGCCCTAAAACCAAGGACATGCCCTGTCCATGCCTGTGCCCTAAGGGAGAACCTGGGCACACATAATTTGAGGGATGATGTCCTGGGTACAGATAGGGAAGCCACAGTGAATTGAGGCTCAAGATTCTAAATGACTTTGGGGGCTGCCCTATCTATCCAAGCTGGTTTACTCTAGTTCCCAAATCAGTTCTCATTTCCAAGTCCAGGAATGTGGGAAACCTTCAGTAACACCTCACTCCATGAAGTGCTCTGCCCACTGATTCTGCTGCTGTATGGAACTAACTGGGTGCTGAGAAACAGCATGAAGCCTGTGCCCACCCTGAGGACCATCTGGAGAAAGATGAGATACTGCCATGTACTCAGAACTTCAGGTCAACCTTGGCTTAGCCTGGGGCCATGCTACACAAGGAGGCTATCTGAAGTCTCCTCCAGAGAATCCCTTGTCCCAGAGGCCACACTCACACTGTTGCTGCTGCTCAGAGATCTCATAAAGTGCCCTGGATCCTCCCCAGGATCCCCGGCTTGCCACCCTGAGTGGAATTAGGATTACAGTCACGAGCGCATCTGACATCTGCACAGACCAATTCGTTATCCTTAGGAAATGAATCCCTAATGAATTTCTGCAGCCATTAAGTCTAATATACAGTAATGGTAATCACCCATGGACGCTGATGCTCTAGCCCTTAATTAACAATCCTCACTTATCAGTGAGCCTAACAATCAAGTTCTAAAAAGCAGAAGTATGCCAGCACCAGCCCAGGCTTCCCACCTCACTCTGGGAGATGGTGAGAAGTGAAGGGTGTGTGGAGAAGAGTCCACCCAAGGACACTCACACAGACTCCTCTCCAGGCCACAGTCAGATCCAAACAAGCTGTTCTCTGTGGGGTCCCTGTAGTGGTGCAAGCCTGGCATCTAGATAGAGCTCCAGCAGTCTACACCCCATCCATCCCATTGCCCCTTCTCCGTCCTCCATCAGCACCCCTGTTCATCGGCTGTCTATCTTCTCCCTGACATCAGTCTTTCCAGGCACGCCACTTCTCTCCATGCTGACCTTCAACTTGCACGTGTTTGTAGCCTCTTCCCATCCTAGGCTGTAGTCCGAAGATATCTCTGCATCTGGGCAGGCAGGTGGTCATGCCGGCCAGCCACACAGACCCAGACAGGGAAGAGAAGGAGCCACAGTCACATGTGAGGCACTGAGGAGAATAAGCAGAGAGCCAGACGAAGGGCCAGCTGAGCTGTGGGCTAATGGGAACATTTTATGATATTCATGTGCAAACCTCCATCACTCACTTGATACTGGTCCCATTTTCTAGAGACTCTCACACGAATGGTATGTGAATACTGAGAGCTAAGTATCATTAACTCCACTTGACAGGTAAGAAGAGTTAGATGTAACAAGGCTAAAGAAGCCCATGAGTCTGTCCCAAGGCAATGTCACACCTGCAAGAGTTTAAAATTAACAAGTTGGACAAAGCCCTTTATTCTGAAAGAAAACACTACAGGGAAGTGCTTGCATCTCTCCCACACACAGCTGATACCAAGTGGCTCACTGAGTCCCACTACAGAGGCTACTCCACAAGCAGTGTGGGTCTCCACTGATCCCAACAGCTGACAGGCACATCTGTCTTAGCCTGCTTGGCCTGCCTGAACAGTCTAGATGGTTAAAGCAACAGAAACATCTCTCATAGTTTTTGAAGCCAAAAGTCCAAGAACCACTCTAAGTTCCTGCTGGGTCCTCTTCCCATCTTGACAATGGCCACCTTCCTGCTGCATCAGATGATGTAGAAAGAAAGAAACTTGCTGTCTGAAGTGTCTTCTTAAAGAGCCATTAATCCCATTAAAAGGTATTCACTTTTGATGAGCTCAGCTAACCTAATTGCCTTCCAGAGGCTCCAGCTGCAAATACCACCCCACTGAGGGCCAAGACATGGATTTGAGGGAACACAGTTCAGTCTGTGAGTCCCATGAAGACCACTGGTGATGCCCCAGGAAGATGTAGCTACCTGGGGGGGGGGCAAGTCATTAAGAGCAGAATAATATTGGCTGGGTATTGGACCATTTGCTGGATTCAAACCCTGGTAGACCACTTCTAGATCCATGATGCTAGGGTATCTCTCTATGACATCCATTTTCCCTTCTGAAAATGGAGATTCTTCTGGTAGCCTCTGTCTGGACCAGATATTTACAAGGCTTGCCATTTTGTTCAAAGAATTGAAGAAGTTGTTAACACAAGTAACAAAGTAGCAAGGGGGTTATTCAAAAGCCAAGGGAAAGTACAGAAAAGATAACTGCAAGGGAGCAGCAGGCTGAGAGAGATGCCCAAGAGTCCTGGGACTTCCTGAAGCTGGTTGCTAGGAGTGGGATTTGGGTAGTGTTCTGGTTTTGATTGACAGGCTTGAATTCTGGAAGTCCTTCCTCTTTGGGCATGTCCTTTCCCATGATGCATTTTATTTTAATCATATGCATGCTCTGTCAGGCATAGGCATAAGATGTAAATATGGAGTTTTCCTAAAGTCTGTTTAGAGGACACAGCCCACCCTTCCACTTGTGCACCTAAATTCAGGCTAGGCTGGATCCATATTCTGCCCCTAGCTCCAGGATATGCTCCAGGTATGCTTGCCCATGGCAGAGAGGTGCTAGAAAATATTAGGAGGAGCTAGGGGCTTCTACAGGTTTGCTAAGGGGTGCTGGGGTTTTCTAAGAGTTGTTAGGGGTTGCTTCAGGCGTGCTGGAGTTTGCTAGAGAGCTTTTAGGACAGACGGACCAGTTGCTGTGTTAGGAGAGGGTACGTGTGTGGCTGAGTTCAGGTGGGGTCCTGGTTGCTGAGATACCCCTGCAGACTACCTGCCTCAAGGATACCAACAGAATACAGAGTCCAGAAAATGATTGAATGAGTTGATTGAGTTGAAACATATAAGATATCTAAATGCCCATAACAGATGTTCCAAAGTGTTCTTTGATATTATTATTATATTAGCAAAGCATCTGCTCTCAGCCAAAACAAACAAACAAACAAGCTATAAACATAGAAGAGTTCAGGCCTTAGGACTGGAAAATGGAGGAACACTGTGTTTAATGACAGGAAACATTTTGAGATCATGACTGTGGGAAGGTAGATTGATGTCTTTGGCTCGCAGCTTCAGAGGCTACAGTCTATGGTCAGCTGACTCCAAATAGGCCCGTGGTGAGCCAGGAACATCGCATGTGGTAGAGGAAAGCTGTTCCCTCATGGCAGCCAGAGAGCAGAGAGACATACAGAAAAAAGCTTGGAATGACATACATCTTCCCAGGGCATGTCCCCATTGACATACCTCTTCCACCTCAGCTCACCTCCTGCTCCCTACCTCCTCCCAATAACACCATGTTATGAATCCTTCAAGGGGGTTCTCCATTGGTGGAAGTAAAGCCCTCATAATGCAATCATGATCTGGGGACCAGTGTTCACATGAGCTTTGGGGACAGCTAGACTTCATATCCAAAACAACAGAAGCATCATATCATCTTTCTCTTCTGCTTCCTTTCCTCTTCACATCTCTGCTGGGAAGCACTGGGTAGCCTTCTTCCTGATTCACATGGGTATCCCTCAGCTATAGCCATGAAGGCAGCAGGCTCAGTTGCCGACTTAGACCTCTTAGAACTCTGGGCTCTGGCCCACACCTATAAACTGTATCCATACCGGGCCTCACTCTAGACTCCTGCCTTCTTCTTTGGATTCACCTCTCTAACCTTTTCTACCCATGATACAAGATTCAGAAATGCTGAACACAAGCATGCATCCCATGAGCCTGCAAAAATGCCATGCAGTTTGGAAGCATGGCCACACACTTCTCCTCTGTGTTACCTGCCCTGGCTACAACTCCCCCAGAATTGGCACCTTGCCTCTGCAGCAATGACCTGCCCCAGAGCCACTCTGCTGAGGCTGCCCAGGATGCTGTCAAGGTCATGAACTCCAGACCTTAGCTGCTGGTGTGGAACCTGGCTGTCTACTGGTTGACTGAACAATGGTGGGCAGATTTCTTTGACCTTTCTATGCCCCATCTGTAAATGGGGATGCAGACAGCAGGCATCCCTCCCCTGGGACTTTGTTAGGATTATACGGGTTCAAGCACACAAAGGTCTTAGAATGGGCCCAGCATGGGCCCATTCAAGAGCTCATTATTATTTACGAAGCTGTACCCCCCACCAATTCTTTCTTTATATCCATACTCCCTAGTGCGGGGCGATTGGGACTTAGTAGGCGCTCAATAAATATTTGTTGAGTCGAATTATCCCCAGAAAATGGAAACAAGACTTGGCTCACAAAGGGAGCGATCACTCATATTACATATTAGGCAGTTTTTCCAGAGTGCATCAGGCCAAATATTGTACATTCTTTATTGCAGCGAGGGCAGTGAGATTCATTAAAGGGTAGCACGGTTTCATTAGAAACCCTTCGTTTTGGAATTTTATAACTCGGCCACAAAAATTCACTCCGGGCAAAATGCAAAGTTACGTCTGGAAGTAAATGGGTTTATTTTATAAATTTTTATGCATTTTCCACACATAAACAAATGGCCAGATAAACCATCTTTAATGGAAAGACTGAGAGAAGAAAACTTGATATTCTAGTGCATAAGACATAAATACCCAGAAGTTAAGGGGGTGGGCAGGTTGGGGTGTTGGGGGGCTTGTTTGGCTAGGAGGTGTGTTTATGTTTTCACACATGTTTTTTTTTTCCTCTGAGCCTTCTCTAAGGTCTCTAATGTAACAACCAGCGTGACCAGCACTCTTTTACAAAGTGTGAGTGTTTATGTGGGTAAACATGAGAGAGAAAGGGAGGTAGGAGGGAGGGAGGGAGGGAGGGACAGGTGGGAGGGAGGGAAGAGGGAGGAGGAAAGAAGGAAGGAAGCAAGGAAGGAAGGAGAGATGGAGGGAGGGAGGGGGGAGGGAGGGAAGGAGGGAGGGAAGGAAGGAAGGAAGGAAAATCAGTTTAGATGTAGAGACACACAGGAAGGGAAGCCACATGACACAGAGTGGCACAGCTATGTGCCAGGGAACAGAATGCCATCGGTCAGATGTGGAAGAGGCAGGGATAGCTCCCATATGGCGCCCTCAAAGGGGCCTGGCCTCAGCAGACACCATGACCTTTGTCCTCCAGAAACATGAAGGAATCAGTCTCGAATGTGTTAAGCTCAGTTTGTGGTCACCTCTGTCAGCAGCCCCATGGGAAACTGAGGCAAGCTGAAGTCAGAGGTGACTCAGTGAGTGTGCTGAGCCCTAGGCATCCCTGTCCCCACCTCTCCATTCCCACAGCTGACTCTCCCCTTCCTCCAATACCAGCCTAGCCTCCAGCTGCTCCTGTGGATCTGATAATTGGTTCTGCTCTCTTTGGCATGGCCCTGGGCTTTCCTAGTCTCTTCCTGTCTTTAGCTGCCTGCTGCCTTGTGGGTAGTACTGAATGGCACACTTTCTCACTTGGTGAGAATACACTGAACACTCTACCAAACACTCTAGCCCAGCCCAGTATGCCTTATGTGTGCTAGGAACACTATTAGCCTAGAGATGGCAAAATTGTCTAACACGCTGCCTTTCATCATAATAGTGTTGACTTTTGCATGCAAATATCTGAATCTATGTACCAAAAGTGCTGGGGGCACAGGACACTGGTAAGCACTGGTTGTATATCCTTACTTATTATGTGGTCCATAAGCTGTCCTGCCCAGCATTTAGAGAAAGGATGCTGTGTGGATCGCCAGACCATGTAAAGATGCAAATCCAGAATTTAAAGTATGTTTCCTGTACACTGGGAATACTTTGCATTGTCCTAAAATGAAGACACTGAAAACGGAGCCACAGCAACTTGAGCGATCTCCTGAAGAGACTTCTAGGGGTCACAGCATGGCAGGTGGGCTCACCAAAATCTGCACAAAGGTCAATGCAATCTCAGTTTCCCTTCCTGACTCTCCACCATCTGGACCAGGAAGGTGTGTGCATACCCTCTTGAAGTCCCTTCAATCCCTACTGTGTGCGGCCTTAGGTGAGCTTTGATTTTGTTTGCATTTCTTTTTTAAAGATTTATTTTTACTTGATTTATTTCTTATTTATTTGTGCGCATGTATGCTGCATGCGTGTGTTCACATGGTAGTGTCATTGTATGCTGCATGCATATGTTCACATGGTAGTGTCATTGTATGTTGCATGCATATGTTCACACGTTGGCGTCATAGCCCTCGACTGGAGGTCAGAGGACATCTTGCTGGAGTCAGTTCTCTCTTTCCATCATGTAGTTCCCAAGGTTTGAACTCACGTCATCAGGCTTGGTAGCAAGCATGGTAAACTTGCCAAGCCATCTCCCTAGCTTGCTTTCTTAAATATCTCCTCCCACTATTATCCCACAAATGTTTACTGAACAGCTTCAATGTGGCCCTGAGGCTGGGTGCAGGGAGGCAGAAGAACACTTTGGATCTTCTTCGGGTGGGGATGAGCACACAGAGCCCAGGATTTTAGAGTGTGGCTCATCTGACCCTTAAAGTACCCTTTGTCAACTCAACAAATAACTCTATTGGGCTGACTCCAAGGACCCAGCCCAGAGTTGGGGCTCAGCCACAATTACCCCCCCTGCCAACATCCTTCTTAAAATGCACTGCACGAATGAAGGTCACACACAGCACACCCTTGTGGCGAGGGTGAACCCAGCTCCTTGGCCATCTCATGAAAGCTTCAGGGACACCGGCAGGAAGATTTGTTCACTCTTAGGCGTCAGACACAGTAGGAAAGCAGGGCCTTTGGATAAGCCTAAGTTGAGGGTGTCAGAAATCTCAAGGAAATAAAGCCCAGGCATAGGCCAGCTCCCCTCCCTAGGAAGGCCTTAGGTGCCGACCCTCAGAGTCCTGGATTTGGTCTAGTAAGACAGGAACAAACCTCCCAGGAGTCTGCAGGCTAAAAGTGACAGCCAAACCCCCCACCCCCACACCCCCCCACACCCCACACCCCCCACCCCCGCAAAGGGCAAACTAAATGAGCTGAACTCGGAAAGAGTGTTTCTAGTGTGTGGAAACAGAGCCCCGGGGAGCCCCAGCAGGGAGGGAATCACTTTGAAGGTGAAACTGAGGGAAGGGTGAATGAAAACAGCCAAGAGATAAAAGCCAGGCCAGGCAGCTCTGAAAAGCTAAGGGAAAGGGGTTCAAAAGAAAGCTTGGGGCTAGGGAGAGACATCAGTCCTTAAAGCGCTTGTCTTTGACAGCACAGGGACCTTGCCAATCCCAGAACCCACATGAAAAATCTGGCCCTGGTGGCACACACCTATCCCAGCACAGGGAAGGCAACTCCTGTGCTCACTGGCCAGCCTGCCTAGCCCAGTGGATGAATTCCAGGTACAAGTGAGAAACCCTGCCTTGGAAAAACAAGAGAGATGGAGGGCTGGAGAGATGACTTAGCAGATGAGAGACCTTATTGCTCCATCAGGGGACTGTTCTATCTGCTCCCACCATCCACAACTGCCTATAATTCCAGCTGAAGCCAGCTCTGGCCTCTGTGGGTAACACACACACACACACACACACACACACACACACACCACTTAAACATGTACACACACATACAAACTCACCCATAGATAAGGCTTAAAAAAGAAAACAATTACACCTGTGCATCATGTGTGCCCACAGACACATGTACAAATACACACACACACACACACACACACACACACACACACACACACACATACACATACACACTCAGTGCCAGACACCCAGGAAGATAGGGAACTTGTTTACTGAAAAAGAAAAGTCTGAAGAAAAGGGCCAACACCACCAGGGTACAGAAAGACCAGCTCCACTCCCGTTTACCCCTCTGGACCCACCCACATATGCCCAGATGGCTGCCTCCAGTCCTCAACACAGCCCACATCTCCCTGTCAGGAAGTCACAGCCATCTCCTCATCTGTCTCTTGTGTCCCCATCTCTAGATGTTTCTGAATTTGAAGCCTCTGCAGAAAGATGGCTTCTGTCCACAACCCCATTTTCCCTTCCCAGCTGATGCTGCCTTTTGTCTGTGCCACTTTGTCTGTGTGTGAACATTGAGCTCCCATTGAATGTTCCCCCAAGACGGACTGCACAGCGGCTCGGCCCAGTGTGCTAAGATGTCCCTAAGGGAATGCACAGTTATCCTGAGAGAGCAGAGGACAATGAGGAGGTGTTTTATTACATAACTGAAGAGACAATGTCTTTTATACTCTGTCTGGTTCACTTTTCACACTAAATTAATCTTAATAAGCATCTGCTTCGAGTAAAGGAAGTTTCGTGATAATTCAACCGTGACCTCTGTCAAAGCCCAGTGATTTCGCTTTGAGTCCCTCGGCCCGGGTATCCAATTGAGACGGTCGTCTCTATTCCGTGGTCATCAGCATGTTAACATGAGCTGATTAATCCCATCAAGCTAACTACACAAATCGGACGCAGCCCAGGGCTATGACATCATTAGCGTTGGGACTCCAGCATGTATAAGATCCCAGACTGGGCCAGTCAGCTGGTCCCACGGGCCATTTGATCAGTGTCCTTGTTTCTGACAATTAAAAGCAGACTCTCCCCCTGACTTGTTCTCTGGCTGAAAGATCCAGGTAAAGCTGTCCCAACAATAGTGCCCCTGGGATACATGCCACCAGAGTCCTGACCCTGCGGCCCCCGCGCCCCCCACTGAACATTTACGGCCTAGGTACTGCACACTCTGCCAGTACTTAGCACCCATCACCTCTTGGGACTAACAACCAGCGGGGGCTTAGCCTTGTCAGCCTTCTCCTGGTCCTCTGCTGCTAGCATTCCTCCTAGACTGGTGTGCCCTGTTTCCAGAGCAGAAGCTCTAGCTTCCTGGACATGGGTATGGCACTGTCTGCAGCCTGTGGCTTCCTTCTCTCGCAGCTTCTGCATCCTGGAGCTGAGTCAGCAGTGTTCTCTTCCTGTACAAACAAATGGGCGTATGAGCTCTGCAAAAGTCAGTCAAGAAAGTCTGCTGTTTCTTTACTCAGGATTTCTCAAAACTAGGATTCCAGGGATGAACCGATAGACAAGGCTGAGGACTTGAGTTCAGATGCCCAGAACCTACATAAAAGCTGGCAGCAAGGCGGCAAAGAGGGTTGAAAGTACTTGTTGCACAAGCCTGGCGGCCTGAGCTGACTCCCAAAGGTTGTTCTCTGACTTCCTCACATGCACTATGATGTGTGCTCACACCGACATGCCATACATGACACACCAATAATTACACACGAAATGAACAAAGCTTAAAAACTGGGGATAGCAGTTCCGGTGCTGGGAAGAGGAGGACAGGCAGGTTCCCTGGAGCTCACTGGCCAGTCAGCCTAGCTGAATCCATGGACTCTGGCTTCAGTGTCCCAGCCTGTCTAAATAAATATATAAATAAATAAATGAAAAAAATTAGGTGGAGAGTAATTGAGGAAGTTGACCTCTGGCCTCCGTAAACAAACATGTTTATACACAAAACACCACACACACACACACACACACACACACACACACACACACACACACACACACACACACAGGATTCCAGAGCAAGCACATATACATCACCTCAGAATTTGTAAGGAACGGCTCAGGCCCCTTCTCAGACTTTCTGGATTGAAACTCTGGGCACGGAGCCCAGAAGCCTGTCTAAATCTGCTTTCCCTAATTTAGACCAAGGCCACTGCCAGAGGTGGCCATGTAAACTAACATGCTCCGTGGCACTGCAGCCTGTACAACAGTGACTCCCAAAGGGGCTTGTAAGAAAAGAAGATGCGAGGTGGGGAGGTACAGGTCCAAGAGGAGAGACTCTCCTGGCTTCCAAGATGGAGTGTGACCAGCGTCTGGTGGCTGGAGGGAAGAAGGAATGGATTGTCACCTGGTGCCTCTGAATGCCTGTGCTTCTTTGATGCTAGCTTAGGGAGACAACTGCTGGCTTCTGCCCTCAGATACTGAAAGGCAAAACATTTCCTCTCTCCCTCCCTCCCTCCCTCCCTCCCTCCCTCCCTCCCTCCCTCCCTTATTTTCTCATTCCTTCTTCCTTCCCTTGAAAGTGTTTGGGAAAAGCTCTCGCTATGTTGTTCAGCACAGCTCTGAACTCCTAGACTCAAATGGTGTCTTGTCTCAGTCTCCCTGGCAGCTGAGACTACAAGTCAGGCCCCCAGTCCAGCTCTGTGGTCTGAAGCCACTGGTTTATGGGAGTAAAAAGCCATGGGGATCTTACAGTCAGCTTCACCCTGTCCTAGACTTCCACCTCCAGCACGAGGGTGCATCATGTGAAGAAGAGCTGGGGCTTCAGTGTCTGCTTGAGTTGTGTCTCTGTACCAAGTTTTCTTGTCGGACTATCTTTGGACTACCAGCCTGCAAATGATGACCCAGAGACTTACTAATTATGAAAGCTTGGCCTTAGCTTAGGCTTTCCTCAATTAGCTCTTCTATCTTAATTAACCCATAATATTTTTAATCTACATTTTGCCACCTGGCTCAATTACCTCTTCTTAATAAGGCACATTGACTGCTGGCGAAATCCCGCACCTAGGTTCTTCCTCCCAGTTTCTCTCTGCCCGGAAGTCCTGCCTATTCTCTCCTGCCTAGCTATTGGCCATTAGCTCTTTATTAAACCAATCAGAGGACACCTCAGGTTGTAAAGAGACACAACTTCACAATGTAAACAAATATTCCAAAAATATTCTGCAACATGTCTCTTCACAATAGGCCCCAAATCCCTCCTGTCCTCTATAGAACTTCTTTCAAGGTCCAGCAAGGACAGAATCCTCAGGACCTACCTTGAGGTCAAGATAGCCTCAGTGGTACTTATTGCCCATAGGGAGATCATTTGTTTTGGCTTTTCATGGTGGACATTTGAAGGTGGAAAGTACAATGGAAACAGCAGCCACTGAATTCAGGGCTTCCTGTATGCCAGGTACCAATTTCATCAGTTCAATAAAGGCAATAGTGCTTTATTAATGACCCTCACCAAAGTGAGCACTGAAGTGTGCCATAGAACAGCTTCCCCTCAGTACCAAGGAAACACGTTTTTTGTTTTGGTTTGGTTTTTTTTTTTTTTTTTCATCTTTGTAACATAGCAAACAAGAGGAAAACAAACTGGCTCTTCTGTATAGAAGGGTGTGGTTAGCAGAAAGGTGTGGTTCTCAAATAGGCCGCTTTGGACCAGCTTGTGGTGCATCTTCAGCAGGGAATAAAGACACGTTTGAGAAGAGAGAAGATGAAGGGGACCCTGGAGTCTCTGGGAGCAGTGATTTGTGACAAGGCACATAGCTTTCAGGCAAAGCTGAGAGTGAACCTTGCTCCTATGGGTCCCTCAGCTGCCACTTCTGTAACCGGAGGCAGAGCTTTTCTGTCCTGACCACCAGGTCTGAAATAAAACACACAAGGACTTATGTTAATTACAAAATGCTCAGTCAGTAGCTCAGACTTGTTACTAGCTAACTCTTACATTTAAATTAACCCATTTCGAGTCATCTATGTATTGCTACATGGCTCGTGACTTTACCTGTCCTTTAGCATGTCTTACTACCTGGGTGGCTGGCTAGCATCTCTCCTTGACTCCACCCTCCTTCTACCCATCATTCTTAGTTTGGTTTTCCCACCTAACTTCCTGTCTGGCTACTGGCCTGTTGAGTTTTTATTAACCAATGAGAGTAATATGTATCACAGTGTGCAGAAGGATTATTGCACAGCAACCCCCCCCCCCAGTCTCCTAAGGTCAGAAGTGTTCTCCCTCCATCCCTCCTTAACTCTCTTCTTCCTTCCTTCTTGGTGGCTAACCTTCCTTCTCCCTGGTAGGGCAGGGTCCAGAAGGCTCGTAGGTTTCACTCATGTCCTTCAAATCACTGAGATATCTGCTGTTTCATTTGTCTCTTTTTGAGACAGGCTCTCATGTGGCCTGTGGGAGCCAGCTGAATGACCAGTTCCCACATTTTACTCCAGGGTACTCTTGAAGAGTGAGGGATAAGAGATTTAGATAGAAGGACAGAGGGAGGAGAAACAGATAGAAACACAGGATCGCCTCGGGAGGGCCTGGATCATTATCCACCCGCCCCTTCTGTCTCTTCTAAAGGGCTATTTATAGGAATGCCAAGGGGTGGAACAAAAGACCGCCCCTCAGCACAGCCAAGTACAGACCCTTTCCAATCACCTAGTAACCATGCACATGGTCAAGCAATCCTCTAATGCAGCTCTGCTGTGTGAAGCAAGCTCAGATCTCACTAGGAACCTTTGTGGACCTCCACAGTGGCCCAAGTTGACCTCAAATTCTCTATGTAGCTGAGGATGACCTTGAACTCCTGACCCTTTCATCTTTCCCAATCAAGCTCTGCAACGAAAGATGTGCACCAGCTTATGTTGTACTGGGAAGCAAACTCAGTGAGTCATGTGTGCAAGGCAAGTGCTCCAACTGATCCACCGCAGCTTACGGAAAGCTGAGAGCCCGTGGTGCATTGCTCTAAATAAACTCTGTCCCAGAAACAAAAGCTTTCTTCTTAACATCTTAAGGAATATGTAGCTTTCAGGTTCACTCAAAATGTGAAGGTGGACTCATCCGGCTTTTGTGGCATTGATGACGGCAGCTGGAAAACTCAACACAGAGACCACAGTTCAATTCTTTGAAGTTTTCTGCAGGTGAGTACACACTCATTCACAGACACACACATGCATCAACATTACAAAATGAAGTTGGGTAGGGGATAGGAAGTTTGGAAGGCCACAAAACCTCAGGCTTCCCAGTGTGACCTTGTCTAGTGGCCTGAGGTCCCAGACCTTTCAGAAGGCTGTGAGCCCATTGCACAACCTGGCTTAGATTTTTCTTCCCAGCCTGGCACAGAGATTTAAACACAAATACCCTGCAAAGGGGATAACCTGATGCCTAGATTCACTCCTTACCTGGCTAAGCAAGTTGTATGGGAAACCCAACTGGGAGTGCCAGAGAGGTCACAGCATATCATTTGTCCACCTAAGCGTCAGGTTTCCCACATAGAGAAGGAAATGTACATATGTTTCCTTAGCAGAGACCCCAGTAAGGAGACTCTCCATCATGTTTACTGGGCAAAGGCCCCCAAGAAACTGGGTCAATGAACCTTGGAATAAAATCACCAAAACTATGAGCCATAGTCAACCTTTCCTCTTTTTAAGTTGACTGCATCAGATATTTTGTTATAGTAAAGCTAACTAACACATTTAAAAATACAACAATACAATTATAACATATAATTACAACCTATATAATTTTTTAACAACACATAAGATGTTAAGACAATATTTATTAAGGGACAGGTTTCATAATATTAAAGCAATTTAATAAGAGCATCTCTAAATGTTTAAATTGGCATGCAGATAAAAATACAGTGTCAAAAATACAACAACCAATGAGAGAAAAGCAAAGATCAGGATCTTTGTGGAAAAGAGATGACTTAGGGTTTCTATTGCTGTGAAGAAACACCATGACCATAGGACCTCTTATAAAGAAAACATTTAACTGGGGCTTGCTTACAGTTTCAGAGGTTTAGCCCATTACCATCATGATGGGGAACATGGCAGCATGCAGGAAGACATGTTGCTAGAGAAGGAGCTGAGAGTTCTACATCTTGATCCCCAGGCAGCAGAAGGAGACTGTGTGCCTCACTGGGTGTAGCTTGAGCAAATCATACCTCAAAGACCACCCCCACAGTGACACACTTCCTCCAACAAGGCCACACCTCCTACTAATGCCACTCCCTATGGGCCAAGCATTCCAACGCATGAGTCCATGGGGGCCATTCTTATTCAAATCAGCATAAGGGATCAGAAAGATTTTAAGAGCCTGAGGTGGTCAATAACATCAAGGAAACAGTGTGGTCTGCTCACAACATGACAGCTGCACACATGAGCTATTAGTGTGTGCACATGAGTGCAGGTAACCTCAGAAGCCAGAAGACGACATTGGATCCCCTGGATCCAGAGTTACAGGAGGTTGTGACCTACGTGATGTGGGTCTAAGGTTTGCTGTGGATCACAGGTCTGCTGTGCACCAAACCTGGATCTTCTGCAAGGGCAGTAAGTACTCTTAACTGCTGCTCCATCTTTTCAGCTCTACTGGAAAGAACATAAATTTAACTGCAAACATTAGAATGGAGGAAAAGCTAAACACAAGCTATCTAAACCAGGGGGCTGCTAACGGCACCAGGCAGCCAAATCCAACCACCATCTGGTCTTATAACTAACAATGAATCAGAACAGAACAGTAAACCAAATGTATTTTTGTGTTTATTATCTGCCGGTAATTATACTGAAACACTAAAATTGGACAGGAGTAACAGAAGACTAAAGTATTTACCAAACTTTTTTCTCAGTTTTCAGACCCCAAACTAGGTGTGGGGACAGAGGTGGCAGGGCCCTGGCCTAGCACTGGAGGGGGGCCTTGAGCTGAACCCCTGGCCCTGAAGAGCAGAACGAAAAAGCTAAGGGGGGTGTTTTTGCTTTTGTTTTTCGTGGAAATTGACTAGTTCTAAACTTCCATGTAAACAGCCAATCACAATGAAGACAATCTTGAGAAATAAGCATAATATCTGACATCCACGGTGCCAGGGTGCAAACCTTTTTAACGAAACTGCAAGTAGAGTATCTTTGTAACTCTGTGAAGATGAACACACAATAAAAATAATAGACTTACGGATATTGGATGACTTGATCTAAAACACAGTTGCCACACTAATTCGGTGGGGGAAGGAGATATTTTCACTGTCTTCACTGACCAAAAATCTACAGAGGAAGAATTGTCCTACACCTACCCTATCGCACCCACAGAAAACCATAGACCAAAATGAGAAAACTGAAATGCAGCGTTTCCCTCTAGAACTTTCTATATTTGTGAGTGAAACTTTAGAGTCCTTGGATGGCAGCTTCCCAACACACACAGGCACACACACACCGCTGTCACCAGCCCTGACAGCCATTCTTCTTGCTGGTTCTCCATTTGACTGTGGATATTTTTTATAGAACCCAATGAGTCCTGCCCATATATTCGTGGGAGTGGGGCCATCTACTGAGCATAGTCAACATACCACACTCTTTAAAAAAACTGACTCTCCCTCCCCCAGCAGCCAGCAGCTGTCCATAGTTTCTCAGCCAGGGGTGAGGGCTCTCAAACTGATAATTTTTGAAGACCAAGAAAGGATTATTATTATTATTATTATTATTATTATTATTATTATTATTATTATTATTTTGTTTTTTTCTGGACAGGGTTTCTCCATAGTTTTGGTACCTGTCCTGTATCTCACTCTGTAGACCAGGCTGACCTTGAACTCACAGAGATCCGCCTGGCTCTGCCTCCCAAGTGCTGAGATTAAAGGTGTGTGCCACAACTGCTTGGCCCAAGAAAGGATTTTTATAAACTAAGAATAGGTGAGCATTTATCAATGGCCTCTTGAACATTTTTCTCAAAAAAATTGAAAACTTCATGCAACCATGTGTCTGTGTATGTTTCCAGTATCACGATCCACCACAAACAACAATTGGAAATCCAGATGCCGTCTGTTGGAGGTATGGTCTGTCCATGCCACAGATTGCTAGGTAGCAGTACAATGAGCAAATGGTGAGTTCTTGGGATCATCAAATTCGTGAGATTTCTGCTGAGTGAAAAGTCACTCCCCAGAGCACATGCTTCTGTTGGTGAAACTACCTTGAAATACCAAGACCCTAGACATGTTGACTAGATTTGGTGGTACAAGGGATGAAGTGTGGAGGGAGAACAGGAGATGTGTTTAGAAAGGAACAGGAGGGGATTGGTGGGGCAATCAAGCTGCCCTGTGGGTTGGCTGGGATTACACTAACGTTACTCACACACACTCATGGATCCAGGTACACCTGCAGAAGCCCGAGTAAGATGGTGGGTTGTATCAGAGCGACTGTCCCAGTTGTAATATTGCACTACAGCTTTTCAAGATGCCCTGATGGGGGACTGGACAAAGGGCACACGAGGTCTCTGTGCTGCTTTGCTGTGTGTCCGGAGAGATCAGGTAGTGTCCTGACTTCATCACCTACCCACAATGACCTGAGACATTCATCACCCTAAAGCCACATCTCTTCACCGCTGTCGAGCAGACAGTTACGGATCTTACTCTGTCGGGTGATGGCAAGGATGTTGTCACTGAGCACAATGCCCCGGAGAATGTAAAACATCCACAGATGTCACCTCAGGCAAAACTGTCATCTTTACAAAGGAGAAAAGATACAGTGACCCAACCAGGTCACTCCGAATTGAGCCAGGGAATGCTGGTCCCTATTTGGTCAGAGGAGTAAAGATCAAAAGTGAGAAACCTGGGGGTGGATACACTGGCTTTCTCCTCCTGGCCTGGTATGTGTATTGGGGGAGGGTGGAACCAAGAACAGGCAGGAGCTATATTAGAGGACAAAGGAGCCGGAGTCAGGGGGCAGGTTCCAAAAAAGAGGCGAAGGAAATCAAAGAGCCGCTAAGCAACAATAGTTCATGGGGCTATTGTGCTCCGGCCTAGATCTTCTGATGGTACTGAATGGATTCCCGGCCATGTCCGCTTCACCCAGCAGGGTGCCTGGGAGGGTCATCTGGGTTCAAGGATGTGACAGCTGCTCTGGAGAGCAAAAAAGCACTGCACATGCTTGTGCCTGCTGACTTATGTTCAGCACCATGAAGGCTTGTAACCGGGGAGTAAAAGGAGCCCCTCCGAAGCCAGTCCACTGGCTCAACTCGGGCAACGCTTGCTTTGTGCCCACAGCCAGGCTCAGAGCCTAGCCCAGCTGCTCACAGATGATCCAGAGAAGCAGGAAGAACTGCCTCAGCTGGGGACTTGTTACGAGTGTGCAACTGCTATCCCCAACAAGACCTCAGGAGCCACTGCATCTCACAGGATAGCCCTGGGTTTGCCTGAGGACCTCTGCTCTGATGGGTTGTTTGGACTCAGGATCTCCTGTAACCCAGGCTAGCCCCACACTCACACTATAGTGATGACTCCTCCTGTTTCTGCCTTCACAGTGTTGTGATTATGGGTGTACTGCATGCTCTGTTTTGCAGCACTGGGGATTGAACCCAAGACTTCATGCACACTAGGAAAGCACTCTACCCACAGAGCTAAAGCCCCAGTCCCTAGCCTTTTGGTTTCTTAGGGAGAAAGCAAAGGCTTGGAGAGGGTGAGGGGTTCTCTTAAAGTCACCAGGCACGTTTGCACCTCCGGCTGGCTTCCCATCTCCCAAACTCCCAGACAACTGCCTCAATCCAGAGAAAATGGATGAGGAGGGTGGGTTTGCATTTTTCTAGGTCTCTAGTCTCTGTTCTCGAGCAGTCTGGCAAAACCAGCATCCCTGGGCTACCACTGTTAGTTCTTGGTTTGGCTGCAGATAAGAAAACCACAGAAAGATTTCTCTTTGGGCTAGCAATATGGCTCATACTTGCCACCAAGATGGTCATCCTGAGTTCATTCCTGGAATTCACAGGGTGGAAGGACAAAAACAATCTCTGAAAATTGTCCTCTGAACTCCACACACAAACTACAACACAGCCCCCAATAAGATCAACAAATTAATTATATTTTAAAAAATCTCTCCTTTCTACTATTCAGAACCTCACTGCATCTGGCTTCTGTTTGCAATGACCCAGGCCCCTCTGTGCCTCCACCTTCTCTCCTGGAAAGAACTCTTCTCCCTGACAATCATACACTGAGTACCTACCCAGCCCAGGCCAGGTGTGGTGCTCAGGGATCACTTGGGTCACAATGGCTAAAGGTTCAAGGAAGGGAAGGTGGGGTGCTGAGATCAAGGCTGGAAAACCCTAGAGTCTTTACAAAAAGATCAGAGAAATGGCTCCTTCTCAGCAGTATGTGGACATTGCAAGAAAGTGTCTGAGCTAGGGTGACATGAACTCTTCCGGACATGAGCCCTTCCAAACATGGGGTTGGCTGGGTCATTATTTCTAGACCTCAGTCTCCAGCTCTATTAGAAGAGTCAGTTGCCCAAGCCACCAAGGGATGATATTTCATATCAGGAGCCTGAGAGAGCCACAGCAGGGCTCCATGCCCTTTCTATGCCTCATCCCTCTACCTGTGAGAAAGTTGAACCTATGCCAACTAAAGTCTGTGCTCCACTGAGTCAGGCAAAGACCTGGTTAAATTATGGTGCCTCTGGAATGCTCAACCTAGCAATGCTGAGAAAGGGATTCAACTCACAGCCAAGTTCAAGGACCAGAGGTACCCCGCTCCCTTCAGTGGGCTGGGACTGGGCATGGAGGAGAGTGGCCTGCAAGTCTGGCACTCCCCAACAGCTAGGAGGACTTTCCAACAAAAATGTTGGAGAACCTGAAGAGTATTTTTTGGCTCCACCAGGAGAAAAGAAAACTGCAAAGTCAAACCTAATAAATGTTTAATTAAATGTCCACACAGGGTAGCACCGTGTCAACATACTAAATTGCCCAATTAATTATACCTAAAAATTTCATTACAGGTAAAAGATTTAAATTTTCTCACTTTGCAAGAATTTCTCCTTAAGTTTGTCAGCCTAAGAAATCACAGCTATTGTAAATTAATGTAAGGGCAAAAATCAAAGTATTTTGTTAAAATCTTTTCAGAAATTTTGTAATAGAAAGGCTATCCATAATGTGGAGATGCTGCCATGCTTCAAAGAATTTGTTCTGAAGGTGGGGGTCTGGGGAGTGCCTCCCAAGAAGATATCCAAGGCTGGCACCCACCAGCCTCCTAGACATCTTTGGGCACATTACTTGGCACCTTTGAGCTCTGGTTACTTTTAGTCCTGAAATAGTCACAGGGTAAATGACCTGAATAAGATAGCCACACCCTCTCTGGTCCATTTGTGCCTCATCCCTCTATCTATGAGAAACTGCTGAACCTGTGCCAACTAGAGTCCTCATTCTATCTATCAAGACAGGCACAGATCTGGTTCAGGTATTTATGAGTGTCCAAAGTTCCAACACCAGGGAGGGAGATGTGCACGTCAGGATAGGAGGTACAAGACTTAAGAGGGTGCCAGCAACTGAAGAACCATGTAGTCTTTAGTCACTTAGCAACCAGTGTCTGTTGAGGAAGGCACCAATACATGGTTTTGTTGTAAGAGGATCTTAGAATGTACCCACAGTCAACTTCAAGTTCTTCGCTGGAGAGGATGTCTGTCCACAACAGGGACTGAGCCTCGCTGGAAAGCTTACCACAACATCTGGCAAGAGAACCCAAGCAAAAGTAACCTGTGGTTCCCAGTCTACCGCCAGGTTCTAGTCTCAAGCTCAGGAGAAAATGAGGTCAATGAGAGGTCATGAAAAGGAGGAGATGGAGTTCACTGCTAGTATAAAACGCAAACTGTTTCAGAGAGCTTGGTTCTAAGTAAAGAAATACTGTAAAAATAACAGTAAGGAGCATAGTATAGCAGTGAGCTAGGGGCATGGCTCAGCTGGTAGCATGTGTGCCCAGCAGGCAAGAAGCCCTGGGTCCATGCCCAGTTTACATAAGCTGGGCCTGGTATGGTGTTCACCTATAATGCCAGTTCTTGTGAAGAGGGGACTGAAGGAATGAAGTTCAAAGTCATCCCTGATATGGAGTTCAAGATCAGACTTGGGGAGAAAATACAGCAAGTGTATGTAATCAACAAGGCTGCCTACTGCTCTCCAGTATGCTACATCAGTACACAGGCTGGCTTTTCACCTTGGGCAGCACAGATCTACTCAAATTAACCTCCCCAAAACGGTGGATTTGGGACAGACACTGGGACATCACTAGGTGTTGGGAATTTTAGCTCCATTATACTCTAATGCAGTGGTTCTCAATCCATGGGCCTTGTCCTCTTGGGGATCAAAATTACAGGGATACTATATCAGATTTCCTGCGAATCATATATTTACATTTAAGATTCATAACAGTGGAAAAATTATAGTTATGAAGTAGCAACAAAAATAATTTTATGGCCAGGTGGTGGTGGCACATGCCTTTAAATCCCAGCACTTGGGAGGTAGAGGCAGGTGGATCTCTGTGATTTCGAGGCCAGCCTGGTTTACAGAGTGAGTTCCAGGACAGCCAGAGCTGTTACACAGAAAAACCTTGTCTCAAAGAAATAATAATAATAATAATAATAATAATAATAATAATAATAATAATTTCATGCTTGGGGGTCACCACAACACAAAAAATTGTATTAAAGGGTCACAGCATTAGGAAGGTCAAGAACCACTGTGGTAGTTTGAATGTAATTGGCCCCCATAATCTCATAGGGAGTGGCACTATTAGGAGGTATGGCTTTGTTGGAGGAAGCGTGTCACTGTGGGGTGGGCTTTGAGATTTCCTGTGCTCGGGATAATGCACAGTGTCTCAGTCAACTTCCTGTTGCTTGCAAGACGTAGCACTCTCAGCTCCAGCACCATGTCTGCCTGCAAGTCGCCATGTTCCCCACCATGATGATAATGGACTGAACCTCTGAAACTGTAAGCCAGCCCCAATTAAATGTTTTCATAGAAGAGGTGCCACGGTCATGATGTTTCTTCACAGCAATAGAAACCCTAACCAAGACAACCATCCTACACAACCTGGGTTGAGAAGCCTGTAACACTCTCTTACCCAGAAAAGTAAACATTCAAAAATGATGAGAACAAGGCAGAAAAGCAAAGGAGCTACACCCAGCTAGTTCAGGGCAATTTCAGTATAAACACACATAAAAAGTTATAAGCAATAACCCCTAATAAGTAAGGTAAGAAACCAGAACATGAGCGATACATAGCTGAAGAAATAGAAAGTCTGATGAGGAATAGAGTAGTTGCATAAAGATGATTATAGGCTTCAGAAAGAAAGACAGTAAAATAGCAGCATGCAGTGGAGAGCCTGGTGAACACTCCGGGTCCATCCATGTGAGCATTGTCAGTAACAGGATGCTGAAATATTATGCTGCCCAATAAGACACAGAACAGATGCATGCCCTAAATTCAGTATGGATGGAATGGCAGCCAGATGCAGACTGAGAGATGTATTAGTGAATTTCCTTATTGCTGTGACTAATACTTAACAAGAAGCGAAGGTAGGGGGGAAGGAGGGAGAAAGGGAGGGAGGGAGGGTGTGATTTACAGTTTGCCAGGATACAGTCCATCAGAGTGGGAGACAGCATGGTGGCAGGAGCAGAAGGATGGTCACATTGCATTTGCAGAGGGGAAGCAGAGAAAGATGCACTCTGGAGCCCTGCCTGCTTTCTTATCTGTACTCAGGGCAGGACCCCAGATCAGGGAATGGCGCCACTCACATTTATGGTGGGTCTTCTCTCTTCCATTAACCCAATCTAGAAACTCTTAGAGAGGTGGCCAGAGGTGTGTTTCTATGGTGATTCCAAACCCTGTGTGTTCCCATCAACTCCTCCAATTGCAATCCAGCTGCAAAAAGTCTTTGCAGGCTCCGCTCCTTCTGTGTTGTAGCTTGAGTCTCTAACTCAAGATACCTTTCTTCCCAGAGGAGAAGACCTAGGCCTCATTTCCCCCAAGTCCCTGTGTAATACTGGAATCTAAGGGACCCAATTCCCAGGGTCCATCATTCATCACAAGGGACACTGTAAAAAAAAAAAAAAAAATGCTATGTGATGTTTAGAAGGGCCAAGGTCTGAGCCTCACAGACAGAGTAAGGAACATTCCAGATCAAAGGAGACTAATAGGACCTGACTCTAAAGGTAAGGTGTGATTCTGAACAGGATTTTCCTGTGATAACGAACTTCACTGAGATATGTGAATATGGGATGCAATGTGACCTTAAGAGTTGACCTCCTGTTTCTTGGAAAATACACTAACACATCTGAGGGGCAGCAGGCATCATGCTAACAAGTTACATCCAGGCAACCCAAGAAAAGAAAATTATTGCTACAACACCCGAATCTTTTCTGTGGGTTTGAGATTGTGTTGAGCACAGGTGCATTGGGAGCCTATTACTCACTGCTCAGACTCACACTCCTTCTCTGAATCTTTTCTGATTGAGATTTTAATGTGATTTCCCTAGGTGCCTGTTTCTTACTTGAATGTCAACTCCCATAGGCCAGGACTCTTCTAGTTTTCTCGTCTGCTTCTATGGTCTAAAACTCCTGTGAAGATGGCATCAGTGACCATTACGTCGTGAAGAGCATTCCCTGCCACAGTGGTGCAGGTGGGAGGGTCCAATTTCCTGTTTCAAAGATGAGCAAGTTGAGCCTTGGAGAAGAAAAGTGATTCACAAATTTGCAGGGAGCACTTCTCAAAGACAGTGGGATTTGATTTGTCAAAAGCTGTCAAAAAACAAAAAGTAATCCTGGACACTTGTGAGAGGCAACAAGATCGCTCCCCGACTGGTTCCTGCAGAGGGGAGGAGAGGGTCCCAAGGCAGCTCCCTCACTGATTCCAGCAGAGGCAGCAGAGGAGAGGACCCAGACAGACTCAGCTCAGGTTCACCTAAGACAAAGGGGACTCGGGCTTTGAAGGGGGAACCAACAGGCTATGCTCCATTAGCATTTCCCTCCTTCCTTTGCTTCCTTGCCTCTATCCTAGACCAGCCTGGGACTCACTAAATAGCCCAGGCTGGCCTCAAACCCTGAATCCCCTGCCTCAGCCTCCTGAGTACCAGTATTATAGGAATGTGACACCACGCAGTTAACATGCTGCTTTCTTGAAACCAAGACTGGCTATCAGACTGGAGTCACTGTGAAGAGCCTGGCCAAGCCTCAGCATGGTGTGGGGACATGTCTTTTGTGCCACAAGGGTTCCCAAGCCTTCAAACTTTAAAGCCAGTGATAAGTAGGAGAATTCTGAAAATTGCTTTTAAAAACACCTCACTCGCTTCCTCCAGCCTGAGTTGGTGAGTCACAGGAAGGAGGGCCACCTGACACACATCCATGTTCAGTACCAGGACAGCACTTAGCCACTGGAAAGACATGGGCATGGGCTAGGACGTGACACAGGTGTTCTGGTCCAGGAACCAGGGACCCTTAGAGGTAATGGTCAGGAAAACAATACCGGTCTCTGCCTGGGGCCTGCAGAGGAAGAGGCAAAGACAGAGACCAGGATTTGTGGCCTGGTGCCAGGACCTGTGGACAGAGTCCAGGGCACCAGAGACAGCTTCCTCTTCCCTGCTTAGGCTCAACCCTCTCTGCACCAAGTGTCTTCATTGAAACGGGCTTAACTGGCCAATGCAGCCAAATCCACCAGGGCATGACTTAGCCCCCAGGCTGTTGGCTCAGTGTTAAGAAATACTGAAGCATCCTGAAATGTGATTTTCCCAACTCTGATTTTGCTTCTTTATAACATACGACATAGGCATGATGCCAGAGCCTGCCATCCAAGCCCAATTCTGCCATCCAAGCCCTTCTCTGCCATCCAAGTCCCATCTATGTACTCGCATCAACCCTAAAAAATGCTTTCCCCAGCCAGAGGGTGACTGGAACAGAGGCATTCAGAACAGACAGAGGGGATGCAGAGCTCATACTCTTTGGGGAAGGGGTGTGTTTTTATACAGGGTCTCTCCTTGTAGCCCTGGCTATCCTGAAACTTACTATGTAGACCAAGCTAGCCTGAACTACAGAGATCCACGTACTTTTGCTTCCTGAGTGCTGGGATTAAAGGCCTTTGCTACCACATCCAGCTTTTTAAAATTATGTTTTGAAATTATTGAAATAGTATTATACCCCACTCCAGCCTCTCTTAGAAACCTTCCTTAGAACTCCTTTCAAGTCCCCCCTCAAGTTGAGAGCCTATTTTCTTTGATTATTATTGTTACACATATTGTTATGTGTGTGTGTGTGTGTGTGTGTGTGTGTGTGTGTGTGTGTGTGTGCCTGCTGAGTTCATTTCTGGTTTTGTGTATATCGCTAGACAAAGAACTCCAGGCTGCTGGGAGAGGGAGAATTAGCCTGTCCCAGGGATGAGCCCCATGTTTGTCCAATGTGGAGTGGTCAGTGCTCACACTTGTTGCTGGCCTTTGCCCCTAGTTGACATACAAAGCTCCCTGACTCTGTCCAGTCGAGAGGCCAAGCACCCAGCCATTGAACATTCTCCCAGCAGCTTCTGTGTGGCAGGCAACTCTCTAAGCACTTGGCTGTACATGAGCAACGGTGCATAAGGAGCTTGCATGAGTCTTTTGAGTATGTAACTAGGTAAACAAACTGTAGGGTGTCCATACATAGGAATATTATTCAGCATTTAAAAACATGAGCCATGAAAGCATTCAGGGACATGGGAAAAACCTTGAATGCATATTACTAAGAGAAGGGCACCCACTTACCTGAAAAGGCTGCATTTTGCACAATCTCAATGACATTCTGGACAAGGGAACACTAAAGAAGTAGTGGAAAGGTCAGTGGTGAGCAGGGCCTCAGGGAGGGGAGGGGTGAGTAGGCTGAGCATGGAGGATACTCAGGGCAATGAAACTACTGTGTATCCTATATAATGGCAGGCATTTGTCAGACCCACAGATTGCCCACCGCAGAGTGAACTCTGATGTTAGTGACAGTAACTATAGTAGTTTTCTCACTGCTGTGCTAAAGCCCCTGACAAAATCAGCTAAGGAAGAAGGGGTGCATTTTGCTTCACAGTTTAAGGGTACCATCCGTTAAGGTGAGGATGCCATAGCAGCTGGAACATGAGGAGGCTGGTTGCATTGTAAACAGTCAGGAAGCCAAGAGCCACGAATGCTGGTGCTCCTCTGGCTTTCTCCTTTTAATTCAGACCAGGGTCCCAGCCCACAAGAATGATGCCATCCACATTCAGGGTGCAGCTTCCTATCTCAGCTCAGGCTAGAAACTCCCTCATACACATGCACGGAGTTTTGTTCCCACCATTGCCCTAGATCCCATCAGGTTGACAATTAAGATTAAGAGTAACTATCACAATGACATATTAGTCCACACCAGTGACAGGGGGCACTAGAGATAGAGGGCATGCAGGAGGCTGGAGGGGTATATGGAAATTCTGTATTTCCTCTTCTTTATTGCAAAACAGGAACAGCCCCCTCCTCACAGTCCATTGTCGTAGAGAATAAAATGATGAAGTGCTATAAATAGATCTGAACAGAGGCAGAGTAGTGATAGCACACTTTCCATAATCCACTTTCCCTGGGCACACATGAGGCCTTCCTCTCAGGTGAGTTTGAACTGACTCTTGAAGGGTAGGTGCCAACTCCCAGCAGAGTAAGAACAAAGAGGAGCCAGTCAGAGAGGGGCCTGTGCAAAGGTTTTTTGACTGCTTCTATGTTTTGACATCCTGTATAAAGCTACTGTGAACATCTGTGTACAGGTGTTTGTGTGGATGCAAATGTTCAAGTCCTTTAGCAAATGCAGAGGATGCTTGCTGCTTTGGATGGGACAAGAAAACTCTCGTTGTATTAGAGTTTTGTAAGAACCACCGCATGGTGTTCCCAAGTGATAGGCCACCACCATCAAGGAACGGGTGTCACTTACCAACGACATTTTCTGCTTATTGCCCTGCTTGGTCTTTGTCAGCTTGACACAAGTTAGAGTCACATGGGAAGAGGGAAACTCAATTTGAATAATTACCTCCATAAGATTGGCCTGTGGGCATGTTTGCAGGGGCATTTTCTTGATTAATGATTGATGTGGGAGGGCCCAATTTATTCAGAGCAGTACCACCCCTGGGCAGGTGCTCTTGGATTGCATAAGAAAGCAGGCTATGAGGGACAAGCCAGTAAGCAGTGACCCTCCATGGCCTCTGCTTCAATTCCTGTCTCGAGGTTCCTGCTTTGACTTCCTGCCCTGACTTCCTTTGGTGACGGAGTGTGACCTGAGAGTTCTTAGCTAAAATAGACCCTTTCCTCCACCAAGTTGCTTTTGGTCATAGTGTTTTATCACAGGGGCAGAAGCCTGAAGTAGAACAGCCCTGAACTGTTCCCACTAGTATCCATCTCAGATTATGAATTGAAAGCTGCGGTGTTAGCCATCATTATATTTTTAATGGTTGGTTCCATAGCATTCATTGGGAAAATTATTCATTAATGTTATTAATTCATTTGTTCATTAAAATTGTTCAGAACCACTTGCCCAGGGATGGTGCTGCTCACAGTGGTCTGGACTCTTCTACATTGAGAAAGAAATCAACTGGGCTTAGTGGCATATACACCTTTAATCCCAGCACTCAGGAAGCAGATGCAGGCAGATTTCTGTGAATTTGAGGCCAGCCTGGTCTGCAGAGTGAGTTCCAGGACAGCCAGGGATGCATAGTGAGACCCTGTCCTGAAGCAAACGAAAGGAAAGAAGGAAGGAAGGAAGGAAGGAAGGAAGGAAGGAAGGAAGGAAGGAAGAAAGGAAGAAAGAAAGAAAGAAAGAAAGAAAGAAAGAAAGAAAGAAAGAAAGAAAGAAAGAAAGAAAAAGAAAAAATATCGACATGTCCCTATTTCCATATAGTCATGTTCACAGGCCAATCTGATCTAGGAAATTTCTCTCAGATGATTCTAGTCTGTGTCAAGTTGACTGTTAAAGCTAACCATGGCATACAAGATTTGATCTTGGTACTCTCCCATAAGGGACAGAATCTCCTGGAGATGCTGCCCTCATGAGAGCATTAACATTCCCCTAAGAGAAGGTGTTGCTTAGTCAGGGTACTAGAACGGTGGCCATGTAGGCATCCTGAGCGCACATCCTGGACAAAAGTCACTTCAGGTCTCCAGAAAGACAGAAGTATTTATTTTTGCTTAGGATTGTTTGTTATGAAGCAACATCAATGACTGTGACTAGTATAGACTTCTCAGGAATGAGTAACAAAAGGAAACTTATCCATGTGGACAGGAAGAGGTCACGGGAGACCGCTCTTCTCCAGCGTAGAGGACTTTGATCATATTGACTCATAACCAGCATGAAGGCTCTGGGTAGTGGCTGCCAGTGGGAAGTGGATGGGCAGAAAGGTGACTGGGGCTGGTAATGACCACCATGCTCTTCACTGTCACCTTTTCTTGGCAATGACCTGTGACTTGTGCACCCCACAATCTTCTGTTCCTTCTTTCCTTGACTTTTGTAGCAAGAGGACAGTGGTGTGACTCAATTCTGATCCTTGAGACCTGAACAGAAACGTTCTCTTGGATTCCCAGGAAAGCTTTCCTTTCCCAGTCAGTGATGTCAGCGGTTGCTTGAGAAGGCTGTTCCTGCTGTGTTAAACAAAGATGCAATGGCTGGAGTTATGACAGCCCCTCTTGCAACCACGAGTGAATGAACAGAAAGCATTTCAGCAGCATTAGCCCTCACCTTCTTTGAGCAGCTGGGCAAACTCCTGCAACACCCCTAGACACGCCCCCTCTGTCTAAGCTGCAGTCAGGAGGGCTTTGGGTGGGTGCTGTGTTGTTGGTCAGTGCCCATAACTAATACAATAGCTAACATTTATGAAGGCTTGCTAGAAGCCTGGAATTGACTCAAACATTTCATAGTTGTTATGGATTTCATTTCTCTACTAATCCTATGAAAATGGTGTTCTAACCACAGTAAGCGTTTTACCCCAGAGGCCAGCTCTCTAAAGGCTCCACTAGTCCAACTCCACCCAACTCCTGGCATAGATCACAGGGCAGTCATTGCCATGCAACAAAGTGCCCTGCCGGGGAGACTGGGCAGAGACCTCAGAGTCCTTCCCTCCCTCCCAAGAACAAGAAAGGAAGTTAGGAGGTAGAGCTGATGGTGTAAGGGTCGAGGGGGTCTGAGGCTCCCACGGCATTTTTATGCTCAGTGCTAGCCAGTGGCCATTTAGAAGGAACAGAAGGTGTATGAGGCGACTCTGGGTATTTCCAGGTCATGGGGTGAGCCAGCCACCTTCCAGGCCTCCTTCAGAGCTAGCTGAATGAATCCATTCACAACAGGTCTCTATGTATACTGAATACTGCTGCCTGGCAATCACCAAGCAGTTTAAGAGGTGAGCACCCTTGGGGCACTTTAGGAGAAGGTAAATACTCTCTACGATATATTTGTTTGCCTTAATTTTCTTTGTGGCATCTAGGTAAAGAGTGCTCCAAAGAATAAGTTTTGCTTGGCAATATTGAGTAAACACTCCAAAAGGAGTAAGTGTGTGTATGAATGAGCCTAGCTCATGAAGAAGTGTTCTGTAACCCATTGGCAGGCTACTTGGGATACAAACAGTCATGCAAAACACAATCTCCCCCAACCCTCTCTCCCTTTTCTCTCCCCCCTCTCTCTCTGCATCTCTGTCTCCATCTCTTTGTTTCTCAGAGGCAAAATGAACTTACAAGGTCTTCTTGAGCTATGTAAGCAAGATTCAAAAGACCTGAGAAGCTAATAAGTGTTCTAATGCCATAGCCACTCCAATACAGTGCTCTGCCAGGTAGAATCTGGGGGAAATGCCTTAAGAACCAAAGGTCTTAGCCAGGGTCCTTCCTTTCCCCCAACAACAGGGCAGGGAGCTGTATGTTAGAATAATGACTTGAGGGCCTTAGGGCTGAGGCCCAAGTGACATTTCTGGGCTGGTTAGCAAGCACAGGTTTTAGATTCTGAACATAGTTGAAAGCTGTCCCACATGAGAGAGAGAGAGAGAGAAGAGAAAATATGTTTCCTCAAAGCATGTGTGAGAAGCTGTTCGTAGTGGCACCAGGTATGGTGGCACATGCCTTTAATCTCAGCACTCAGGAGGCAGAGGCAGGTGAATCTATGAATTTGAGGCCAGCCTGGTCTACAGAGCAAGTTCCAGGACAGCCAGGACTCCACAGAGAAACCTTGTCTTGGGGGAAAAAAAACCCAAAAACACATATGTGAAAAGATGGGAGGAGTACCTGTGGATGTCGGTCCTGTGCCTCAGGAATGGGCTTTGCTGCCAAAACCATTAGCAGCTTCTTGAACCTCATTATATGAACACAATTCTCAGATTGAAGAGCCCACAGGGACAGGAGTCAGACCACACTTGAAGCCTGGGGTCAGCTCTGGAGAGACAAGGGCCATGCCTGGCTGGTTATCTCACAAAGATCCATTTCAGAAGGTACAGTGTAGACCAATGAGACAAAAGACAGGATGGCCTTAAAGGAGCAGGGCCTCTGGAGGGGCTAGGTCAGAATTGCCTGGGATTCACGGTGTAGGAAGCTGCTCACAGCTTTGTAAAAATTTGCTGAGCCAACTAATTGGGGCAAAGAACTATTTAAAGAGTTTTCCATAAAGGAGTGAGTCCCTGCTGGGTCTACTGGCCCAGGCCTCCGATCCTAGCACTTGGAAAGCTAAGGCATGAAGGAAGGTCATGAGTTCTAGCCCAGCCCAGGGAAGTTTCCTATTGGTGGAAGTATTTAAGTACAGCAGAAACCACCTCTTGCTGGTGGTGTTGTGGAAGAGATTTGTGAGTCCAACTATGGCTTCAGTTTTGTTCCGTAAAATCCCTCATTCAACTTTTATAGTGTCTTCCAAAGGAAAGGGAGACAAGGTGAATGAAAATTGAGAAGACGGAGAAGTAAAGAGTGAGTGGATGATGCCAGGACTCTTAGCACCCTGAAGCTGCTTCCCCTCCCATCCCAGGTGATAGGAGTACTACCTTGAACATCCAATCATTACAGTGTTCCTGGGAATACTGTTTGCACTGGATATTTGTCTTTTAATGTTTTGTCCCTAATACACTTTGCTTTGTAAGCAGGACCTGTCAATGAGCATTTGTTGGATAGATGGATGGGTGTGTGTGTGTGGATGAGTGGGTGGGTGGATGGGTGGGTAGGTGAATAGATGGGTGGATGGGTAGGTGGGTGGATGGGTAGGTGGGTGGGTAGGTGGATGGGTAGATGAGTGGATAGGTGGATGGGTAGGTGGGTAGGTGGGTGGATGGATAGATGTGTGGGTGAGTGGATGGATAGGTTGGTGGGTAGATGGGTGGGTGGGTGGGTGGATAGGTGGGTGGGTGGGTGGGTGGGTGGTTGTCAGTGAATGGATGCTGCATTCTCAAGCCTTTTTTGGAACTGTGTTTTACAGGCTGGCACATATCTCATGAAATATTTTTAGGTAGAGTTTGTGCATATTATTTCACTGGAAGGAAGCCAGACAGTCAGGGAGGTGGAGCCACGCTCGGAGAAGTGAAAAGCACCCTGTGGGTTTCACTAATGTCTGGGATAAAACTGTGCCTGGAGCTGAAACATCAGGTCACATTTACTTCTTCTGTAAACAGCTTGTGGGTTGCATACAAAATGAACTCTCCAAACAAACACCAAAGCTTCTCTCCCTTTCTATGTTGCATGGTTCCATGCTTTAGGGGGAGGGGCAAGGAAATCGCACGGAGCCTCTGTCCCTGAGAGTCTGGCCTTCATGTACTTTCTTTTATTCAGTTTGATCGCCACGGATTAGACAAACTGCAGAGAGCTCTCGGACTTGTGTAAATGTTTTAGTGAAAGGCTTGTAAGTACAAGAAGGGGTTTTACTCATACCAGACCCCCCATTTTCTTCAAGCTCCTGCTGCCAGAACAGTGCCTATACATATTAGGGGTTCAGAAATGTCTTAGAACGAATGAAATGTTTACTGTTCTGCCTCAATGACAGACAGCATGTCCTGAGCAAGTTGCTCACATTACTTGCCAATCCACCAACACTCCTGGCTTCAAGCGAGATTCTGAGTTTACAAAGAAAAAGCTTGTCAGCGGTGGTAACTGTATGAATGGAGATTAAAAACCAGTGCTGTAACAGGACATGGTGCAGCATGAGTATAATACCATCACTTGAGAGGCAGAGGCAGAAGGTTCAGAAGTTCAAGGTCATTCTTGGCTACATAGGGAGTTCGAGTCCAGTCTGGGATATGGGAAATGTTGCCTCAATAACAAAGCAAACCAGTGCCATCTGACTCCAGAGCCAGAGGACTTCAGGCAGACTCATCGCACCCTAGGCACATCCTGCAGCCACCCACCCCATTCTTCTCCTGGTCCCTCCTGTTTCCAGACCTCTGACAACCTGCTTTCGCTGCCTTTAAGAAGGGGAAAGAGCAAGCAACAGGTAGCTGGCTGGTGGATAGCAAGGTAGACAAAGGGCAGAGGATGATGTCCATCAGAATCAGAATGGAAGGAGGACAGGGATGGCTCATCCCTGCTGTCACCCACAGCCTCAGCCTTTTCCCCTTTCTGTCTGTCCTGAAAACTCAGATCGGCCCAAAGTTTTCCTCATCTGTCCTGCCCCAGCCAGGATGACAAACTCTTGAATTTGGAACATATTCTGGGCTCCAGCCTTTGCCAAGACCTCATTAATTCAGGAAGATGATACCCTAGGCACTGGAAAGACACCGAGTGCGCAAAACTCCCTCATTGCGGGTTTCCTCCCAATGTCTGCTCCCTTAATACGTTTGGAAACTATTTTATGCAAATTATATTCCTTGAGAGGAATGTTCCTAGAGCTGGGAGAAAATAGATAGGTCAGATAGAGGGGAGCCGGCTGCTACCTCCTGCTCGAGAGGCAGTCTTGATACCTGATGAGTTTTTCTGTTCTGAACCATATCCTAAAATAATCCCAGGTGTGACTATGAGCTCCCAGGTCAGTCCACAAGTGCATAGTAGGGAGGCAGAAATCTTGACACTGAAGGTAACCCTGGAGCAGGCAGTGTAGAGCAGGCCTGAAGGTGTGTGGGGTGAGATAGGCAGGGAATAAGGACATGAGAGAGTGGCATGGAGGCAAGGGGAATCTGACTGAGCAGCATGCACAGCTTCGTCAAGCACCCCCACAGGAGGGTCCAGCCACACAGAAGTCTAGAGGAGAGATGTCAGAGTCCATGAAGCTCCTCTATGTTTCTACCTGGGTGATCCATGGATGACAGGCTGCTCTTCCTGAGGTAGGTGCCTTCTAAACCTTGGAGCTGAGCTGTCCATTTTCTGTTTCTGATCTTGTTATTTATTAAGCAGTACTGTTTACCATACGAGAGAAGCCATAAGGCACAACAAAACCCACTGTAAGAGTTTATTAAGGGAATAGAAGTGGGGTGTGCATAGGCCTATGGAATGACTGTACAGGAAGAGAGAGAAGGAATAGGTGGAACCCGCTTTTATAGTGGCCCCCCTCACCCCGCACATGCACATATGGGCTTAGGTAGGTAGCTAAGCCACACATATGCATATATTACATGATCACAAAGCACACGGATTACGTAGGACATAAGGCCCTGGGATGACTAAGCATCTTGTCTGGCTACTGGACAGTGCATGTGCGGTCATGTAGAGGGGGAGTGGCTAGGAATTCTAACAGATCTGTTACTTCTGTGTATCCCTAAGTGAGTGTCTTGACCATTCGGTATCTCAATTTTTCATACCTATAAAACAGAAATGACAAGGATGCCCATGTTATGGGATTGGCAGTTTGCTTTCCATCAAATGCTGAAAACTGTGTTTGTAACCTGGTAAGGATTACCCAAGGATTGGCTGCCACCCTGATTACCATCTTTCAGCCCATTTTGCTGCAGGGAAGGAACTTTGTACCCTCACCCTCCACTCCCTGGAACGAACAATCCCCAAGGACAGGACAAATACAAGACAGACTGGGAAGAAGGGAGCTCAGTGTCACAGAGAGAAGCGGATGGAAGGCCTGGCTGTGGTTTGCTAGTGGGGCAGAGGAAAGTCCAGTTCCATCCTTCCAGAAGCCAGAGACACAGACAAATGACAGCATTAGGGAAGACAGGACCCCCAAGAGCTTCGAGGGGAGAGCGGACCAAGGAGAAGAGGGGAGTGCTTGCTGTCTGCAGGCTGAGGTCCTGCTGGCTTCTGAGTGCAGGAGAAGGTAGGTTCTATAGTCAGGGCTAGTTCTAGAGGGCCTGGCCTGGCCCACACCCTTGTTGGCCCCCACGCTGGAGTGAACCTTAAGAAAAGGAATGCTCTCACTTTCCTGTAACTGTTGGATTTGAAAGTCAGCCCTTCCCTGGCAGGAACTCCAGGTGTGGTGTATGGCAGGGAGGAAGAACTAGTGCCACCTGGCCTCACCTGTGACAGCGAGTGTCTGGTGCATCTCCAGGAAGCAGCTGACACGGGAAAGCTTTCTACTGAGAGTGAGGCGCTTTATAAATGAAGTAATAAATGAGGGGCCTTGAACAAAACAATATGAGCACACAGAGAACGCACATGCTATCAGCCAGTATAGGAGCTCTTCCTTAAAAGCCTCCTTATTGTGAGAGCTGTTCATTTTTAAACTGACTTTGCAATAGAAACAAAACCCACGTGGACTACCTGCTGGGTAGGTGGCTAGAAAACTCTTTGTCCCTGGGAAGCTCACAGCCGCTGCAATTTGCCTGCCTTTTGGGAAGAACAATTATGGGAATCAGTAGCTCACTTAAAAGCGTCCTAAATGAATGGCTGGAAAGTGGCTTTCCTGGGAGGCCTTGGAGAAGTCCAGTAGATGACCAGGATCTGGTTGTTCAAAACCTCCTCGGTCCTGCTGCGCTGGTCTGCCCCCCACCACCTCCCCACTCTACCCCCATCCCTGAGCCTGCAAAGAAAAGTGAAGCTGAGTAATAACGGAGACCTAAAAATATATCAACTAAATAAGTGTGTTGTGAGGAAATTCCAAGCTTTATTAAATGCACTTTTGGTGGAAGAGGCCCTACAGAGAATTTCTTAATAAATTTCAAAGAGAGACGTTGGTCACTGGAGGAGCCTACTTAAGCGACCCGTGGCATCTGTGGAATGTCAAGCCGCAGATGGCCCGAGGCAATGATCTGACTAGCTCCACAGTTGGTCTTCTTAGGGTGGATCCAGGTCTCTGATGACAGGGTTGGCTCAAACAGTCACCAGCAGAAGGCTCCATGAGTATCGAGGATGCCCCAGATCAGAAAGAGCACAAGAGCAAAGCCATTCCAAGGGCCTCCGGGCTGCAGCCAGAAAAAAGAGACACTGCCCTTGTTTCAAACACCTTGGTAACTCCGTCCGAAGCCCAACAACACCCACATTCAGGAAATTCTTCTTAATGTTTAGCCTAAACCCTCCATGCTTCGGTGTAAACTCATTACCTCTCGTTGTGTTTAAAGCAGAAATGGGGAACAGCTGGTCTCTCCCACTGGCTCAAACACTCCGGCTCTTTCATTTCATCCATCCCCTAAATCTTCTGCTCTCCAGAGTAACACTCCAAATCTGAGAACATTCCCCATGGCTTACCCAGACCACAGAGGCTGAGCATGTCCCAAGGCTTCCTTTAACACAAGCCTTGAGTGCCGCCCATTGGTTGGGAGCAATGGAAGCCTGGAAGTAATGCGGACATTCTTCTGGAAGTTGAAGGAGATGCCCACCACCAGCAGCTGCCCAGCATCACCCAGCATCCTCTTTGCTACACAGCTGCACAGTATCCTTTATCAGTAATTCTAAAGCAGAACCTGTGTTACACACTTTATATGCAGGCCATCTCATTTAGGTGGGGTTCAAGACAGGGTCTCTCTGGATAGTCCTGGCTGTCCTGGAACTCATTCTATAGACCAGGCTAACCTCAGACTCAGAGATCCACCTGCCTCTTTCTCCCAAGGTCAGGGATTAAAGGTATGCATGCCATGAGCCACCATGCCTGATAGTTTTATTTTTTAATTCACCAGTAAAGACATGGCTTAGCGAGCTCAGGACTAACAAATGACTGAGATTTGAACCCAGAATTATCTGACACAGATAACTATGACTTACAGCTCCTGCCCCAATATCAGGCGAAGATCTGCTTTTTGCACTAAGTCTGGGGTGCCTGAGACAGTCAGAAGACACAGGGTTCCTTTTCCACAGTTCTATTGCAGGAAAGACTTCTAAGTTGGGTGTATTTGCATACACATGATTGTGTTCTTATGAGGTCAGAGGTCAGCTCAGGTCTCTGTCTTGTCTTCAACCTTGCTTGAGACAGGTAAGGTGAGTGCCCCTGTAATTCTAGCAGTCTAGGGAAGGGTAGGATGATTCTGATTTAGAGGCCAATCTGGGCAGAGACTGATGGAGAAGGAAGATCTGAAGTAGGGAGAGTGAGTGTGAGCTGCCCAAGATGGCAGCTCCTTGTTCCCAGAGGACATTTGGGCAGAGAAGGCTGGAAGGCAGTGTCCCGCCAGGGGCAGACAAGCAGGGCCAAGAAGGGAGAAGGAGATGATCCAGGGACCTTGTCGGACCCCAGCCCATTTGTCAGACTCCCACTTCTGCCCCGCCCCTTCCTGAAGGGGCTGTTTTCTTGTTCCAATCAAGCTGGTCTTTCCACCTTCTCCTTGCTTGGGTCTTCTATCTTTTCTGACAGTTGATTTTTCTCTGTCTCACAGAATGAATTTGGCAAACCCATAGCCAAAGACCTGTTATAAGGCTGCATCTCAAAACAAACAAACAAAGAAACTGGACACAACCAAGGTTTTAAAAAAAAATCCAATTAAAGCCTGTGTTGGAACTTAACCCACTTTGAGAGGTATTAAGGGATGGGAGCAAGCATGGTCTTCAGAAAGAGAGGGGTCAGAGGACCTCTGCTCTCACAGTGGGTCAATCCACTATGGGTTAATGAGTTACCTGTGTTCAGTTGGAACCTCCAGCTCGCTCCTGCACAATCCAGAAAGCCCCATTCCTGTCTCTACTCTCCCCAAAGCCTGCCTGCTTGGAGTCTCGGAACAAAGAAAAGGCACCAAAAAGCCCAGTTCTGCATTCTTGGTGACTCTGGCAGCTCCTCCCCTGCTGCTGCCAGCAGACCAAGACCCCACCTAAATCGCTCAGCCTTTGACCAAACTTGAGCACAAACCCAGCTTCTGGAGGCCATGTCAACACTCCTCACCTACAGCCTATAAAGTCTCCCTGCCCTATTTTGGGGGGTACAGCTCCAGCCTTGATCTCTGGGACTTGAGAACTCACCTGGGAGTTACTTGGCTCAAATAAACCTGTTGTTACACTTTTTGTGTCGGCAGATAAACTTATTATGGGGAGGGGGGTGCAGAAAACCTATTAATCTGTAGTGAGTGTGGTAAAAAGGCCAGAGGGGCCTTTCCTTGTACAAACTGCTCTCACAGATGAGTCTACGCTACCTTGGGATTCTGCAGAATCCCCAGCAGCACGGAGACTATCATCCGATATGGCCCCTTGATCTTGGACCTTGGAGCGCCCAGAACTGTGAGCATTGTGATGGGTGGTTTTAAATGTCAATTTTCTATAACCTAGAATCTCCCAGGAAGAGAGCCTGAATGGGGATTGCCTAGACCAGCTTGGCTATGGGCATGCCCACAGAGGGTATCTTGATTGTCTTAGTTGAGGTAGAAAGTCTCAGGCCACTGTGGGCAGCAGCATTTCATAGGCTGGCCCTTGAACGGTGTAGGAGTGAAGAAAAGCAGCTGAGTGAGAGCAGAAAGCCGGTGCACACACGAGGACTTTGCTCCTCTCTGCTCCTGACCGTGGATGTGGTGTGAGCCGTGGGTTGAGATCCTGCCTGGACTTCCCCTCAACGATGGGTTGTGACCTAGAATTGTAAGCCAAAGAAGTCTTCCCCTCCCCAAAGTTGGTTTTCATCTGGATACTTTGTCACAGCAACAAAAATGAAATTGAGATAAGACTAAACCTTGATTCTTTATAAATTGCTCTCAGTTATTCTATTCTTGCAACAGAAAAGGGCCCAAGAGATGCTCCATGACCACATTTAATGATAATTATCATTGTATGCATTTTTTCTGTTAGTTCTTGACCTGTTCCTAAGTAGACACTTAAGCTTTGTTTCATATTTTCTGCACCCAGTGCAGTCCTTGTATTGAATAGTCAATGGAACCATTTTGAATGTCCCACTAACAGGATATAGGGATAGTTATATGAGTCACACAGGGGCACACCACACACACACACACACACACACACACACACACACACACACACACACACAAAGTATTTCAGTTCCCAAATTAAAAAGTTTTCAGAGATCCAAACAGGTCTCTCTCTGGGAAAGTTTTGCTAGCCACCCCTCTTCCTGCACACAGCTGGTTCCAAAGCATTCAACAATCAGGCCATGAAGAATCTAACATGTGACCTTGGACAAGTCGCTTGTGTTCTCATCTGAGAGACGAAGAGTGTTGGTCTGGCTAATATTTAAGGCCTTTCCAGTCCTAAGTTTCCACAATTCTGTGGCTATCTATAGACTTACCTAAATAATCACAAAGACTACTTCATGCTAGAGAAACACAGTCATAATAAACTAAAGCAAAACCAAATGCCCTTCAGTATCCTGTTGTGAACTATAAAATGTCCCTAAAATCACATTTTCCCCTTGAAACAGGATGTAGGAAAAATATTTTCCTATTAAATCCTTCTAAAGTGCAAGGGAAAGCATTTATTCTATGATTCGCCATCCAACTCGATAAAAAACGAGAGGATTCGGTTGTCTTAATTACAGAAAACACTGTCAAAAGGCAGAGGACAGAAACTCAAGCTGGAAACCCCTCTGCCACACCAGCAGCACACTGTGCCAGTTTTTGGAGGGGGGGGGGACTCTTGAAGGGTGTCTTGAGCAGTTTATCCTGCTGTTATGTCAGGGGAACCAGTAAATACGTTTTTATGAGGTGATTTATGAAACTCCTGGGGTGGAGAAAGCAAGAGCTAGGAAGAGGTCACACCAACTTCCAAGCCTGTGGGGGCAAGAAGAGGGGGTCTTGAGTTTCAGTGACTTGATTATGTTTGGTGGGGAGTTATGTCCTCTGACATGGAGCAAGCCAAGAAGGATCTGGACCCAAAGAGAGGTAGAAAGGACCAGAAACTTCAGAATGAATCTTACCTTGTACTTTAGGCATCTTCAAGTTTCTCGATTAAGTCTCTGAGGATAGAGGTATTTGTTTGAGGACAGAGGTATTTGTTTCCTCATTCTTGTAGAAACTAGAGTGTTATACACATGGGGGATGGGCAGGGCAGATAGGGATGCTTTCAAATTGTATTATAAAGACAGCGGACTGCACATGGAACAGAGGAGACAGCACAGGCATGTTTCAATAGCTCAGCATGCACACACTCTGCAAGTTAGTTTGTCCTGTGTTAACCCCCTCCCTCCCAGCCAAGAGACCCCTAAAGGAGCACAAGGCTAACCCCAGCAGAAGCTAATAGACTTAGTGTTTCCAGCAGCGCCTGAGCCCAGATGCTCACTGAGGGACTGGTGCAAGGGATGGTCATGAGACATGGACATCGAGCATGTCAGCATGGCTGACTACCACATAGTAGGGTGAGCCTGAGCTCTAGGGAGACTAATGCTTTTGTCTTTCCTTGATTCCCCCTAATAACCTTGTAGCAGGAGATGAAAAGGGAAACATTTTTAAGGTGGTAATCTGCCATCTGCTCTGAATAAAGGACCTTTTTTTAAAGATTTAATTCCATCTCTGTTCACTGACGTCTGTAAGTGGCAGGCAGCAATGAGTTCTGGTATTCCAATAACAAGACAGAGAGCAGGCCCACAAATTCTGTTCAAGAAAGAAAAAAAAAAAAAGAACAGATGGATTTATGCTCACTCAGGAAGACACAAGCGGCTTCTACTAGCTGACGACCATTCCCCCATTTCTGTTGCAGCAGAATAAGGGCACTTCCAAAAGATGTCCTGAGCCCCACTTTCCAACTATCTGAACATGTGTGTTGCATAACATTGAGTTTATGTATGGAATGAAGGCTGCTGGTCAACAAGTGTCTTAGTTGGCTTTCTGTTACTATAATAAACATCTGATACAATCATCTTAGAAAGAGGAAGAGATTGTCATTCTCTTTTAAGGCACAACCCCAATAACCTGCACACCTCCCACTAGAGCCCTTTCCATTACCCCCAACAGTGTCAAACTGGGGAGGCTAAGCCTTTACATTATGGGTCTTTAGAAGAAGTCTGCACAAGGCACTTTTCTCAAGGCCAAAGTGAAAAGTTCTAAGCTGAGTTGCTTAGAAGCAGTGATCCAACTAGATTCCACAGATTTGAAAATGAGAATCCGTGGGTGTTGCCCCACAACCAGATGGCAACTTCTAGAAAGAGAGAAGAACGTTTAGGGGTAGTCCTTGCTCCAAGAAGTCACAGTGGTAGGCAGTGTTCCTGCCTTTTTACAGGGCGCTTGGGGAAATAGTTGCCCAAACAGCTAGTGATTTAGTTGGGATTCAAACCCAAGTCCTTCTGTCCCTGGTGCCTTGTGTGGGTTTCTCCTCCTAGTTAGTCATCCTCTGGAAATTGTTTCCTGAATTTCTAAAGTTGTTTAGATGGCTCAGAAAAGTTGGTTAGCTATTAAAATCCTTGAGCTTCTGCTGTGCAGATAGAAGAAAGGCAAATACGTGATCCTGTGTCTGCTGGCCAGCCAAGCCTCAGTGTCTGGGGACCACAGGCTCAACAGAGGATGCTAGCTACAACAGTGCTTCCCTTGGGCTCTCCTGAAGCCTTTCGTTCACCAGGGCTCACATGTGCACGGTGCCTGGAAGTGGACTCCATCAGACACTGGGTGCTCAGCAGCCCTCCAACACTAGCTAGTCACTCCCCTTCACGTTGTGACTATCAGCATTAACATTTATGGAGCCCGAGGACCAACTCTTCAGAGCCAATGTGAAGACGTGTCAGTTGCAATTTCTGAGATGACTTCTGACAGATAAACATCTTCAGGGCTAAATTCCAAGCTGTGCCACGTTTTGTGTGTTCCATGGCATCTTATCCTTGCTGGGCCCCGCACTCCTGACAACTTATTTGTAGCAGGAGACAAGAGGGATCTCCTGGAAAGGGAAGGGGGGTTTCCCAAGGTCAAGGCTGGTGGCAAGAATACCATGCCAAGAACCAGTTAGTTGGACTGTGTCACTACAAACATAGCTTGTCTTCCTATGTGAAAATAATAGAGGACAGGGTTAGTTGGAATAACTTTCAGGATGAGCCAGTATCCCCATGGCGATTACCTGAGTTATGACTGGCAGAATTCAGATCCCAGGTAATGCCCCACCACATTTATTCCTTTTGTTTGTTCATTGTTTCTTTCGAGACAGGGTTTCTCTGTGTAGCTTTGGAGCCTGTCCTGGAACTCGCCCTGTAGACCAGGCTGGCCTTGAACTCACAGAGATCTGTCTGCCTCTGCCTCCCAAGTGCTGGGATTAAAGGTGTGTACCACCACCGATTGGCTCTCACACTTGTTCTTCGTAACTTTATCTTAAAACCTACCCACATGGCCCTGGCATGACAAATGGAGTATGGGCAAGAGTCCGGGTGTAGCAAGCTTGCTTGCCAGACTGTCTTTGGACCACCAGTCTGCAAATAATGACCTGGAGACTAATTAATTATGAAAGCTCAGCCTTAGCTTAGGCTTGTTCCTAACTGGTTCTTATAACTTAAATTAACCCGTATCTATTAGTCTATGTTCTTCTATTTCGTGGCTTGGTTACCTTTACTCTCTCCGTACTTCCCATCCTGCTTCCTTTGTGTCTGGCTCTCAACCAGTGTTTGTTTCTCCCAGTGTTTTCTTTCTGCCCACAAGTTCCACCTATCTCTCCTGCTAGCTATTGGTAATTTCACTTTTTACTACACCAATCACAGCAATACATGTCCACAGCATGCAAAGAGCCCTCAACACCTAGGACCCATTTTGTCCCTGTGATGAGCCCCTTGTTGTGGAGCGGCTGCTTGACCAGTGGTGCTGCTCTGGGATTGATTGGCTCACCTCCTCACCTCCAATTCCAAGGAAGCTTGTCATTCACTGCCCTCTGGAGTGGTTGTGAGTATGTGGCAAGCATCTCTTCTTTCAAAGTGGAACATCTTTCCAGATTGACAAGCCCCATTTCAGATACTATAGGCTGCTGCAGAACTTGTAAACAAATCCTCTTACATTCAAGAAATTCCTTAAAGGAGAAGCTGGCAGCAAGAGCTGAGACACATGTTGCAAGTGATGCTTGGATCATGTGCTGTTGGCCATTGGATGCCCTATTAACTGCATCCTTTCTTACTAGATGAGGCTCATACTCTTTCTAGCCTTCCTTTGAGAATAGGGGTCTTGGTCAGCTGCAGTTCTCTGAGAATGGAAGATTGTAGGGAGATCAAAGAGACAGGGGAAGAAGAGAATACAAAGGCAGGTAGCTGTAGGATTTAAAGTCAAGAAAGACACAGGGGCTGGAAAGATGGCTCAGTGGTTAATGGCACTGACTGCTCTCCCAAAGGACCAGAGTTCAAATCCCAGCACCCACATGGCAGCTAACAACTGTCTGTAACTCAAAGATCTGACCTGCAGGCAAAACACCAATGCACATAAAATAAAAGTAAATAAATTTTAAAAAAAGAAGAAAGAAAGACACGGACCCAAGGCAGCTGGGGATGGCTTGTCTGCAGGGAATGAGTGCCCACACAGGGACAGAGGAACCAAAGAGAGCCCCCAAACTAAATGAGGAGGGCACAGAAGAGACCAGAAAATGAAGGGAGGGTGGGAAGGGGAGGGAATTACGGCATGCATTTCTTTCCCAGGGTTTCAATAACAGATGACAACAAATTCGGTGATTTAAAACAATAGACCTTTTTTCCCCCACAGTCCTGGAAGGAGATGAAAGTGTTTGCAGACCCCATACATCCTTCTGAGGCTCTCAAGGAAGAATGGTCCCTTGCTTCTTCAGCTCCTGGTGACTGTCAACATTTCTAGCATGTAGCTGTATCTGTCTGTTATCTGCCTGTGTCCTCATAGTCCTAAGTCAGCATCTTTTATATCGACACTTTACTGACTTTAGGTCCTATGATGTCATTCAGAATATTCTGCTCAAGACCTGTAACTGTAACTTAGCTATATTTCCAGATCGTGTTTGCAAGTAAAATTTGGGTTCTAATGGCCACTAGATATCCTGTTCACTGAATCTAGGGTCCAAGAAAAACCTAGATGTGGACATAGTTCTTGAGCGCCCATCATTGAACTCATTACAGGGTGGGAGAAATCCAAAGTAGAGTACAAGAAGTCAGAAGGTCAGGGCAAGTGGCCTCTTCTGTGGAGCTTGCCAAGGGTTTTATGTATCCACCACCACTTGAGGCTGTACAGCCTGTCTGGAGTTTACTTGGGTCCCATCTCCACCACAGCTTTTTCTGCTTTTACAGATCCAAACAGAAAATTTGGAGGCTCAGCTACCCACACCCAACTGCACCCAGCACATGGCTCGCACAAGGCACCACCCACACACTTCAGTATTTTAGGGAACTCAGTGTCCCTCCTACAGAAATCCCTCCCCACTTATCTACTTTCTAATTTCCTGGACCCCTCCAAGGTTCTGGCTTTCTCTTCTTTTCCCTAATTCAACTCCTCCAAGTTGTTATGCAAGGCAATTTAATTCTCTTTCCATTTACTCTGCCCCAGGCTTACCTCTGCACAGCCAAAGACTCATTAATGTCTCCGTAAAACAAAGCGCCATTTATGCATGATGCAAAGGCAGAATCATTGGAACAGATTCCCTCTCTCTCTCTCTCTCTCTCTCTCTCTCTCTCTCTCTCTCTCTCTCTCTCTCACACACACACACACACACACACACACCCTCCTCCTCTTCCTCCTCCTCAAGTTGTATGGACATTTTTCTTCAGGAATGATGAAGTGGCTATAACTCTGGATATTAAATAATCTTCTACTTCTTTTGTGTTATATGAATATTTCCTTGACATATATTTCTTCTAAACATGTCTTTAATACTGTGGTTCTCAAATATTTGATCTCAGAAAACTTTTATATTCCTACAAAATCACTCACGGCCTTAAACAATTTTTGTTTGCATCAATTTTTATCTATTGGTAGTTCCTATACTGGAAATAAAATGGACAACTTAGAAATATTTATTCACCTAAAATAATCAGGTTACATCTACAATATATTTACATAAACATATTCATAGAGGAAATAGTTTTCAAAACAATAAAGGACTTGGTAAGAAGAATTGGCACTTGCATTTTTGCAATTCTCTTTTAAGTCTGGCTTAATGAAAGACAGCTGCTCTGCATTTAGCCTATTGTAAGATCAGTGTCTCTGGAAAACTCAACCATACAACTGATTAGAACATGCAAGTGTAAAGGCAAATATGATCCGAGGATTAGTATGAGACTAGCTTTTCATCTTGCTGACTGTAAAAAGCCCTAGTTTAACACACATCATAGTTGTGCTTTCTTTTTAAGGAACACAAAAATCAGAAAAGTAGGCCGGGCAGCAGTGGTGCATGCCTTTAATCCCAGCACCTGGGAGGCAGAGCCAGGCAGATCTCTGTGAGTTCTAGGTCAGTCTGGCCTACAGAGCAAGATCCAGGACAGGCACCAAAACTACACAGAGAAACCCTGTCTTGAAAACCAAAACCAAAACCAAACAAAAAAAAAAAGGAATCAGAAAAGTCCATACTGAATTAAAAATGAACCACGAGGTCACAACCCTGGACAAGACACTACAGGACTACAAGCAACAATTACTGCAGAGGGAGAGAGAGAGAGAAAGAGAGAGAGAGAGAGAGAGAGAGAGAGAGAGAGAGAGAGAGAGAGAGATGGAGCCACTAATCTTTTATCCAATACAAAGTGATTATCCCTGAAACCATAAACACACACACACACACACACACACACACACACACACACACACCCCCCAAAAAACAGACTGAGCAGGTTCCGGTTGGGCTTATATATCCATGCATATGCTTATGCATATACGTAACAATAATAATCCAGGAAGAAGAGGCTATCAATCTGAGACTGAATGGGGAATAAGGAAGGAGTCGGAGGGAAAATACTTAAGGGGGCTGGAGGGAGGAAAGAGAAGGGAAAGCGGGAAAGTGGCATAACTATTTTAGTTAAAAGTATATAAAAAATAAAATGAACCATGAGTCAAGCCTTCGGAAAACTCTTACTGGCTGACTTTAGTCCACTTCAGTAACTCTCTTCCTCTCCCCTACCTTCTTTCTCTACCATAACTATGATTCAAGAGAACACTTTTCAAAAGTACATATTGAGGATGACCATAACCCACGATCAAGGTCAGTCTGTTCCACTTTTGTCAGTCTCTGATAAGTTCCTGTAAGCTCCCCTCCTCTCTGCCCTGGGATGTCTGCTCCAAGCCTCTTCCCCATCATATGTAAGAAGACTTAGAACAACCATATTATCAACAACAGCAATGTCTAATGGCCATGAACTAATAAGAGTCAAACAACATAAACGTTTTATATGTGCCTTCTGTTTAATTCTCTGTGCATTCAAACGGAAGGCGCTGGCTTCACTTTACCGAAGTGGCTGAAGGTTGGAGAAGAAAGGTCTCTAGCCTCCAACTCTTTTTTTTTTTTTGTACACTTGCCCTGTCCTAGCTCCTGCACCCAGATGGTCATTGCTCATTGCTTCTCAAGGGGAACCCTTGACGCCAAAGGTCAAAGGTGGTACTCCTCCCATCTGTCACCCAAACCGGCCACCTTCTAAAGAGACCTAAGGGAGCGATCTTTCTGGCTCCATGGTCGTTCCTTGAACCCCAGTTCTCAGCGCCCCGGGAAGTTTCCGAGCGTCTGAGCTTGCTGTAAGTTTGCAGGGAGGAGAAACGGCTGCTGATATCCTCACTGTCTCCGCCTGGAGTGGAGAAACCGCACTCCCAACGGAGGCCGGAACCTTTCTCCACTCTCTGTGGTACACGGCGGAGAGCGGAACCTTTCTCCTCTGCCCACAGTTCCCAGGCGGAAGCGTGCTAAAACGGAACGTCCCTCAGCGACCGACCAGGTTCTTGCCGGGGTCGCCTACTGCTGACGTGTGCCGACCGGCTTCTGGCCGCGGTGTGGGTCGCTATGGCGGTGGACATCACACTCCTCTTCCGGGCAAGTGTCAAGACGGTGAAGACACGGAACAAGGCTTTGGGAGTGGCGGTGGGTGGCGGGGCCGATGGCAGCCGGGATGAGCTGTTCCGCCGAAGCCCTCGGCCCAAAGGAGACTTCTCCAGCCGGGCCCGTGAAGTGGTAAGCTGGTTGCTATGGAAGCGGCGAGGGGGAGATGGGGGCGGATCCACACCCGGGACCCTGGACCCCAAACTCGACCCAGTCTTGTGAGCCATGAGTGAACAGAGGGAGTCTTTAACAGACACAAGAGTCGGTCTCACGGAGCCGACAGCTGGCTAGGAGCGGCGACAAGTTTATTCTAGGGAAGAGGGACGCATATCTGAACATTGAAGAGGTGTTTGGTTATCCATGTAATCAGGAAGTTGGTGGCTAAGTTGGGGCAGTTGAGTTCGACCTCACTGCTGACTTGAGTGCCAGTGAGAAGTTCCCACAGTCCTTCGCTTCCTGACGCAACGTTCACTGCTTTACCTTTGCCTCTTTCATGTACATGTTTGGGCCTCCTCTTGCGTATACAATCTTGCGTGGTTTACAATCCACGCTCAGCTGAATTCTCCATTATCCTCGCCTCCAGTAATAGATAGGACTCAGTACCTCCTGAGACTGGTTTAAGATAATCTTTTACCAACACCTTGTGTCACTGTCCTGTAAACTGCTTTCTGTTTCCTGAACACAACTGGCTTTCGTTTGTCTCCAAAGTAGGAACCTTCTCCATAAGATCAGGAACAGTGTTGACATTATCTCTGCGTGTGTGACTAACAACATTGCTTAGTAAATGCCCCTTGAATGAATGAACAAATAGTTGACTGTTTCCTCCACTAAACAGAAAAAAGAAGAGATATAATTTTTGCATTATATCCCTTTGTATCTAAGACGCTAAGGGTAGATATTTTTGTGGCACCAGAGGCATATACAGTCTGTCTGCCCTTTTAAGAAATACACACACACACACACACACACACACACACACACACACACACGCCCAAAGCATTGAAAGTTACAAGTCAGGGGGACCTTAACTTTAAGCTTCATTGGTTTACCAGTAAGCCCACATGTGCTTGGCACATAGTCCAGTGCTTGACACTTCCCTTTTTGAGACAGGGTCTTTCCATGTAGACCAGGTCGGCCTTGAACTCACAGAAAAGTGGCCTCCTCTGCCTCTCAAGTGCTGAGACTAATGGCATAGGCAAGCTCCCACACCCAGAAGTCATTCAGAAAATTTTAAAGTAATATACATATGTATGAGTTAATGGCTGTTTACAAATAATGTCCAGGCACAACAGGGCTGATGGACCATATAAATACCTCTCCCCCCTACAATAAGCATCTACTTAGTACTTACCTTCTGACCAGCTCTATTTTAGAGTAGCAAAATATTGCAGTTGTGGAGGAGAGAGATATGTAAACAAAACTCCTGTGGTGAACACCCTGCAGGTGTTCTGTAGTGCACAAGGAAGAAAGTGGTTAGCTCCACTTGGGGGAAAGGCTTTGTGGGACAGTGATTTCAAACACACATTCTAAAGCAAGAGTAGTCCATTTCATTGCTGAGAAGGCCAGGAATGGCATCTCATGCTAAGACACCAGAATGCTGGTTGGTCACCCACATTCCTGGATGGCCACACACCCAGGAGTATATGGCAGTTGGACTTGAGTTATTTTTAAAGCGGGGGGGGGGGGGGGGGGGACATGAAGTTGGGGAAGGTAAAGAGGTGGGAGTGGGTTTGAAAGAAGTTAGAGGGGAATAGGGACAAATATGATCAAAACACATCATACGGAGTTTTCAGTGAATAAACAAAATATGTTTTTTTTGTTTGTTTTTTGTTTGTTTGTTTGTTTGTTTTTACAAGAGGCTAACATGCATAAAGGCATGAGGGAGCACCAGCTTGACATAAGTTAGTTTGATGAACATAAGAATGTGGGGTACTCATGAAAAAGTAAGAGTGGTGTGGCAGCCTGAGGGAGGTCGCTTTGCAGAGTTTGAACTTTGCTCTCTAGACAGTCCAATGTCATGTGGACGGTGAAGCACTGAAGAAGACCCAGGAGACCGCATAGTTATCTTAACTGTGTTAACTGTTAGCCAGGCCTGTGCTATTAAGCAAAGTTTATTTACCTATAAAATGGTCCCTTAAAAACTCTATTGGCACCAGGCAGTGGTGGTACAGGCCTTTAATCCCAGCACTCCAGAGGCAGAGGCAGGTGGATCTCTGTGAGTTTGAAGCCAGCCTGGTCTACAGAGCGAGATCCAGGACAGCCGGGACTACACAGAGAAACCCTGTCTCGAAAACAAACAAACAAGCAAAACTGAAACAACAAAAACTCCATTGACTCCATCATATGTATCATTGTCATGTTTCCAATTATCCCATGTATCACACTGAGGCAGCATGTCTCGGGTTGAAGAGAGAGGAAGGGAAAATAAGGTGTCCTCTACCCTGAGTCTGGCCACGCGGGTGTGGAGGTTGCTTTCACACAGTGTGTGGATGTCACAGTTTTGGTGTGTGAGGGTCCTTCCTGAAATTGGTGGTTCTCTGCGCTGTCCAGATTTTCAGTCCTCAGGAGTAGGGGATTTGGAAACAGCAGAGTTAAAAAGCACAGTTCAGCTAGCAGCCCTGTGGGGAGAGAACCCTGTTATAATGAGTTGGACTGCTCCTCAAGTTCTGAAAATACGTTTTTGACTATTTTCATTTAAGAGCCTCTGGGATGACAAATCTTTAAAGGTTCAGGCAGCCCCAGTGGTAGAAAGACAGCAGCACGTATAGATTTAAAAGGAATTACCAGCAATGGCAAACATGTGGAACCTATGCATGTATTCTCATGTGCTGCCTCTGACCACAGAGCCAGCACTCATTTCCCAGTAGATCCTGTAGCTCAGAGCCCCTCAACTCTGTGCCCTGAGAGCCATTACCAACTGCTGGGCCTAACATTACGTTGAAATCTGCTTGATATCCTACCCAGCAACTGGTTAAAAATTGATTGCATACCTAAACAGAACCTTAGACTTTTCAGAACAGGCTTTTAAAGGGCCTGGAATTCATCTTGTCCAGACTAATCCTTTTTGTAGGTGAGAAGATAACACTCAGACAGGTGCAGTGACTGGCCCCAAGTCTGTAGCTGAGGCCATGTGCTAGAGCCAGAGGTAGAAGCCAACCCCTCTTTGCTAGTTTAATTTTTTCCTTCTGTTTTTGTATCTTAAATGGCCACCTAAAATGTTTAAAAGATTTATTTTTATTTATGTGTGTGTATGCCTGTGTGACTATGTGCCATGTATGTGGGGGTGCCCTTGGAGGCCAGAAGAGGACATCAGATCCCCTGGGGTTAGAGTTAGAGTTACAGGCGGTTGTAAGCCAACTGACTTGGACTAGGACCTGAACTTGAATTGTCTGCAAGAACACTCCTAATCACAGAATTGCCCCCCCCCCCCCACAATTTTAAACAAAATTGTTGGACTTTTCTATGTCAAAGAGTTTTTTTCTTCTTGAGTTCATGGTGCGTGGGACTTGGTGCAGAAGGGCTTGGATTTGAATCTCTTTCTGGCTGTGTGAAGATGGGAAGTTAGTTAACCTCAGTTACCTTTTTTCTAAGAATGACAGCCACTTTAGAAGGTCACTTGGCTGATGAAATTGGCAATGGTGTGCAAGGGCCTGGGAGAGTCTGAATTCTGTAGTTACAAGTAATAATAACCCATGAACCCCCCAGGACAAAGTATGTCTTTTGGTTCACTTAACTAATGGCTTGGTATGTCTTTCTGTAGCTTCCATCCATAAAACCCCAGGGATGGACCTGTTTCTGCTTGGACCCCAAAACCTTTGTTGTGGTCTCAGGAATAAGGTTCTTTAGTTGACTAGGCCATACGTCCGTTCCAGTCTGTGGCCAGTAGGTGGCTTTGATGTTATGATTACAGCCTCACCAGAACCTTAAAAGGGGAGTGCTGTGTTCAGGAGTGGGGGCAAAGGGTTGGTGGTCAAATACATATCTCATGGTGCCTGACACACCTGACATTACTGAGCACATTGTGTATCTATCCATTACTTATCTCTTAGGATAGATGCTTGTACCTTACCTGCTTGTTATCTTTTTTTTTTTAATTAAGAAAAATTTTCCATTCATTTTACACACCAATCAAAGATCCCCCGCTTCCCTCCTTCTGTCCCCTAGCCTCCCCCTTCAACCCCCCTTTCTCCCCACAAGAAGGCAAGACCTCCCATGGGGAGGCACATCCAGTTGAGGCAAGTCCAAGCCCCTCCCCCTGCCTCAAGGCTGCATGAAGTGTCCCATCTGCTTGTGGTCTTGAATGACTTTGGGAATGGGCTGGGCCTGGAGATGCCCATTTTCCTTGTTAACTTTTAGAAGTTTCAGAGACCAAAGGAACTAACTACCACACAGGTACCCAGAGCCTGGTGAGCAGCCCAACAGAGTATATCCAGAGTAGCAGGGGCTCCTGAGTAGCATGGAATAGAAAGCCAGGAAAACTCAGTTAACACTATGTCTGCCAGGAAGTCACTGCAACCTCTCAGGCCCAGTTACCACATTAACAAGACTGAGAGCCTAGACTAGATGACCATGGGAACTTCTGATAAATCACAGAGGTTTTGATTCCAAGTAAGGTTATAGTGAGTCTGAGTTGTTGAGAATTCTATCCCCCCACCCCTAAATTGTGTAAACAATGAAGTTTTGTTTTTTATTATATCTTGATTTTGAGAAAGTTGAATTTTATTGGTTGGTTTATTGTTCATCTAGCCATCCTTAAGAAGTAATTCACTTTAGATCTTGGTTGAAATCCAAAGTTCACGCACCTATAGAGTCCAGAAGTGGGCATCAGATCCCCAGGACTGGAGTTACAGGTGGTTGTGAGTTGCCTGGTGTGGTGTGGGTGCTGGGAACCAAACTCAAGTCCTCTGTAGCTGGATAAATCTTTCCTGCCCACTGGTACCTGAATAACCAGTCAGGGGCTTAATATTAATATTAATTACAAACTGTTTATGCCTATGGTTCAGGCTTCTTGCTAGCTAGCTCTTTCATCTTAAATTAACCCATTTCTATTAATCTATGTATTGCTGTGTGGCCGTGGTATTACTGGTCTGCTGGCATGTTGCTTCTTGGGCAGCAGGCTGGCATCTGCCCTGATTCCGCCTTTCTTCTCCCTGTATCTGCTTGGATTTCCTGCCTGGCTATACCCTGTCTTGCCACAGGCTAGAGCAGCTTCTTTATTCACCAATGGTAGCAACACATATTTACAGCAAACAGAAGTACCATCTCACAGCAGTCCTCTGAAAGAACAGCAAGTATTTTTAACTGCCAAGCCATCTTTGTGGCCCCCTAAAGTTCTTAGAGTGGCCTCAGACCAGGTGATTTGGCCTTGTCGTCTCCCTGTCCTCACTTCTTAATGCTCCCTGCATCCTCCTCCTGCTGCCGTCCTGTCCTCACTGCTGCCCTGTCACACACCAGGCACCTTCCTACCACAGGGTCTGCAGCTCTTGTTCCCCTATGTGGAGCATTGCCCCCCCAAAACACACAGATTGATCTCTGTTGATTTCAGGTGGCTCAGATGTTTCCTAAATGAGGCCTTCCTCTACCCCTTTATATTGAAGTGGCATCCTTTTTCTCTTCCTTGTAATGTTTTCATTGCTAACGTATTGTGTATAGTTTACTTAGTTTATCTACTTGCCTGTGTGCTCCCGTGAAAAGAAAACTGATCTCTACTGAATCCATAGGTCCTAAAACAGTGCAGGAATATAGGTTCACAGTGCATAGCTCCTGAATTAGTAAGTACTAATTGACTGTATCTCTCTGCTTTCACTTTGGGGGCTATTCAAGTATCCTTCTAGTTCTAAAAATGTGCAGTCCTAATAGGTCTCTTGACTAGTTCAGATATAGATTTATACTGAGCCCAGCATCTGTTATAAATAGTAGCTTTAGCTTTATTAATGAGGTTCAGACCTTCTCTTAAGGAGAAGCAGACACAGTGCAGTTTGGGGGTGACTGACAAGTGTAACTCTCCAGCATCAACTCCCCAAGTCCTCTTTGATTTCCCTTTCAGAGGCCCCAATGTTAGAGCCTAGTAAGTGAGCTGGAACCACCTGGATTGTTATCTGGAGGGGCTGGAAAGAGATTTATGCAGAAATTGGCTGTAATCCTTGTTGAGAAGGGATTTCATTTAGGGAACACATTTCAGAAGCAGCATCTGGCAGCAGGTACCCAGAGCCAGAGAGAAGAGGAGGAGGCAGGAGATGAGGCCAGCCCCAGGAGCAGAGAGGAAAACTGTGCAGCTTATGTGACAGCTAGGAATAGAGCAGGGGTGTGATGAATCACACTGATTTTAAAAATATAAGGCAGAAAGAAACCTTTTTACAATAAAGTAAAGAGTGGCTTTGAAGAAAGCTGGGATGGGAGGGGGCACAGAAGAGAGACATTCATTAGCCAGCCTTCTCTCCCGCCTTCACCTTCTCCTTCAGGACCCTCAGGAACCAACCAAAGGGCCTAGGAACCCACTAACTGGCCTTTTAACTTCACAATGTTGTGTCTTTGTGGTTTCTAACAACTGGTGTTCCCTGTATGTAGAGCTTAGTGCCAGCGACTCTTAGGATGTTAGTTGTGAGTTCTTCCTGTGGGTTGCCCTTCTGGATTTCACCTAGGACTTAGGAGGACTACAGCTTTTAAAGTTTCGTTTTTTAGTAATTGGTTTATTCCATTACCTGATTGAACATCTGATGTGTATCAGGCATTGTATGGGCACAAAGAACTTTGAAAATACAGATAAAGGGCTCCTAAGTCTCCAGGGGGAGAATTAATCGAAACTTCAGAGAGAAAGCAGTAATTTAATTGGCCCATCAGGGTTGAGAGCCACTGTACCAAGCTTAGGTAGGGGTACCAGTGTGCAGGGAAGTGTGTGATAAGAGCCAGTGAGGCACAGCAGGGCCGGCGGAGCAGAGACAAGACTGGGGTGAGAAGGGTTACTTATTGGGTCCCTAGACATGAGGCTGTTCTAGATTTCATAGATGAGAGTACAGACTTTGGTCTGCAGGCCAAATTCAGCCTGCTGTCTATTAATGAAGTGATCACGTTGACATCCTTCCAACAGGCTTACAATACTAAGTATTTGATACTGGAGGACCTTGGACATTTTCAGCATTTCTCAGAGTTGATCAATATTTTGATTTTAAAACTGCAATGTGGACATTGCTGCCTTATATAAATGTATAGTACAAAAATGGCAGAAAAAAGTATGCTTTGGGCAATTTCAGAAATTGTTGGAAATTGTATGCTAACTTGAAGCCAAAATTCATTGAACATTTTTAAAAATGAAACTCAATTTGATAATTCAAGCAGGACTTACGAAAATCAAATATTCTAACAAGATATAATCCAAAGGTACACTAATTTAATACTTTCAGGCTGAGCAGGGATGGTGTTGGAAGTCTTTGTTTTCTGTATTGAAACCATTGATCCAGTAGGAGAGAACACTTTGGTAGGATCACTGCGGTTCCTAACATAGTAGTCTTGCAGTTAAACATGGTGTTTAAGGGAGTGCTAGCTGGCATCGTATGGTGTGACAGCATGCACAGTGCTGCCTGTTTAGAACCAAGGGTGCCATGACATCACACATTGTTATGGCGGTAGTGAGTGTTGTTGGGGGGTGGGGGCGTGCTGCCAGAAGCACTTCCTTATAGGTTTGAGTCTGAGTTAAGTTGAGGTCATTTTGCACCCAGAAACTTCTCATTGTTGTCACATTTTTTTTTTTTGTCTTCCTCCATTTCCAGTTTGTTGGTTATGAATTTATTGTGGTTTGGATGTAAAATGCTCCCCCTCCCACAGGCCCATGTCTCTGAAAACGTGGTCCACGGTTGGTGGTACTATTTGGAGAGATTGTACAACCTTTAGGAGATGAAGCTTAGTCGGAGGAAGTGGAGGGCAGACTCGTGGGTTCACCTCTGTCCCGGGTCTGGCCTGAGCTTGCTGCTGCTTGATCCAACAAGATGTATGCAGGCAGCATTATGCTCCCACTGCTGTGGCCAGGAGCTGACCCTGCCATCAAGCCTCTTCACTGTGATGGTCAGCACCCTCTCAGACTGAGTTGAATTGTCTTCTCTTCTCTGAGTTACTGTTGCCAAGTCTTTTGTTCTTGGTGATAGAGAAATATAGGGCACTCACCCGTGTTTAGTATGCTGCTGGCATATTTTCTAACCAATTAGTGTGGTAAAGGGAGGGAGGGAGGGGAGGGGGAGAGCAAGAGAGCACTGAAGCTTGCTGGGAGGAAAATTAAACAATGCTAGTTCACCTTAGCATTCCCTCAGATTTGAGAGAAGGTGCCAGGCACTCACATCTCTCTCCTTAATGCCACACAGGAGAGAGTAAATCCAAGAAGCGCAGGGTCTTTGGGCTTAATTAAGACAGTAAGTGGTAGATATCCCCAGTGACAGTGCATCTGGTAAATGCGTATCTCCAAGGTAGATACTTAGTACATACACCCAGCCAACAGCACAGGCTAAGTCTTGTCTTACAAATCCATCACACCTTGGGCTGGTTTTATGGCCAGTCAACCTCACTGGGGGTCCAGATGGGGACTGAGACTTAGGATTCCTGTTTATCTCACTATTTCAGTAGTTATGGTCGTCCCATGCATGCTTCTATGGACAATGAGTTGATGATGTTCTTACCATGCTAAAACAGTCTGGAATGGAGAGTGCTTGCTTCATTTTTTATTTTTTATTTTTTAGCTTGCAATCACCAATGGTTCATTATGTTACTCACTAAGATAGACCTAAAATAATCCCTTCTGTTGTGACAATTTTAGTAAAATTCTTCCTGTCTAGGACCTGATTTCATCTTGGAGGATCAAGAACAGATTTGTCTGCACACTACAAATAGAACCTTGTCTGTCGGGACAGATACCAGCCAGCTTTGCGCCAACTTGTAAGTCAGAATACAGTTGGCCTTTTACTTTATAGGGTTCTCCTATAGAAGCTGTGCATTAATTCAACTGTAGGTTGAAATTTTTAAAAACTGATTATGTACTCAGCATGCACTTGTATTTCCTGTCGCTCTCCTCTGAGTAATGCAGTCTAATAACTATTTGCCTAGTGGTCAGTTGTGTTTGTTATAAGCATTGAAAGTATATAAGATGGCAAATCCTGTGCCGTTTTATAGAAGGGACTCAAGCTTCTGTGGATTTTGTATGGATAGGGGTCCTGAAACTTATCCCCTATATCTCTGGGAAGATGACTGTACCAGGCTGTTGATTTATTGAAAGCACTGTAACATACAGTCAGGAGAGCCCACATTTCCTAAAACTGGTTATTTTTGAGCATCTTCTCTAGGCAGGAGCTCTGCAAAGGTCTTTGTGGTTTATCTCATTTAGTGTTTCACTTTTTAAGGGTTTGAACTATGATACTAAATGTATAATGGTGATTATGTTGTGAATAATATGGTTTTAGAATTCATATGAACTTGATGCTTGAGGTTTCTTGCTATGTAGCAATCCATCTGAGCTCCCTCTGGTGGGTGAAAGATCAAGGTACTCTGCAAATGTCAGTTTTTCCTGTAATATGAACTCCTTTGGATTGTAGTGGCTCACACCTTAAATTCCAGCTCTCAAATGGCAAAGACAGATGGATCTCTGAGGTCAAGACCAGCCTGGTCTATACAGCCAGTTCCAGGCCAGCCAACTCTGTCTCAAAAAAGGCCTAAAATAAATAAATAAATAAAATTATCTTTAAAAGAGGCTCCTTGAAACTTCTCTTAGAGAGTGTATAAACCTGAGGGATTAGAGCTGGGCTTGTTGAATGAACCCAATAGCTTACACACAGAAAGCTTGCAACACAGTTGAAAGGTTAAATGAAGAGAGCATTTTCCTTCCAGGCCTTCAAGTTATCCAAGTCTGGAAATCCTACAAATTGTGGTCTAGCATATGCTTTGTCAAAATGTTCTCATCCTGGCACTCATGAGTCGAGTTCCCCCAGTCTGTGTTTTCTTCCTTTCATAAGATGTTTCTTCTTACTTAGAGTCAGTGATAAGGAAGCTACTAAAATGAACCTCTGCCTTTTCAGGGGCATCTCCAGCTGATTTCTGTGCTCTAAGTAGAGACTGGCAGCAAGCTATTGTGACTCATGAGAACTGAGAAAGGAATTAGAAGGTGTATTTTGAGTTAGGAGTCCTTTTGGCTCTAGACAGTAATTAGCTGTTTGGCCCTGCAGACCCTTGCTTTGCACCCATTATTCCAAATGAGAAGTTGTGAGTAGATGGTCCTTGGCAGCCTTTGCAGTAGGATGGTCCCATGGTTTGTTCAGTTTCTGTCCTGAAATTCCTAGGGTGTATTTTAACATTCTTCTTGATGACAATTACTCATTGCCTTGAGACATTTCCCCCAAGTCCCTGTATGTTCAGACTTGTTTAACCAAATGAAACAATGACTTTTTTCAAAATTAGCATTTTGCTTTTTTTTTTTTTACAAATGAGTTTAATAATGGTGTGTACTCTCATAATGAACTACTATCAGCATACATTTTGAAGTTGATCATTTTAAAATCCAATCATAGATGTAGTATATGCTTTGTTTGTTTGTTTGTTTGTTTTTGTTTTGTTTTTGGAGACAGGGTTTCTCTGTGTAGCTTTACGCCATTCCTGGCGTAAACTTGGTAGCCCTGGCTGGCCTTGAACTCACAGAGATCCACCTGGCTCTGCCTCCCGAGTGCTGGAATTAAAGGCGTGCGCCACCATTGCCCGGCATGTATATGCTTATTAAACAGAATAGAAAAAAGAGACTAAGCTGTTGTTATAATTTTGGTGTGTAACTTTCTAGACTCTTTTAATTAAATGAATATAAAATTCTCCTCCAGTGACTTTATGCATCGGTCTTGTGCCCTTCCCTGTTTTTATTTTGTCTTTTCTCTCTTTCCTCTATTGCACTGTGTTGGCCAGCATTTTTCTATGAGTGTGTATTGCTGTATACCACTAACTTATTTTGCTGCATATCTATTAAAAATAACTCATAATTGATTTACCTGAATATCTGTTGAAATATTGATACTATCTGATTTCAGTTTGTCACCATTTTAAAAATGGAACCTTTTTACCAAATTTGTTTCAGATTTATCCTAACTTCTTAAAAGACAACAACTAGAAATTTATTTTGTTTTATGTTTAATTTTTTTCCCAAATAAAAAGTTTGCATGCTCTAATATTGATAAGAAGAAAATGATTACTGGATCATTTGAAAGCATGAAGTTACATGAGAACTTCCTGTGGGTGCCGAGAGACTATGGAAAGGGTGGTAACTAGTAGCTAGGGGTGGTCACTCAAGCCCATAATTCTAACCCTTGGTAGGCTGTGGCAGGAGGATTGTTCCAAGTTTGATGCTGCTTGGGCCATAGAAAGTTCTGGCTAGCGAAGCCCTGAAGAGTAAATACAATGGTTGGGTGGCCAGCATAACAATGGGTGTTGCAGTGAACGGAAGGACTCTGGCTTACTAGGCCAGTGGGTGCTTGTAGCCAGTCAAGTGGGGTGAGTAGGGTGGGGTTTGTGGCCTGATCGTGAAAATGTACAGACACTAGAGGTCATCTTGAATCTGTTTAATGGCCACTTAGAATGTAACAGAAGCACTTACAATCATAGCAAAAAAAGAACTTTTAGTAATAACTTTGAAAAGAAGTGTAAATGACCCAGTTCTGTAGCAATCTAGACCTGAGTATGTAGAAACACACACTGAACCTGAGAGGGAAGAGCAAGTGTTGCAGAGACATTAGGTAGTCTAAATTAGCTTGTACGTCTGATGCAGTTTCCATCGGAATCCTAACAACTTTTCTGAAAGGAACATGAAAGTAGGTACAGAATTCATCTAGGAAGACAGATGTGAGGACAGGTAATTGACTTTTGAAAACAACAGGAAGGTATGTGTTGGTAGAGTAGGAGCACTGGCCTTCTCAGGTACAAAGCATGCAGAAGCCTAGGCACGCCAAAGAGTGTGTCAGGGCACAGGAAGAACTCCTTCACTGTCAGGTTAGGTTTAAAGGTCAATGCCTAAAGTCCTCAGAGTTAAAACCGTAAGGACAAAAACTCCACACTCCAAGCATGGAAATACCAATTAGCTGAACTAACCATAGCAATGAGGCCATTGCTGCTTGAGTGATGGACGGTGTGCGATCTTGTTTCTGCTCCTGTCGTTCAGAATTTAATTAACATGCTAGTTTTGTATGGAAGGCTGAACAGAAGTGAAGAGCTTAGGAGATGAGATTTTACTTGTGGTGGGATTTGGGGGAAGAATTAAAAGCTTTTGATTAGAAAAAGGTCACAGGTAAGCAGTATGCACGTATATATTAAGTGTGCTGGAGTGGGGCCCCTATTTAAAGGATGTGTAGTAAAGCCTTCATAAAGGGAGTAACTTTCCCATAGTTCAGCTAGAGTTTCAGTTCATATTCTCTTAACCTGCCCAAGAAAATCACCCACAAATGTTGCACTGACCTCTTAGTTTCCTGGCTGTCATTGTAAAAACAATAAGCCTTAACAGTAACTGCTGTCACTGAGCACCTGCCCTACCTGGCCTTGTGTAGCAACTGTCATTGGCTACCTTGCAAGCTAAGGCCTATACTATGAAGAAAATGAGGTTCTGAAGGCTGAGCTACCTCCCTGGCTGAGTGATAAGTTGACATTGAATATGATAAGAAAAAAAGAACAGTTTTTGAATCTACTTTTAAAAAGGAACTACTTGTTTTAAATAGGATAAGTAATGAAATTTTTTTTTTTTTTGTCTGAGTTTATCAAATGTTACCGGACTGGACATTGTTATATATAATGGAGTTTTTCGCGTGAATCTGTCAAATGTTAATGGACTAGACATCATTAATGTAATCTTGACTGTGTATATTGTATATACTTATTGGATATGATTTTTCTTGTATTAGTTATAACCTTTTTAAAATTTTTAGACAAAAAATGGGGAAATGTGGTGGTATTGTGTTCCGTAAAATATTGTGCACCCTGGTAAACTTTTCTGGGGTCAGAGAACAGGATGGCCACAATATTAAACATGAGGATAGGCAGTGGTAGCACACGCCTTTAATCCCAGCACTTGGGAGGCAGAGCCAGGTGGATCTCTGTGAGTTCAAGGCCACATTGGAAACAGCCAAGCATGGTGACTCACACCTTTAATTCCAGAAAGCGAGCCTTTAATCCCAGGGAGTGATGGCAGAAAAAGAAAAGATATATAAGATGTGAAAACCAGAAACTAGAAGCATTTGGCTGGTTAAACATTTGGCTGGTTAAGCTTTTAGGCTTTGGAGCAGCAGTTCAGCTGAAAGCCATTGGGATGAGGACACAGAAGCTTGCAGTCTGAGGAAACAAAACCAGCTGAGGAACTGTCGAGGTGAGGTAGCTGTGGCTTGTTCTGCTTCTCTGATCTTCCAGCATTCACCCCAATACCTTGCTCCAGGTTTGATTTTATTAATAAGACTTTATAAGATTCCTGCTATAGGACACCTCATCCCTGGCTGGCATGCTGCACCTGCAGGCTCTTTGGTGTCCATTTTTTCCTGATGGAGCTGCACTCTGTGGCATGGCATGAGCATCTGGGCCTCTGGGCTCTGCTCCTTGAAGTGCTGTCACATCATCTGTTGACCTTAGGAGCACAATTTGGCCTAGAAGTCACATAGATTTGAAAGTACTTGAGTAGTTTGTTTTTTTTGGGGGGGGAGGATAAAACTACTATTGCTGAACCAAGCTTTTGAGGGAAATCTTTAAACTCCCCCTTCTCTCTCCTGTTCTGTCTTCCTCACTCGCTCTTTTTTGAAACATTTGTCTAGTGATGGATGCATTTCTTATAGATAATATTGATATTGATGTATGCTCTGGAGAAATAGGAAACAAACTTCAGTGTTAGTGAAATCACTGAGAAAGACGTAAACTCAGTTTATAGGGCATAGACACGAGAAGGTATGATTCTGTTTTTCATGGAGCATGCTGGATGCTGAGAATTGTCTAGTGAAGCAAGGGACCTGTCATTTTGCCATTGGGTGTAGGCCTCCTCCAGGGAAGGACCCTGATGTGGGGGAGGAAGCTGACTATTGCTCAGGCCCTGCCTTAGGAGACACTTAGTGAGAGCCGCTAGTAGTTGGGACAAGAGATCCTCAATCCTAAAGGCTGTTTCCATATTGTTGGGACTGGATGAAATGCTTCACACACAGCTGTTGGTGTGGTGTCTGGTACATTGTAGGCGCTCAGAAAATAGCAGATACTTCAGTGTCCCCTTATGTACATTAAGAATAAGGAATCTGGGCTGGAGAGATGGCTCAGAGGTTAAAAGCACCAACCACTCTTCCAGAGGTCCTGAGTTCAGTTCCCAGCAACCACATGGTGGCTCACAACCATCTGTAATGAGATCTGGCGCCCTCTTCTGTATACATAATAAATAAATAAATCTTAAAAAAAAAAAAAGAATAAGGAATCTACCTTGGTTGTGTTCTGAGATAAGGTTAAGAACCTAAGATGAGGTCAATTTCCTAGAATCTGGAAGGAGATATTTATTTAGCCAATGATTATGAAGCATCTCTGATAGGCCACACTCATGGTTTTGGCCCTAAGAATCCAGCAAAGAGAGGAGGTGGATTTTCATGGGAACTTACAGTAAACAAGTGTTCATAGAGACCCTGAGTCAGAAAGTCAAAGTCATCTCAGGTAAATTCACAAGGTGCCTGGAAGTGATCATGAACCCTTGACAGGGGAACTTTGAGGATTCTGGAGACTAGAGATTACTCCTGGGTGAAGTGGAAAGGCAGCTTTGGGGAAGAGGTGACTTGCGTAGGTCTCCTAAAGACCAGTACATTTTCCACATGTAGGAATGAAGAGAAGAGAGACAGGCCAGGAATGATTATATGTTTCCAAGGTGGACATGCAGGATGGCAGCTCGGACTGAGTAAAGCTCAGCTTACCCAGGTAGAGGATGAGTAGGCTAGGGATTTGCCATATATCCCTTGGTTTTTGGGATCTACTCTGCCTAGCCCTGCTACCTTTGTCCAGGATGCTGATCTTAATGGATAGCATGCCAGAATGCCTTTGCCCCTGGCTTCTGGTAGGAGTCAGCAGGGAGAGGTTCCAGTGGGATATTGGAAGTCTGAATGAGAGGAGTTGGTTTGGCACTTGGGTACTGGCTTTGCATCCATAGCCCATGACTCCTTTAGGTGTCTGCTCACCACGTAGAGTCTTCCCTGTGTATGTCAAATATCTTGTATCATGATGGATTTAGCCAGTAGGGTGATACCAGCCAGTCATGCCCAGTGCTGCATTACAGTCCTACTCAAGGCGACCCTGGAAGACAGTGACATGGGGGAAACCCCAAGACAAGCACTTGGGACAATTCATCTCTGTCCCTCTCTTTAAGGTGGGTTTTGTTTGATCTCTGTGTTTCTCCTTTCTTTTCTAGCTCAGCATTGCAGAAGAAAAGTCAAGTACTTTTGGCTTCAGTGTGCTTTTTCTCAGTGATGTGGCAGTTCATACTTTTCTTTCAAATACAACCTGAAAGGTTAGAGGTGGTAAATGGCTCCATGGCACACTGACTGTAAATCTGAGCTGAAATGGAATCTGTAAGCCATTATCAGATTCCAAATCAAGCTGCTGTTGGCCTTCTCCAGTTTTTGTTTCAGTAAAAGTGTGTTTTCATTCTGTCAGTGGACAGTTCACACACCTACTATTAAAAGAGCATTCACAGTGAATACATGATGTGAAAGAGACTAGTTAAATACTTCAACTCCAAGGGATTCCATTAAAGTAATAAGGAAATTACATTTAATTTTGAATGGGAGAGAGATGTTTAATACCGTTGCCATTGAGCATTTATCATCTACACGCGGCACTGGTTTTTCAAGTGAATTCCCAAAGCGCAGTTGGTCTTTCTATAGGTAGAAGGGAAATATTCCTGCTGAATGCATAGTTTGAGGTCACCTTCTTAACAGTGGAGAAAAGCATACTTCTCCAAAGACTAGAATGTGACAGTTGATTGGAAACTTTTGGAGTTACAGCTTTTAGCTCTACCTCCCGAGTAAGAAAGAAAGTATATAAATGAGTCCCCAGATGAAGGCGTGGTGGGGTACTTCATAGGCCTAATTGACTCCAGACACAGGCTGTGATTTGTAAGCAAGCAGTGACAAGAGGAAGTGAAATCAAAATTGCATTAAGTAGGAAGGGAAGAAAGATATGAAGAAGAGGTGATGACTTTTCTAAAAGCTTCTAGATATGTGTCTGGGAGTGAGTAAGCATTTGGAAGTCTGCAGCCGTGCCTCAGTTACATCTCAGTTTCCAAACAGCCCCCGTCTCTTGTTTAAGAATCTGTCTTGGTGCTCATTGCTTGGTGCAGTCCTATGAGTTCAGGTTTTTGCTACTGGACCGTTTCACTAAGCAGCGGCGTAGTATCCTCTGCTGTGAAGCACAGGACTGGGTGTCTTGGAGGAGAGCCTTTTCTGTGTAGTCTGACATTTGGACGTTTGTGTAGTCATATAAATAAATGTCTAGGAACCAGCTGTCATCAGTGACCTCCACATTTGTAGTTGTCTCACTCATTTCCCCCTTTCCTGGCCATCCCTGTCTTCTTAGTGACGAGGCCCCAGAGGACAGGCAGGCCCTTTGTCCCACTTCCCTTACAGCATAGAGCACATGGTCCAGCACGTTTCTGGAAGTGAAAGAAGTGAATTAGCTGCAGTATTTTCTCTCATACCCATTTCATTGTGGCGATGTGGGTTCAGACCCTGGCCACCTGGAGCTTAGCCTGTAGAATAGCATTGGGCCCTTCATCTCTCTTAAGTCAGGTCATTTTCATCTCCTCCCTCCCTCCCTCCCTCCCTCCCTCCCTCCCTCCCTCCCTTCCTCAAAACCCTCCACTACTGCTCATTTCCATAGGACAAGCTCTCATTACTTAGCTGGTATCTAGAAGGCTTTACAAAACTAGCTGTGTCCTTCCAGGGTTGAGTCCCATGCTTCTCTGATGGTTCTAACCAGCTTCAACCAAACTGTCCTGTTCATAATCTCATCTGCCTTATATTCCCTTGCATGGCTGCAACTCTCTCCTTCATGGACCACTCACTCTCCTTGGCTTTCTCAAATGTGAGTTATTCTAGCCTACACTGGCCTTGTGATTCAAAGCGATTGCTGCCTGCTTTATGTATTAAGTGAAGCACTCTATGGCCTGTGATATCTTTTTTTTATTACTACTTTATGTTATTTATCGATCATACAAGACTTAACTTTCCAGGTGAAACTAGAAAAATACTGTTGTGTGAATCCTGCATGGTATTATTTACTTTGGGCCATAGCAGATGGAAGGGGAGAGGATAGGAGTCCATGTTTCTCTTCTGTTTAAGAGGATGTAAACACCTAATGGTCCTTATGCCTCCTTTTATGGCCAGAGCCTAGCACAGAGTCTCAAAGTCTAGCACAGAGTCTGGCCTATAGTAAGGTTTCCTTATATGGTTCTGGAACAGATGACTAAAAGGCACTCCCCAGATAGTTGTTTATTGTTTGAACCCGCAGAGATAAGGTCCCCTCTCAAAAGCCACACAAGCCCATTTTCCTTTTGCTTTTCCACCTCTCCAGTCTTCCTGCAGCATGTCCCTAGCCTTGGGGTTCAGACTGAAATTTAAATCAGTTTTCTGTCCTCCTCTCTGGGAGAGTGGAGAGCAGTCCAGTTCAGTCCTCAATAGTAGCCCTCCAGCCCAGCAGACTGTCTCCCGGGGGAGCTTCTCAGATTCCCTTGTCCCAGAGGCCTCTCCTGTTCTTTGGGAAGCCATTTTTGTTGTTGCTAAAGAAGTAATCATTTGTATTTGTTTTTCATTTCTTTTTCCAACTCTTCATAAAACTTAGTTCTTTTCATAACCCTACTAAAGAGTAACTCTACAAAGACATGATAGACACTGTCAGGGATGGAAGGCTTTCTTTTGAAAGCTCTTTCCCCTATTTGGAGAATGCTGTTAGCTGCCTCTCCTTCCCCCAATCTTGTCAGGAGGTAACAATCTTGTTGTTACCTCCCCCTCAACACCTTTATATGTATGTTGTATATGTGTGTGTAAACACACACACACACACACACACACACACACACACACGTATATATTTTGTAGTATGTACCTTGATTTTCTTCTCATAATGCTAACTTACATTATCAGGAGTCATATAGTTACAAATTACAGAGAGCCCAATGTATATTAGCTTAGATGATCAAAAGAATTTATGGATTGCTATTACCAAATGGCTGGATTTGGATTCAGTTGACCTAACAATATCACCACATGGTGAGTTTCCTTTCTTCCCTCTAGTCTGCCTTTCAGCACTGGTACTTCTTTGTCATCATTTTTATTTGTCTCTATACTCCTTTTTCAGATCACATGGGCTTTTTGTTTTTGAGATAGATTTCTTTCTGTGTAGTCCTAGCTGTCCTGGAACTCACTATGTAGACTAGGCTAACCTCGAACTCATAGAGATCTACCTGCCTCAGCCTCCTAAGGGCTGGGATTAAAGGCATGCATCACCATACCTAGCACCCTGGGCCTTTTTATTCCACCTTAAAAACACAAACATTAGCTTTGGAGCCCCTTTAAAGGTCCCCCAAAGTCCTTGCTTTGCGGTAGCCAAACAAGAGTGCCTCTGTCCTTGTAGCACCCACATGGATGCTGGGGCTCAGCTAGTGCAGTCAGCACAGGCCTCCACAGGAAATGGATAGCATGTGTACGTGGGCCTCTCAGCTCACAGCTCTTCAGCCTGCTGAGTGTTAGGGAGGAGCTTTCCAGAGGAAATGGGAGAGCTCTTCAGAAGGAGCAGGACATAATGTGGCCCAAAAGAGCTGTGTGGCATTCTTAGCTGTGCCCCTCACTCTGTGTTAAATGCATAGTTGGCTTACTCAGTACTGAGAGTGCCTCTGAGAACCAGGGCTTCCCTTTCTCACTCCCAAGCACATCTGTTTGAGCATCCACTGTCCGTTTGGCAGACAAACATGAGTAAGATCATCTCTGATCTTAAGAACTCTGAGTCTAATGAAAGACTTAAAGCAGGCATTAAGTACATAATGAAAGCCTGTTGTTGTCAGTGCTGTCACCATAGTGGCAGACGGCAGAAGTAGAAGTGCCCACACGGGAGAGCCGACTGTTCAGCTTGACCTTAAGGGGTCCAACGGGATCCCCCAATCGTGAAAGGAACAGCTGATGGCTGCTGTGGTCACATAGAGTTAGAAAGCTCATTCTGCTGCCACTTGTGGGTCAGGCTGGCAGCGAGGATGTTACAGTAACAGATCTAAGCAGACCCAGTAGGGCTTGAATTAAGTCATTAACTGGAGGGACAGAAGACAGTAGAGACATGTCTGACTGGAAGTAGCTCCATTAGATATAGGAGATGCCAATGGTAAAGATGTCATTGAGGCTAGGCTGGAGCTAGCGGTGACTAAGTGGGCGATTATATTTTGTGCTGTTGTCTGAGGTGCATGGCTAGCAATCAAGTGATACATTGACCAGGTCGCTGCAAAGACAGACGTGTACTGCAAGGCTGGTTTCAGTGCTGGGGACAAAGACCCAGGTGACATGAGGGTAAATGAAGACCGAGACTTTGGAGAGTGATGGAGAAAAGGCTCTGAGGTAAATTGTAGGGAAAGACACTTGAGAGGTCATCAGAGCATAGGTAACCCAAGGCATCAGTCCTGGAGAAGGCAGGCAAGTTGGGCCCCCCACTTAACAGGTAGGTTAGTTCTTGATGAAGGTGGTGTCACTGGAGATGGCTTATGGTTTAAGGAGAATAGCAGGGATCCTCTGTTCCTGGAGAGTGACCTGTGGCCAAATAACTTCTACTTTCCTCCTTGCTAATAGGTGAAGACAATAGTTTTCAGTCGAGGGGATTAAAATGAATAAAGGCTTTGAAGGTGCTCAGCCTAGACAGTAGATGTGGACTGCTCTGCATTTGTACACTCCTGCCTTTCTGCACTGGCCCACCAATCTAAGTATAAAAATAGCTTATTGGACTTAAATATATTTGTTTCTCTGAAAACAGGCTTCCTGTGCAACTATGCAAGTGCCGGACACCTTGAAGGCTCTTCAGATCGTTTATTGGGTGTTTTTTTTTTTCTGCTGGTTGTCAATTTGACCTCCAACTTAGATGTGACTTTCTTTTGTTTCTTCTGCATTTTATATATTTTATGATTGTCCCTAATGCATCATTGTGTATGGTTTCCTGTCTTCTTTCCTGCCCTTCTTCCTCCTCTTGCTCCTTTCTTCTCTCCCTCCCTTTTCAATGCCCTTCCTCATAATCTTTCCTAAAACTGGCATGCTCCATTAGTTACCCGCATTGGGCAGTGTGTGGTGTATTACACCAGTCAGGCTACTTTCCTCATGCATCTGTAGAAATTGGCAGCAGTTTCGAGTCTTCTCCATCAGGGTCTGGAATCTGAACTTGCTGTCTTTTCTTCCTCTTCCGTTTTCCCAAGTTGATGTCTTGCACCACTGACTGGATCTGTGTGCCCACAATAACATAAGCACCATGAAGCTGGAATCTGATTTAAAGGAGAATATTGTACCAAGTCCATTAAGTTTTGGTCTTTTTTTGAGCCTAGATTAAAATAGAATGGTTTTCGGAGTGTGAATATATTGCTGAATCCCTAACACTCATTGAGCCTGGCATCGTGTGTGTTCATTTTTCAGTAACTGGGTGGGTCACTTTTTTATTTATTATGAACACAAACACTGATGCTAACAGCTGACATGTGAAAGGAAAGAAGACGTTGGTGATGAAAACCATTTAATGATTAGTGAGGAAACAAATATTGTTTAATGAAAATAAAAACCATGTCGAAAGGGCCTAATGCTGACTTTTGGAAATATAAGCATGTTGCGGTCTTTTGTGTACCCTCTGTCCTGTACAGTAGATATTGTTTAAAATTGCTTGGGAACTGGAGCTTGCAATTGTGAGCCTGGAATGTCCTGCAGATAATTAAGTTGTGGTCTGGCTTTGGAAAAATAAAAAGTTCTCGAACTATGATTTTATAAACATGCTACAATAACATTTCTTTATATTTAACAGTTTCTTATAGAAAGTTGATACTCTCATGAGGCATTGATTAAAGGTAAAACATCAAGAAAGAAAAAATATTAAATTAAAACTTCACTTAGGATGTTGACAGTTGGCTTGTAATATTAAACAGATGTGTATGTTCCTGGGGATAGTCTTCCTTCTGAACTGAATTGCTAAGTTGTATTTTTTTTAATGACAACTACAAATTTTTGATCAGTTAATAATTTTAAATACCCGTTCTACAATCTTCAGTATCTAACTTCATCTGTAGTTTGAGCCTTCTCAATGATATAATGACTGGTGAGACCTTTGCTGCCTCTTCTAAAGCCTTTCATTTTCTACAGCCCCCACCCCCCAATCCCAAAGCTTAGCCCAGCTCTTCTGATTTCATGATGCATTCTTGGAGATTGATTCCTTGAAATAATTTTAGGATCATTGGGTGGAATTCTACCCTGGCAGATTTATGTCTGTAGTTTCCTTCCATGTAAGCTTTGCTTTGGCATTTGAGCACACAAGCTGACCTACATTGTGGTATTGTTTTTGTGTGGTCAATTGTAAAGGCTTCATAATATGTCTGTAGAGCCAGCCATGCAAATCAGCCCATACCCCATGCTGTGGGGCCAGAGAAACGCCAATGAGGGGACCTAGAGGAAACCTGGCTGGGAGTGAAAGAGACACGGTGAACTCTTTTGCTTAGGAGGCCTTTGCCCTTGCACTCTCTAAGTCCAGAGTCTAGCAAGGGCAGTGGTCTTGGGTAGAGTTAAGTGTGGGCTAGATGGGTGGGTGAGTTTCATTCTATGGCATGAGGTGAAAAATACTTTGTGACATCATAAACTCTTCAGATCTTTTTGTATAATTAGATAAACTCTGCCTTGTTGTGTTTAGGCTAATGCAAAATTTAAATGTAGATATCATTTTTGTTGTGCAGTCCTTGATATGCAACCATCTCAAGTTTTCGGAAAGGTCTCTGGTTACACTGGACAGAGCTTTGGGGCCTTGGGTACCCTTGTTTATCTTGGAACCATATATTGTTTGCATAGTCTTCTTTGGGGAATCAGGGTTTTGTTGTTGTTGTTGTTGTTGTTTTCTCTGCAGATTGCATTTGGAGAGCTCTGATTTGGGGCCTTAAGTATATGGGAGACATTTTTAGTAAACACAAAGGCTTGCTAGACTATCTAAAACAAAACAAAGCATAGTATGTTTTATAATATAAAAGTGTATTTTGCTTCAAAAATAATGGATTCTTTTTATTGGCTTGCTACTTCAATGTGACTGTTCTGTATGTATATGGGTGTGTATGTGTATGTGTTGTGTGTGTGTCTGTGTGTGTGTGTGTGTGTGTGTGTGTGTGTGTAGAGAACGGATTTTTGTGTGTGTTGTCTTCACAGTTTAATTCAATCTGCCAGGTTCTCCCGGAAGTGAGAACATTGATTAACTGCACCCTTTTGGAAAGACTTGGAACTTTGAGCTGTGTACAAAACAATAAATTCAGTAAAATTGTTGCTCTAGAAAGAGCCACCCACTTTTGACTTAAGACTCTGAAAGGCGATAAAATGTAGCATTAAGGGTTGTATGTATTGTTTTTCCCCCTAATCTTTATACTGTTTCATTCCAATTCTCTTCCAATGTTTTGCTATTAAGGACTAATGCAAATATTTTGGATAGTTCTCTCTAACCAGAATTCGTAATTATTAACAGATTTAAGTAGAAAATTCTGTTTCACTTTGCCATTCTTACTGCTTCATAAGATAACTCTGTAAATGATACTCATTTATAGATATTTTGGCTTGCTCACAGATCCTAATTTTAGTATTACGCTTGACTGAGCAACAAGCTGCTGTGATCAGCTAAGGGAATTGTATTAGGCAGGCTTTATTTTCTGTGTCTGTATAGTTTACAGTGTCTTCCAGCCTTCAGAGAAGCACAGCTTTCAGAGTTGGTTTGTTAGTTTTCAAGTTTAGTAATCCTAACACAGGGCGAAGGAAAGCAAGAAGTTTTTGAGACTCACACACTGCCATCTCTCAACCACCTCATGTGGTCCAGAGTGATCTTCTCCACATAGCATGTGCATCTTCCCAGCTGGTTTGCAGATAGTGAAGTCCGTGTGATAAGAATGAGGGGCTATGTTTTTCCTTCCCCAGGATAGTTCTTGGGTCTTTTCACTCACTACTCAGTTTCAAATTGGGAAGTGGGAGGTACTTATTGGTCCCTAGTGGCCTGAAATGGGAACTGCATCTCTTGAAATTTTCATTAGACCCTTTATGAGTTTGATCGGAAAGAAAGAAGGTAGCACTTGTAGCTAGGTTATCTTATTAAAATGCTCTTTGAGGCACGGCTGCAGTTACCTTTCCTGCCGGGACTTACAGCGGTTCATCTGAAAGTTTGGGCCTTAGATCCCACCGTCCTTTAAGCCGCTTAGGACTTGGAGGGGCAGTCTTGAGTAGTGTGTGCTGAGAAGGTTGAGGAGTTCTGGTGGGACTTGTCTTTGTCATCTTTTTGTCAGGTTTATCTTACTTCATTTTCATGAAAATGATGTGTTTGTTACTGTGGTCACACTGTGATTAAGCTTTGGCTGATGTAAGATATTTTATTGTCCCTGTCCTGGAAAATTATAGCACTTTTTATGAGGAGTGGTTTGTGGGTTCACACAGCCCACTCGGAGTGCCACTTACTATAATTCTCTTCTAAAAGAACCATAAAACATCATGTAAATTGTTTAAAAAGGGAAAGGTCTCTTCTGAGAAAGATGAAACATCTCTCCAAGTTTCCTTTTATTTCTCACGGCAAGCTTCAGGACTTAGCTCAGTTTATCTGCAGTGGGAGAGTGAGCAGATAGAATGTGTGCATCTGAGGCCAGCTAGGCTGTGAGCTCTCTAGAGCAGCTGCTCAGCTCTAAGCTGGTGTTGATGGAGTATGAAGACACGCTTTCTGTGACTTTGGGTGAAAGTAAGGAAAAGGGGAAGGAGGTGATGTTTAGAAAAGGAATTTTAAAAAATTAAAGCCCTCAGCAGTCCCATAAGGAAGCCATGTGCTCATAATCTGCATTAAGAGGTGATTTTTGGTAGTCAGTCTTGAAGCACGTATTGAAATTCACATGTAGACTGACTTAAAGAAGCTCTCTTCCCTTGGCAGTTTCTCCACGCCAGTTGACTTCCTTTGTTCGGTTAATGTGCAGCGCATGAAGAAAGCATAAAACGGCACAATCACAAGGCCAAAGTTCTGTCATGGTTTTGTACAAATGCCTTATTCTGATCCTATCTTGGTTTGAGCATGAGCCTTACAGAGAGCAAGGGCGGAAATTGGGAATGATTTTCTACAGCACTTACATGCTACTCTGCTTCTAGTCTGTACAGGTCGGTCTTACTCTGAGCAAATCGGTATAAGACAATTTGTATACATGTGAAATGGGAAATCGGGGTAGTTGTTCATTTCCTGTGAAGATAGAACTTACAGTAGATTTAATTTTAGAGCCACTTCCTGGGTCCATGCAAGATCATTATACGTGTAGTGACTTCTTTTAGCAGCAGCAATGAGCCATCTGTAGCAAATATAAAATGTGCTCTGATTCAAATCTTGTTAAAACACCCATTAGAAACTGCGTGATTTTGTGGCAGGAAGAGGTGACTATGAATCACATTTGTGTGTCTTACCAGAAGTGTTGGTGAAACTTCCAAATGTGGCTGTGAGTCTTTTTCTGTTTTCAGCCTGAAAACGTCTATGTGCACATGATTTCATAAAGTATAGCAACTTAGGATTTATTCTGTGACTATAATTCTCTATTGCTGTAAAAATCGAACACATACAGAACCGCCTTCCTAGAATGTAAACCTTTTGAGACCATTCCACATTGTGTACTTTCTGTTTTCACTTTTCTACTCACCCGAATGACACCAGAAGCAAATTTAGGGAGTAGAAAATGAAGCTATGATTGGAGTAAAAAATGAAAAAATAAAAGATGCTTCTGCTATCGTGATATGTGTGGGAAAGCCACGAGGATGCAGCTGTTTTCCCCAGTGTTGTCTGGCAGGGTTGGGGCCCTTGTCCAAGATGTTCGCCCGAGAAGCCTCTGTCTGTGTTTCAGCACACCAAGAAAAGGCAATGGCTTTTCAGCCAGGCCTGGAAGTCCTGCGCAGATTTCCACAGGGACCTAGAGCCTCTGCGTTAGAGAGGCTCTCTAGGGATTTATGCGGTGCTGTGTGATGACTTCATGGTTGCCCTGCGGGATAGAGAGCACTGTGTTTGTGAGGGGAGGGTCTCTCTTTTAGACTAGGAAGTAGTTTTGCTTGTTTTGTTTTAGCACAGATAACATTCCTAGTCATTTGCAGTTCTAAAGAACCATACCCAAGAGTTTATTCAGGAATATACTTTGCTTTCTAAGTTGACCAGCTGAAAGATAACCACGTCAATGTTGCTAACAACTTGTGTCCCCAAGAATGTTTGCTTTTTCTGTTTTTCACTTGAGTCATTTAGGAAGCATTTTTCATGGACCTCAAGTGATGCCAGCTCATTTATCAAATTATAACATTTGTGTGTGAAGATCTTCATCATAAGACAATTCCTGCCAGAAAAGAGGCACAGTCTTTGAATTTCCCCCAAAAACTGCAACTTCAGAAAATATGTAAGAGATGTAGCAATTAACCTACATGCAGGTTTCTAATACTAGAAAATGGGCAGCTAGTTACATTCAAAGACAGGATCTGATGGGCCCAAATTGCTTAAAACAGCACAGTTACTGAAGATCTTCCCTAGGGAGCTTGAGAAACCATTTAACAGATGAAAGTACATTCTGAAAAGTCTGACCTTACAGGCAATCATAAAATGAATCAAAACAGTGCTTTTTTTCCCCCTGAAATGTACAGAGCCCATCTGTGTCTAATCCAGTAATTATAGACTGTGTTCAATTACCTTTTCAAACTTGGAGCAGACTGGAGACTAGGCAGTGAACAAACATAGGGTTTTGTCTAGACCTCAATTGACCACAGTCTAAAACGTGAATTTATATCTAATTTTATTTTTTGTTTGGTTTGATAGTTCTTAGAGGATTCATTTTTGCTACTTGGTGTTTCACCCTCTTGATCTCAGACACTGCCTTTTCTCTCCACAAAAGCTTTTGTATCGGCTGTGGCTTACGCTGTAAGGAGGTTTAGTTTTGTGAGGACTCACTGCTGCCTGCAAATCAATAATCTGCTAGAGAAAAGGCTGCATTGGGCTGGGGGAGGGGATTTTGCCAGTGAGTGGCATTTTTTTAAAATAGCCCTTTAAATGTGTTGGTGCTGACTGTAACTCTTTGTTGTATGTTAGGGAAAAATAATTTTTCCTTAAATGTAAAAATGTCTTGGTAATTTTCAGTTGCTGTATCCATTTACCATTTTCAAAAATACATGGAGATTGCCAAAAGAAACCTGTCTTTCCCTCTCTTATCCAGCGGTATGGGTTTTGTGTTCCTTCATTGTATTGAGTTTGCTGACTTTGTTATAAGATGCACTTCCAACCCTTAAATAAGTCACTTTATGATATGATGAATCAGATTGTTACATTTTGTCCAGGAGCCTTAGCAGTTCAAGTTTTTGTTTTGTTTTGTTTTGTTTTTTTCAAATGCCAAACAAAAGATGACCACAACCTTGTGGTGGGATACCCTTTTCTTGTTGGTTAGTACCACTTATCTCATGCCAGCAGTGGTACAGCCAGGAGTTTTCAAGAAACGTTAGGACCACTTAGGTATATTATTGTTAGGTAACTGTGCTCTAGTACATCTCACCCTCTCTGGGAAGGTTTAAGGACTGACTGAACTTGGTTGCATAGATGCTCTTTCTGGGAGTCACGTGAGAAAATGAAACGTATAGCAGGTCATGAGTGCTTTTCTTTGGAGTAGGGTGAGCTATCTGCTTAGAACATGTGGCACTGTGCTTCCTGTCTCCTTCTGGCCCCCATGCTGTGGCAGTGTTGGTACAATGTTACTGGAGGCCTCCTGACAGGTACTGGAGAGACACTTTGGATCTTCCACCATCCATCCCTATCTACTGAGAGAATGGTTTCTGTGCCCATCTGTTCATTGGTCCAGCTCCTCCCTAGCTCCTGCATTCACTGCCTACTGTGAGAACTCCTTTGGTTGTGTGGATTTCGTATTAGTTGATTAACCCTGCTCAGGGCTCCCACTCAAGTGTAAGTGCCTTCAGATCAAGGCTGGGTGGGTGGATGTACTCCCATTGTATCCCAGCTCCAACACAATGCCTGGCTTGTGACAGCCACTCTGTTCTTGTTAACTGTGTAGGGACAAATGGATCTTCCATTGAATTCTTAGTATTGAAAGGTCAAAGTGAAGGATCCTTAAAGTTAGTGGAAATTATATCTGAATGATACTTAAGTTCACACTTGTTCTCTGTCGCCCAAATCCCAAAAATCGAGCTTTATTTCTCACTCTTAGTTTTTAAATGATAATGATAAAATGAGTTTTGTCTGTGGAGCCTCAGTTTCTCGTTGAAGCTTCCCTGCCTGTAGCTGCTGTGCTGACTCACTGATGGCTATGGCAGGTTTTATGCAACTGCTTGCTTGTCCCATCTGCAGTGAGAAAACTGAGAAAGAGTTCTCTTTTTTGCACATCTGCAAATCTTCATGATTCCCGTGGAAACTTTACAGGGATAAGTCACCTAATAGAATTGAGCACTTAAAAGATGCTGCTTAATTGGTGATGTCATAATATAAAAGCCCTGGCCTTTGTGATTTCCAAGTGTGAGATTGGTGGTGATGTCTGCTCTGTGACCACTTCACACTCTCTCCTTGCACATTTGCTACCCCACCTTGCTTCTCAGTGTCATGACTCTCCTACTCTCAGGGTGAAAGGGAAAGAAACCATGTTCATATAAAGGCAGTGATGGAACATTGGTCTAAACAGTCCACAGTTCTCCAGACACATCACAGACCACTGGCTCTACGCATTCTTTTCCGTTGGCTGTCAATTTAAAATGTAGAATGAGTTTTTGTTTGTTTGTTTGTTTGTTTGTTTTTAGACCAACTTTGGGATTTTAGAGATTTACAGTGTGTCACATTTAAATAATCCATTTAAGGACTGAAAATACTACATTTTTGTGATATGCGTACTGAGGAGTGTGGCCCCTGCAACCAGGCAATACGCCATTAGACCCAGCAGTAGAGAGGGCCATATTCATTAGACCCAAGACAGGTGGGAAGATTGGGAGGTGTGTCTGGATATGACAGTGAAGGGTGTAGTCTCCCGAAGTTGCTCTCATGTCTTCAAGTCCCATCCCTTTGTCTTTTGATCCTGACTCCCCTGGCTAGAGGAAGGGGAGCTGTTTCTGGGCAGCTCAGGCCTGCCTGGTCACAGCGTAAGGTAGTTTCCAGGTTTGTTGGTGAGAGTTTCAGATCTCCTGTCTCTTGTCTTTTCTTAGTCTTTGGGAAGTCTTAAGATTTTTTAAACTTTGACTGCTGCTCTTAGCATGCTGAGTTGGATGCATTCATATACATTTGATATGTATATTATCATATTCTTGAATTTTATTCTTGAAACTAGTTGGAAAGTTTCAAGGCAAACATTTGGTTTTCTGTTAGCCCACAAATTGGGCCCTGGTTGTTCAATGATGGCCTTGTGTTGACTGAAGCAGTATCATATTTTAGTGTATTTTGTTAGGAGCCCATGGAGCATACTAAATGTCATGTCTGACTGTGAGCACTATTCACTAATAATACCATCAACTTTCATCTTCAGATACCTAACGTGTCATCTAGAAATATAAAGAATCATGGTAAGAAGCCCTGAAAATATAGCTGTAACATGCCCTGCTGGCCCCATATCTCAGAGTTAATGGTGGTTTTCCAGTGAACTCGAATGCACCTTGGAGAACTACCCACAAACCTGTCTCAAACGTTGAAAGCCGTCCTCAGTGTTGTGAGCTGTTGGAGTACAGGCTGTTGCTGTGGGTGGTGCTTGTTAGTCAGCACTGAAGGATTTTGGGGTGGGCACTTGCCTTTCCGTGCCCCCAAAGCACCCTCTGTCAACACAAGACCATGCTCCTTTTGGAAGCTCATTCTATCTCTGACCTTCACCAGCTGCAGATGCTGCTGTGTTCCCAAATGACTTTTGTGCCTAGTGGGTCACAGACCAGGGGTGGGAGCCAAGCTTCAATCAGGTTGTTAGAAGCCTTCTTAGGAGGTTGGTTTTTTTTTTTTTTTTTTTTTTTTTCTAATTGGAATTAGGAATGAGTCATGCTTTGTATGGAAGTCTGAGATTTAACACAGAGTTTGGACACTAGAGGTAAACAGTCCCACTGAAGTACTGCAGAGAGAACAGCTGAAATGCAGAGAAAACACAGCTTGGAAATCTGCAATTCTGGAGGAGGTTTTGGTGTCTGGCTGCAGTTGCTTTAGAAGCCCAGCTGAATTGGCACCCTTTCTGTCGTTGAGTCATGCAAGCCAGTGATGCTAACTAGGGTAATGCTGCCTCCACAGAGCATTTGCCAATGTTTGGAGATGTCTCTACTTGCTCTAGGGGCTGATACTGCATCTTGTAGGTAGCGGTCAGGGATGCTGTTAAATATATTCTGATATGCAAGTTTCTCACATAAACACAACCTCTTCCTGACTTCCAGGCAAATTAACACGAAACCCCAAATCTCAGCAGAACCTGAATATTAACCCACCCTTCATATGTGACCATAGCACACATAACATCTTCCTGCCTCTTTTCAGAAGGTAATTAATGTCTGTTCAAGGGGACTTAGCTAACCTAGGCATATAAATTAGTTGCAAGTGTTGCTTAGTGGGTGGTACACACTCCAGTCCCATATTTCTGATCTTCTAGCATATAGCCAGCCTGGCATAAAGATACTATCCACTGCACTGCTTTGAAAAGGTGGATTTCTGTACTGCCCAGGTCAGACTTGCAGGCTGTACTGAGCACCTGGGCAGTAGCTACTCCAACATGAAAGAGCTAGAAGAGACGCTGCTTGTAATTTGTCAGTAACACTGTTTCAGAGTTATGCCATCCACCCCAAGATTTCCTCTGAGAGTGACATTCAACCGTGCAGGAAGGAGAGAGTCACCATTTTAAGAACAACAATTGTGATTTTAAAAAGCCAAATGCTTTACTACATGAAACAAGAAAAACAGTAACTCCAGGATCTGCTAAGTGTGGGCTGGCAGACAGTGGACCTCCTGGAGCCTATCAGAGCACACACTGCCTCTGATTCACCTGCCAGCTCACCTGAGACAAGGAGTGGGTTCCCCTAGTAGACTCAGTAAATGAAAGCTTGCAAGTGACTGTAGGAGTACTGGAGCATGAGCAAGGGGCCTTCCATTCCTCACGCAGATGAAGAGCTACCCCCAGATCACTTGCACTTGATACAAAAGCTTCAGGGTTCTTTCAGATTTTTTCTAACAGTTTTTATTTTTAAACCATGACTTGTGATTATCTCTCTGTTTCTTCCCCTTTCTGGAATTCCTTCATTGCTCTGAGTAATCCAGACTTAAAATATAGAGGATTTTGTGAGGGTGTGTGAGACCTCTCTTCCTTGGCACACAGTTGACATTTAGTGCCTATCATTAGTTGGAACAAACAGTGATTTCCTCCAACTCTGTAGCTCTAAACATTGTCTCTAGCCCCAGAACCCTCCAATTTGTAATTCCTGCTCAGACTCCTTTTATACTGTCCAATTAGAGGCACCTGTAGCTATCTATATATCTGACTGTCTCGTTAAACGGTAAGTCTGCTTGCTGTCTGTCACATATACTGGGCACATGTCTGTCTCAAGGAACATGTACTGGGTTGTCGTCTCTGCTGGAATGCTTTGCCCAGATGTCTGCATAGAGATATGCATGTGGCTGACTGAGCTCTGCATCAAACCCGCCCTCATTGCCAGCTTCTCAGAGGCCCTAATGACCACCCTGTTTAAAATGTAACTCAGTTCTCCGTCCAAGCTCTGCCTCTGTCCCCCTGCCTTGCCCTGGGGGTGCTTCCCTCTACACCTATATTCATCCAGCACTGTGTTAGCCAATTTCTTCATCGCTGTCATTTGTCATTTTTCTCAAGAGTTCTGTAACCCATTGCATAGTATAGCCCCTTTGAAATCATTCCACTTAGACTGACGAACCGAGTGTGCTTTTTGGAGTTACTCAAGGATGAGCATATGGATATTTCTTTCCTGCCTTATCACACAGCAGTCTCCTATTCTGTGGAGAACTCTAGTTATCTATCACCTGCGGAGTGGGCAATGGCTGCTTTTCAACAATTTTAAATTGAGGTATCATAAAGATTTGTGTGTAGGTGTTTGTGTCAGCATAACGTTTTCATTTCTCCAGGGCTAGTCCTTAGGAGTGCGATGCCAGTCCATATGGTTTTGTTACCTCTCTAAGAAACTGCCTATAAACAAATGTCTATAGCAACATTACTTATGACGATAAAATAGTGAAAATATCCAAGGTCCTTTATCATTGATGCTCTGATTGAATTTTTGTTTGTCGACTGTGATCAGGGGTTCTCAGTTTTTTCTCCCCCTTCCCTCCCTTATTACTCTGGTTAAAGTAGATTGAGAGGGCTTTGTGAAGATACATACATATACACAAACATTATCTAGCAGTAGAAAGAAATCAAGAACTGATACTTGCTACAACCAGGCTGTATCTTGAAAACATGGTAAGTCCAAGATGCCAACACTAAGGACCATACAGTGTATGAATCCATCTATATGAAACGTCTAAAGACAAATACATAGGGAATCAGAAGTTAGAGAAAGATGTGGAGTAGCTGGTAATGGACATGGGGCTTTAGGATGGTGCAAAGGCAGTGGATAGGAGCGGTGCTTGCACAGTTTGTTAATATGAGAAAACGTTAAAACATGTACTTCTTTTTTCACTCTACCTAATGTATTCATTTTATTTTTCATGTGTTTATTTATTTAGTTTGGTCATTCACCTCAGCAGAATGCTGAATGCCGTTTATTGAAGGAGGGAGGGAGCCTTAAATACAGGCTTACAGCACAATGGGAGAACCCTGGAGGGGGTACTTCTAAATGAATAGATAGTGTGCTGTGTAAAATAAATGGCAATAAAGCTAATTTTTTTAAAATCTAACTTGCTTTCCAACATGACTGCCCCATTCTGTAGTCCCATCAGTAATGTATTCAGATTATGTTTGTTTCACATCTCATTGGCACTTGCTATCGTCAATAATTTTATGTCTGTCTTTCATCTGTCTGTCTGTCCGTCCATCTATCTATCTCTCTGCTAGGGACTGAGCATGTCAGGCAGTACTGTCCTATCAGGCTCCCCCGGCTCTGTGTCAGTGGTCTGCTGGGTGGAAGGTACCCTCTGTGCTGATTGCACTTCCCCAATTGCTTGTGGTGGTACTGACGTTTTTCATGCACCTGTTTGCCTTCTTTGTAAGCAGTCTGTTCCAGGCTTTTGCTCACTTTCTTTTTTTTTTTTTTTTTTTTTTTTTTGTTTGTTTGTTTGTTTTGGTTTTTTGAGACAGGGTTTCTCTGTGTAGCTTTGCGCCTTTCCTGGAATTCACTTGGTAGCCCAGGCTGGCCTTGAACTCACAGAGATCCGCCTGCCTCTGCCTCCCGAGTGCTGGGATTACAGGCGTGCACCACCACTGCCCGGCTTTTTGCTCACTTTCAAATCAAATTGTTTTTCTTGGCTTGAGTGAAATCCTTTATATATTCTGGATATCGGTACCTTGTCCTATATGGGATTTGAAATACTTTCACAGTCTCAGAATGCACTTATCTTCTCAGCTCTTAAAGACATTTGTTGATCACCTGCAGCATTCATCTGTTGACTGAACACATAGTCGGGTGTCTGGCCCAAAGCAGGGAGAAACTCGGTATTTAATGACTAGGTGGGTGGATTCCTTCTTTTACCCAGCAGTAGCAGATTTCTTTCCCTAACAGGCAGTATGTAAATATAATCCTGATTAGGTCATTTTCTGATTGCGGTGTTTCTTTCCCCTTTCTGCCTCAGAGGGATTAGCGATCTCTGTGGAGATTACAGAGCTGGTGTGAGGCAGGCTAACTTTTGGACATGTCCTCTTCTGCCTCCTAGTTTCCTACTCCCCTGTGGTCCATGTTTTCCAGCCGTCTCTACTGGGCCAGCTTCATCATAGTTTCATGTCTTTAGCTCAAGAATCAGGTGCATGTATTTGTTCTATGTCCTGAGTATGCATGAAGAGGCAGCTTTGCTCCTTATTTCTTGAGCATCACAGTGCTACAAACTCTGCCCAATCCCCAAACTAGGTTGGTGCCTCCATTTTATGCTTTTATTCCATTCCTATGTTTTTGCTTCAGAGGACTTCAGTAATTTATAAATGTTTATTTGGTGTTTTTTCCCTTTGCCTCATTGTAAGCCATTGACTTTCAACTATTTTTTTTTCATGTATTCCCCAAAAGAATTTTGAAACAACTAGGTAACCTTTCTCACTTGCCCAGGATGTAATTTCCAGTGCAACTTGCTCACCCCTCTTCTGAATATACCCCATGGTCTTTGATGCTGCACTTGGTCGCTTCGCCTCTGCTGTGCATCAAGACTGGCTCTGACAGCCCTTTCCAGTTTCAGGGAGCACAGCTTTGCTTTTCCCTGATGAACTTGAACTTCTGCTCCAGATCCCATTGTGTTTGTGCCTGACTTTGCACTGGTCATCTTCCCGGGGGCTATATGCAGCAGAGATGAAAGTCGGGCCGGCATTATTTGGTCAGTGTTGGGATCAAAACCAGGGCCCCACGCTTGCTGGCAAATGTGAGATTTAGAGTGTCCCAGTGGTGAGCAGCATCCTTCAGTGCTGTGTTGTTTGCTCTGTGGTTGTTAGCAACACGTGGGGCAGAACAATCATGCAGGTTTCATGCTCCCTTGTCTTTGTAAATGGCTGCACACAAGCTCATGACGGCGCTCTTTTCTGGAGTGTCAGCATTTAAAACCAGTTCCATTCTTAGCTTCCATGGCTTGTAGATAGGGGGATTTTGTGGAATTATGAACCCAAACTGTCATTAAAAAAAACATCTGTTAGATAACGACTCATATTTGCCATTTATTTTGTTGAATGGGAAAAAAAGGTCAGTCATCAGAGCCGTTCCTTCCTCAGCTTTAACCTGCTGCTGAGTGTCCCTTTGATGGAAGAACTGGTTTGATCCAGTACAGTGTTGTCTGAGACTGATATGATCTGCCTTTGTCTCCAGTGGGAGACCAGCTAGTGTCCGGCCTGCAGGGAAGGACCCTAATGGTACAGTATGGGAAAGAGGGTAGAGAAGGTGGAGTAACTGTGCTCCCTAGCTGTGTCAGGAACACCCAGCAGCCAGCGCCTCCTCCCAGGGACGCCCAACCTCTGCCATGGCAACTGCAGCTGAGGCTGTGCCAGGCAAAGCTAAGGACAGTTTGTTTCATTTTGCTTTGTTTTTATTCCCGTCTCCACAACTCAAGGCATGTAGTAAGACCTCAGTAAAAATAAATAAATAAATAAATTAATTAATTAATTAAAAAAATAAAAACCCTTGATGATGAATATAGGAAAAACTTTCCATGTATAATTGGATTTCAAAGTCATGAACCTTTTCAGTTTTCTTTGAAAGATGTTAAAGAGAAAATACTTTTATTCCTGATAGTCTTTATGCTGTGAATTAATTTTCAAGAGCAAAAATATTCTTTACAGCAATGTGTTTATTGACTCAGTTGCTTCTGGCTACCCCCTAACTGCTATTCTGTTCCCTACTTACCTTGCTTCAGGTAGCTTCCATTGTTTTTAAGTAACAGCATCCTTTCCAGATGCTCTGTTCAGACAACATTTAGGTGTCTTTGGTGGTTTTACGGTAATACTGTTCTCACACAGTGAGAAGTACTCTTGGCTTTCTTCTCTCTCACCGGTGCTGCTTTCGAGGCATCTGGTAGATGGACAGTTTAGGTAGAAGGACTAGGGGTGTTTCGTGTTGTGGGCTCTGTGTGTGTGTGTCAGGGTGAGTATGTGGGACTGTGGTAAGAAATCTGACTGCAGACATCAGCTTCCCCTTCTGCCAACATGTGGACTCTGATGCTGGATAATATCCTGGATGTCTCTGTTTGCTGTAGAAAATCTAACACAGATTTTCAATTGCCTTTTAAAAAGCTACCCTTCTCCAAGAAACCTTATCTTTACTTTGGCATCTGTTTTTCTGTGAAGTCATAATTTTGGATCAGAATTTCCAGCTGTGGCATCTATTTTATGGAGTCCGGACTAAGAATTAAAAACTAGGCTGTGTGTTTCAGTATGTAAAATGAATGTTATCTCTGTGTGAAACAGTGTGGTGGTTGTGTTGAAGGATTTTCGTTTGCAGGGTTGTTTTTCTGCTTCCAAGAGAAGCAGCCTGCGCAACAACGGACAGCTCAGAAGCACGGGCTAGGTCTGCCCCTCTTCCAGGGTCCCCAGACGAGTGTGGTGTGTGCATCTCCACAGGGGAGAAAAGCATCCGATGGCAGACTGCCAGTAGCCTACATTGACTCCCTCACTTCCCAGAGGAGGAAACTGAGGTCTTAACTTTGTCCTGTGTGAGTGAGAAAATGGTCACTAACTGGAGATGAAGGGAGTTGGAGGTAATCCTGTTAGGGGATTCTCATGGCCTGCTGTGTGACAATGCAGGGGTCCTGTGCAGAGAAAGCCACCCACTCCCCCATGTCAGCGCTGCTCAGAGGTTGCCTGTGCCTAGGACTAGAAGGCTGGGAGATCCGTGGAACAGGAGACAGGTTGGCAGAACCTCCCAGGGTTTAAAAATGGTTTTACTCTCTAGTCTCTAAATCTGCTCTTCAATTTTATCCTAGTGAATTACAAAATCGGTGGTTTGGAAGACAAGAATGCCTTGATGTAGCAAATTGGTGCTTGTTACAGCAGGATTTGTCTTGCAGAATTAGATACCTGGTTGTCTAGCAATGGAGACATGGCTCCATCATGGTCTGTGTAACGGTGGGATGTTATGTTGCTATTCGAAGTTTTAAGAAGTTTTTGGTGCTAAGTGAAATAAGTGGGCTATAGAATATGACTTCGTTCATGTAGCACATATAGATATACAAATAATAGTATAGAGTGTATTTCAGAGCACTGTCACTGTGGATTGATGTTACTTTCTAATTCTGCATAGTTCATAAACTGTCTACTGTAAGCAGAAAAAAAGGCTATAAATTTTAATGCAACCAAATAGACACTTTTTTATAATATAAAGTTATAAAGTCATTTTAGAGTCTCACTGCTCATAGGTATGGTGAACAGAAAGATGGTGCTTGGCTGACCTCTGACACAGCTGCCCTGTCTCTACCCCATTCTGTGGACCTCACTGATGGGAGGTAGCACCCATCCAGACCAGGGGCAGTAAGGCGAGGCCCACAGGGAACTGTCTTAATCAGCAGTCATTTTATTTGACCCAAAACAAAAGAGCACATAAATTTGAAAAGCCATTCTTGATATTGAAGGAACATTTCTTTATTATTTGAGAGTGGCTGTTAGCTTCAGAGACTGGGAGGTGACATTCTGCCACTTTAATTCTTTACCTGGTGACTGGAAATTTTCATAAATCAGCTTCCCAGAACATTCTGTTATATGGGTAACTTGACCCAGTTCCTCTTACCTGGTTCTGGTTTAATGATTGAGTTGACCTAGCCATTAAGTAACGGATGGTTGTGTAGAAGACAGTGAGTGGATACCTGGGAGTCTGAAAACAGTTCCAGCAGGCCAGGCGAGTGCTGTGTCCTCCGAGTATGGCACTGTCAAGCAGCTGTGTGAGTGGAGCTGGTTTTCTGAAAGGTAGGCATTCCCAGAGCACACTGAAGTTTTCTTCACCCTCAGGATTCTTTGAAAAAAATCTAAAAATATTTGGAAGCCCTCAATTCCACTTTATAATTTGGAATCAATAACTTCTTGCTACTGTAATTCCATACGTCTTATACTACCCCCAGGAAAAAGGCATTTACTTACTTCACATTTCTTATAGTGATTTCAGTTGGTCTCATTTTGCATTACAATTACGGCTTTCCATTCCATGAGGTATGGTTTAGAGTTGTGTTTCAAATTTGAAATGGCTCATGCATTAATGAAGCTACTGTTTTTAATTTGAAAGAAATGCTCTCTTAAGGAAGTTGTTAGGCTCTGGGATGCAGTTTTAAAATGTTTGTCTTGTGATAGTCTCAAGTCATTATTCCCCAAAGGAAAAGTGGCACCTTTAGACCCTCGCTTGCCTGCTGGGCCAACTGTACATTGATTTCTGTGCAGTCACCAAGGTCCACAGAGCAGAAGGGAGAATGCTGTGTAGATGAGCCTTCAATCTAAGGCCTTGGGACAGAGGTGATGTCTTACTTGAAGGAAGTTCAAGTTGGCCAAGTGCCCAGTCGGCCTCTTTCCACACTCCCTCCCTCTGCATCTGATAGAAAACCTAGGTGTTTCCTTAAAACTCAAGCTGCTCCTATGTGCCTAATTTTGGGGTTGTGAATGTATGCCCATGTGGATATAAACTGGGTTTATGGTACTCGTTAAACATCATGACTTCCTGTATTTGCTGATAATTCTGTTCTGACAGTGAATTGTTGTTTTTTGGTTTTTTTCCCCCTAACAAACAACTGTTTCCTCTGGAAAACTTAAAAAATCTTTTATTTTGAATTGGAACAATAGTGTAGACAGTCCAAATTCATCCACTTACTTTATTATCTACTTAATGAATATATTCATGAAGTTCTGTGGAATGTGGAACGGTCTTTACAAATGATTGAAGGTACCCTGGAAATATTAGCATTATTGGTCTAATGACACAGTACTATTTTGCAACAAGTAAAATACCCAATATTGAAATTGCTTCTTTTTGTTGGGAGTTCATTCCACTAGGAGAAATGAAAAACAATAACAAACACTTTCAAATTTGGGAAAGACATGTAAGTTAATTTCAAAATTTCTGGTTAAAGTATGTACCAAGAATCCTCCTTTCTAGAAAAGAATTATTCTCTTTATTTCTTCATTAGTATTTGTGAGATTCATCTGAACGTTTTTAGTGTGTGGGAAAGCACATTTGTATGTAGTAGTTAGTTTTCTTCTTTTTGACAGAGCTGGCAGCTTTCATATGTAAACATTTGTGAGTACATCTGTCTGGCCCAAAGTCTGTCCTCTCCTTATGTTCTTATGCTTAGATGATAAAGTTGATATTAGTAAAATAATCATAATACAAACCTCATCTCAGGTTGAGGTTTGATGCATTTCAAAATGAGGGAGGGGTGTTGGAAGACCACACTTGAGCTTGCAGCTTTTATGTGGGGCTGGTGCTGCATGCTGGGCAGTACAGACAGAGTTGGGGCAGTGCTTTGCAGCCACATCAGCGGGGTTTAAATCCAGTCCTGGTGCTTAGTGACTGAGTGCATCAAACACAGCACTGAGCCTCCTGAGCCTTAGTTCCCCGAGTGTGAAATAGAGATAACAAGTCTCCTCATGTGCAGTAACATCATGTGAGGTCACTAATCAGAAGCAAGGGCATATGAAACTACTCCCAGTGTGCACAGTGGTCCATGAGTGCAAGGGATGTATTTGGTATTAATCTTAGAATAGTAAAGCCATTGTTGTGCCTATCATTCCAGGGCCTGGTCAATCAATGCCAATTAAGTTGAATAATTTTTTTTTTCTCCTAGTGTTTTTTTGTTTTTTTTTTCTTTTCTTTTTTCCCCTCAGAGGCATTATAAATACACTAGCAACTAGAATATGTGCTCCTCTTGGTGGGATTACAGTGTTCCTGGGAATGCAGCTTAGCTCTGAGAAGGAAGTCGGGTCCGGCTATATGGGCAGAGTGGTGGCTCTAGATGTCTCATCCTGCCTGGCTCTGAGCTGGGCATTGTCCTCTCTAGTGCCAGTCTAGTGCCTCCATTCTGAACCCTTTGTCCCCAGAAGCTACTCTGGTGGAGATACTGATTTTAGGGGATTGAAGTCTGTGAGAAACATAAAGAAGCCTGGGATCTTGTTCTGGGGGAGCCTGCTTAGTTCAGGCTACTTGGCAGTCCACAGTGTTCTTCCTCCTCAATGCTGTGAAATCACCGAATAATCCAGCTACTTGAGGCATCTGTTCTTATCCTAAGTTCTTAAGACTTAGAGCATTTTAGTCTCTTGCATGACACTGCAGGAAAGTATGACAGTAATTTCTTTCACACCCTGCCCCCAGGCTCTGGTGCAGTAGGTCTTTAGGAAGGACAGGGTTCGGGATGGAGGTGAGTAGGGCAGCCTCCTGAGTCAGCTTGAGAAGGATGCATGCGCAGAGGCAGTTGGTTTAAAAACTGTTAACACAAGTATCCTAGGCCTCAGCTCTCCTTCTTTAGAGGAGGGTCTGAGCAAGCCCAGTACGGGTGGAGGGATGTAGGCATTGGACAGGAAGAGGACAGACCCACAAGACTGGAAAGACAGTAGGCAGGCACACTGATGAAGATCTGAGCTTGTGCCTGGCACCTGAGCCCGAAAGTGAGGGAGGATCTATAGAGCCGAGTGGCCAGTTGGCTGCAGCAGTTTCGGAGGAGTCCGTGATCAGCTATAAGGCCTAAGTCTGAGCAGGCCCCAATAGCCTCACCACCTAGACAGGGTGACATGGGAACTCCAGAGGCAAGCTTGCGCTGGGTACAAGTTAGAGATGAGGGTGTGAAAGTTCCAGCAAGAGACAGGGGTGAGGGATGATGATAGAGGATCCCAGCAGAGTCTGGATTGGGCGGGAGAGCCCTTGTAGTTTTGAATAAGGACTGATTTTATCTATGTGCCTCTTCCCTCTCTTGCCTTACTTGCTACCTTGTTGCTGTTTAAGAAGTCAGAGCTTTTCTCTGTTCATAGGGGGAAGTCCCTCTGACTTGTTGTCCAGTTTCAATGGACTATAATAGATTGTTTGTTCTAGCTTTCTTTAGAAATATAGAGAAAAGGTAGGGGAGTCTTGATTTTGCAATTATTTATAGCAAAGAATTTTAGAGGAAGGTTCCTTGCTTAAGGAATGTGATGTAGCCACAGGAGCCTTGCTCACTTTCCCAGCACTGCACATGCACAGTTCTTCCAGTGCAGACCCAGACTGGAGACAGAGCACCACATGGCTCTGCCGTCCGCTTTGAATTCTCATGTACACTCTTGACTTCCACCTCTTTGGGCAGGCCATGTGACAACCTCAGAGAGAAAATAAATATCTCTGCATCATTTTTGTGTGACCTTCGCAAGTCGCACTATACTTTTGTGTGCTGGGTTCTTTTCTAGTCCCTTCACATCTTACCCTCTGTGACATACATGCTGTATTGCCCCTTCTACAAGGGAAAAGTAAGCTAAGTATTTGGAAATGAGTGTCAACACCGTCTTGGATGCAGAATTATGGCCCCAGAATTCCTCCTCAGTCTCCCTCTTAAGCCAATTGTGGTTCTCAGCTCTGGTGAGGCTATCACCCAAGAGCTTGTGGTCATAGCCTTGTGGACACCAGCAATCTTCCTTTTCCTGCCTCAAAGTCAGTGTCCACTGCCTCCTTGTTTTCCAGCCCAGTATGGCTCCTTCCTCTGATCTTATGGCACATGTGAGGCTCCTAATGGCCTTTTGTGGCTAAGGGCAACTAAGTGGCTTTAGCCCTGTAGTATAGGTACTGTGGACACAGGAACTTGCCTCCTACCTGTATATTCCTGCATAGGGCCTACGGCGTTTCCACCCAGCATGATATATGCTTGTTGACATCTCTGAAGGATTCTATGTGTTGTTAGTTTGCGTTTTGGAGGGTTAATCGGATGGGTCTCAATTTGAATGCCATTGTTAGTCTCTCTGAGCTAGTTTCCTTACCTGTGAATGGTGTTTATAGCTGAGCATCACTGAAAAGTGAAGGAGATTTGAATGTCTGGAGTGGGCTCTGGTGGACAGGCAGAAGGGCTGGGTCCTTCATCTGTAAACAGGCATAGTACTCATAAGACTAGCTGTGAAGAGCCACCTGAGGATGCTGTAATTTTCAGTCAGATGCACAAGCCTTGGGCTGTTTGGAGCTGGACTAGACGTTAGGGATCTGGGAGTGTAATCACTGTGTCCACAAGCAAGGATTTAAGCTCAGCAGTGATATGCCTTAAGGGTCTGGAGTTATTCTGTAAAGTATTCATTCTGTACCATGTACATATAGGCAGATAAATACTTCCATAGCCAGGTGCAATAGCACCAGTCTGTAGTCCTGGCACTTGAGGCTGGCGCAGGAGACTCGCTTAGCATAGCATAGACTAGCATAGACCTGTTTCAAAAAACAAAAGCAAACAAAACACCATCCTTATTCCTTCACTGATGTCTGGTTTCCACTCCCTAGCCTGTGTGGTGTTGGTCACCCAGGACATAGGCTGTGTTGTGTTCTCTGAAGAACCTCCCCTGAGCCCAGAATATGGTTTATTGTCATGTAACTGTGACCACTGTATGATAGGGGCTTAGGAGGCAGAAATGCACAAGCTGCCAGAGGGTAAAAGCCAAGGAAACCCCCAGTCTCGTTTCCATGGAAATCCGGGTCTTGGCTCTTTGATGCTTCTCTGCCTGTGAGGGTTAGGACTGGACAAGTTGAGCTATGACAGCCCTATGGCCATAACACTGGCACTGGGCTGTACTGAACTTGTATTAGGAAACTATAATGTGCATTCTGCTTGGAGATGATTTCTAGATAGTTTAAATGCTTTTTTTTTAAATCAACACTTTATCATAGATTTTTACCTTACTACCATTTGTAACTATTAGAGTTGGAATGAAAAGTGAAATTTCATTGGCACATAGTGAGCATTGCTTATTTGGAGAGTAACTCTTGTTACTTAGACTGCAGTGAAGGCGGGAGCACACAGCCCTTCAGCAGACCTCACTGCTGTCCCCACCCCAGTTAAAAAGATCGGTCCTCTTTTTACCACCACACAGGGTTAACTTTAGCACTGCGGCACTGAACACGATGTGGTGTTGGCCGAAACCCCTGGGGACTGTCTGTTTTCACCAGTTAAAATGCCTCAGCATATCCTGCCTCTTGTTACATAGACTGATTCATTATAGACACATAGTACAGTTTTCTTAAGTGTTTGTGAAAATTTCCCTTTGCAGGATGTGGAGTGGAATGGGAAGCAAATGCAGTCTTTTCCCTGTGGTGAGGCTGCTTACAGACCTGATGAGAGCTGAGCTCCCTAGCAGTGCAGAGACTTAAGCAAAGAAGCATCCTTCTAGCCTCTCACAGTTTTGATGATTGAAAAGTTCAGGATTTGTAGCCTGTCAGTTTGGTATTTACACTCTACTGTGTGACCACTTCACAGATATTTAATGTCTAGTTTATGGCATGATCAGCAATATCTTTGTTTCCAAATGGCAAGTTTAAAAGTAATAATGAGAATCAGAATGTGGCTGACTTTTAAAATTATGCATTTTACAGAGAAAAAGTTGAAACTACAAATTTTAAATCTCATAAAAGCTAATCAAATTTGGTAGTATACATACTCCCTCCGCATCTGAATTCCATAAGCAGTGGGAGTGCTGACAGTGCCTGAGGAGTCTTTCCCACCCTCAAGCATGCATTCCTTCGCCCACTTGGGAAGAGACGCCCAGAAGAGCCTCGAGGCTGCCCCAGCCATCCCCAGCTTCCCAGTCAGTAACCAGCTTGTCTTACTCCGGTGAGCGGAGTCCACAGCACGTCTCCTCGACTGTCCCATGTGTGAAATAGAAAAGGCATCAGCCCCAGAGTGAAGTTGACTGGTGACACGTGGATGGGTCTTGTGTTAACGAAAAGGTGAATGGTGTTTTCCTGAGAGAAACCAAGTGACCTCCACCAGGAGGGCCCTTCCCGACACTGTTAGTACTGAGCTACACACTTGACTTCCTTTCTTCACTTTTTTGTTTTTCTGCTCAGTCTGGCTCTCAAGCACTTTCTTGGTCTTCTGTGTTTCACTTTCTCTTCTGTAGCCATGGTCCCTATCCTGGTCCCGGGGCAGAGCCTTCCGACAGTGTTTGACTCATGGGCACAAGTTCAAGAGTTAATGAAATGTGTTTGATTAATTTATTACAGAGTGCAGCCTCAAGTTAAAACAGTTTTGCTCTGTGGAAAATTCTTTCTGTTCAAAAGAAGGCCCTTATTTCTAAGAGCAGAGCTCTGATTTTAATTAAATAAAGAGCATTTTATGCAATTTTTTTCCTAAAAGCTTAAGACTAATTTCTATGGTTACTAGGGATATAAATCTCTAGATTGCTTTAAAACAAAGATTTGTGTTCAGGAGAGAGTTGACAGCCCCCTTTAAGAGAAGCTATTACTTAATTTTACTTTCCTAAGTTTAAACACATAAAAATATTTGTAATGATACCCCAAAGGCATCATAAAAATGTAAAATAATTGTACTCTAAAATATCTAAAATTACAGGAAATAGACCTCATTTTAAAAAATGAACTAGGATTCATGGCTAGGGAACTAGGGTGTGACACACTTCAAAATCAGAGTCTCTTGTTAGAAGGCTTTTTTTTTTTTAATCATTAAAAAAAAAATCTTTTGTTAATTGTATAGACTTTAAAATATGTCCATTCAGTTAGGAAATAATTCTTTTTAGTCTCATTACCTTTAATTTGTTCTACTGTGTGGATGCTTTCAATCCCTGCAAGAGAAGTCCTGTAATATAGAATTAGATGGGAGCCCTGGGTTTGTGTCTGTGACTCCACATTGGACTGTTGTAAGGATTGTTCACAAAGAAGGGCCCATTTTTACGGAGCACAGACACCTGGTGCATTACTCTCCCATGGTATCCTTCCTCTTTCAGTACATAATAGGAGATAATAAATTGTTCACGGTTAAAGGTATATCAAATTTTAATAAGGACAGTATGAAATGTTTGATAGGAAGACTGCAAAAAAACATTTCCCACTTTTTAAGAAATAAAGCTAATCCTTACCTTCCTTCCCATGTGATATTGTGGTTTTTCTTTTGCTGTTTTTGTTTACCAAAATGTTAGCTGGACCATATATAATAAAACCTCCCCATTTCATTCAGAAAGCAAGATAATGACTTATACAGTATTCATGCTGAAGACTGGACGTTCTGTGCAGGATGCCTCTGAGCCAGGAATGCTTTGCATTAGCTCCCATTTATATTGTGACAGCAAAATGGGAGAAGAAACTCCTTACCTTCCCTTTTTTTTTTTTTTTAAGAGACAAGAAAATGCAGTTAACCCTAGGTGTATTGGACGTGCTGTGAGCTGCGTATTTGAACAGACATAAACAGCCATCATTGCTAATGCACATGAATCAGTTTGCTTTTATCTTTCAAGCAAAGCATTTCCCATCATTTTTGTGGGTTTTTATTGAAGTTGGGAAAACTTTGGAAGTTTGTGTGAAAGTATAAATAAATGTAGGGAAGTCATGATTAGAGTGTGATAGTAAACACTCAGCAGCAAATTGGGAAAGTCTATTAAAGTCAGATGTAGCTTTTCATAATGTTTGCTCAAAATCTCACTCTTGAGAAGAAAGAGGCAGGGCCTTATGCGGGTTTGGAACAAAGGCTTGGCTGTGATTCAGAATAAAAGCCGAATGCGAAGTTTCTACGTAAGGTTTCTGGTGTTTTAAAGAGCCTTAATGATTGTTACAGAAGTCTTCACGATGCCCTTTCCTAATTTTAATAAGCATAGAAGTCACTTGTGTATCCATGTGTGTGTGTTCCAGTTTAAAAGCAAAATAGTTTCTAATAAAACTTCACATTTTTTTTTCTCAAAATAAACCTATGTGGAGATTCTTAATTCTGCCATGAGGGAAGAAAGTAAATTTGTTTAGTTATTGAAATGTACTGCAATATAGGCCATAAATAAAAATAAAATTTAAAACTTTGACTTTGTTTCAAGTTTCTTTGAGCTTGACCTCGTAGGCACTCAGCGCTTCTGTCCCTTGCTTGTGCTCTCAGGCTAGGGAGGCGCTTCATTCCCTGGGGTCTTAGAAACCGTTGACTCTGCTTTCTCTGAAACAGGACTGCAGGATCCTTAAAAGTGTGTGTGTGTGTGTGTGTGTGTGTGTGTGTGTGTGTGTGCGCGCGCGTGCACTTGTTGTTGGGGGCACTTGGTGATACATTTTGGTAAGTCGTGTAGCCAACAAATTGAGACAAGATTTTAAAGCAAAATTCTTTGTTATTATGATAAGAATATAAATGTTTACATTTGTGGTTTTTAAGCACTTTAGTCACCTAAAAAATTGCTCAAGAAAGTACAAACTTGGACTTACTCAGTTTACTGTGAAAGCTTTCAAACATGAGTTTTGAATGTATAATTTAAGTAGAGACTTGAAAATATCTTTTGTCCCAGTAAAATAATCCCTTGAAAGTATGGAATTTGAGTCTCATAGTTAAGGTCTATTATGTTATCCTTATTTTCCTAGCTGTTCTGTTCACCCTAGAAGCTGTATTAGGGACCAAGTATTTCATCCTATTTGAATGTTTAAGGGAATTCCTTTTCATTGGTCAAGTCCTCATTTTGTAAAATTTAGCAGTTGTCTGTTTGCTGAAGTTACTTAAATTCTGGAAAGACTTTTTCCACTTTCACTTTTTCAAAGCAAATGTATTAGAACCTTTTGTAACTTATTCCTTGAAACAGTACTTGCTGCAGTGTGTGTGTGTGTGTGTGTGTGTGTGTGTGTGTGTGTGTGTGAGTGAGAGAGAGAGAGAGAGAGAGAGAGAGAGAGAGAGAGAGAGAGAGCATAATGAAGGAAAGGAATCTTTTTTTTTTTTTTTTTTGAGGACAGAGAATGATTAGGCAAGGCCCTGGATTTTCTTGGAATGCCGGTATTGGTGCTGTTGGCAGAGGCCAGCATACTCGGCATTTTATTCCCATTCACTCAGCTGAATGAGGACTGTGGAGGCCAGGCTGTGGGTCTTGTTACCAAACCCTTTCTTCAGAGCCTCCCAATAGAAGGAGTGCTTGCTCATTCCTTTGCCTGCATTTTGCTAAAGAAGTAGGCTAGTGCAGAGCAGAGTTCTCCTGTTATCAGGGCAGTGTTTTCTGTGGAGTGTGAATGATTGGCATCTGTCAGGCCGCCGAGACAGTGCATATCTGTCCTCCCTCTGTACTGCTCACAGTTGCTTTTGCTGGTCCCTTGCTGATGTGAAGCAGAAACTGAACAAGGTAACAGTTTTGATGGTAAGATTAGAGGTAGCCAGGCAGACTGTCTCCTGGCTTTTAGAGACCCTCATAAGCTCAAGCCACCCCCTCCCCTTGTTTAGATATTATTTGCTCTTTTGAGTTTCAGATTACAGGAGCAATTGATCTGCATGACCTATCTTGAGAACTTTAACTTTGCAGTGGAAACTTAAACCAAATGTGTATCCTCAAGAGACAAATCATCTTAGGACCAGGCTGCTGTCACTTTGTTGTACTGTGCTGTTCTCAGGGGACCCTCGTGGTAGAGAGTGCCACCTAGTGGATATGACTTGTAGTTGCTACTGTGGGTGGAAGGCTAGAGAATTGGTCTGAATGCTTGTTTTTGGCTCACAAAGAAATGAGTTTTTATGTTGTTCCTAGCACATAAATTTAACTGTGGCCAGGATTCCAAGAAAATGAGATGTATAGCATTTGAATCTTCACACAGTTCCTCCCCTACTGCTGTACTGCTGTGATTCGTGAGTGTGTGTGTGTGCGTGTGTGTGTGTGTGTGTGTGTGTGTGTGTGTGTAGCAGTGTTCAGTCCTTGGGGACTTCATGGACTGGATAGACCCATTCTGTTGCTAAAGATCCCATTCTCTCCTGAGGATGAATATGAACTATAGATCTCAAGTTGTCTCTGGGGTTGTGTGTCTCTGATGCATGCTAATATGTTTACAGTAACCATAAAAAAGCTATATTTAAGAAAACCCTTTGTATATTGTAACTACCAGTTTTTAGGGATAGCTACTCCTTAATGCTTTTTTAAAATGACAAGTTCTCAGTAAAACTCTTTGACTTGTTGAATGATTATAGGTATTTGTTGAGCTGGGGCCTATGCTGGATCTTCAGAATCCAAGGTTCTTCTGGGCGTTTTAATTCTTCACCACAGAAGGGAGTGGTCACCTTAGGGTATGGGATGTGCTGTGATGAATATCATTGTGTTTGTCTGCTAAGTATTCTCTATTATGGATGGAAAAAATAGCAACTGCTTTTGAAGAAACTGATAAGTAAACTTAGTGCGTCATTTTCACTAAGAGCTTGGTGCAGGGGCAGTCGTAAAAGGTGGCGTGACAGCTTCTCTCTGCCTTGTCTCTTGGGCTCAAGTTTATCCCAGGGAGCCCAAGTTTGGAGGTACATGAGAACAAATTCAGAACAGCAAGAAGCTCCTTCTGGACTTGACTCTGGAGTTTGGATCCTGGCTTTCCATTCATTAACTGTCTGACCATGACAGCTTTCCTCACTTGCTAATCAGTACAGGAGTCTAACCTAGTGCCTGGTGCACAGTGGACACTGCATATCTATTACAGCTTTGGGTTAAAAAAAAGATCTGTGGAGCTTTTCTCCCATTCCCCCCTCTCCACCAGTAGTAAGGCAGATGTGTGGGCAGGTCTCATGAACGGTCTCCCCACCCTGCCGCCCACCGATCTCCTAATCATTACTGGTTAGTGTTACCTACAGCCGAGCTCGCCAGTCATCCAGGGTCGGCGACCATCTTAAGTGCCTAGCTGGAAACTTGTTCTATGTGCAGGGTGCTTACACTAGAAGTGTGTGTGTTTATGTGCTGTGTATGTGTATGTGTGTGCACATGCACACACATGCATGCTAGCAGAGTTCTTTGACCTGAGTTCCAGCAAGCAAAGAGCCTCTGAAGCTCAAAATGATATTAGAGAAGTTTGTGTCTAAGGGGTATGTTATTTCTTAGGTCAGAGTCTCAGGCATCTATATCCCATATAAGGCGGAACTATGTGGTAGATATTTGTAACTCTTTATGTAAGGCCAATAAAGAAAGTGGAAATGGAATCCTTCCTGGAAAGTGAAACGCAAGTTCCATTGTGCTCCAGTTGCTTTTTAAGCTACAAGAACAATGCCCAGTGGTGAGATTCCGGTGTGCCTCATTGCCCTGCCACCCTGCCACCACAGCTGTGGAGTGGTAAGAGTAAGGACAGGTAGAATGCAGAATGGGGTGTCGACTCCCTCCAGGGCCAGCTCACCGAGGCCAGCTCCATGGCTTGTCTCCTCTTGGTAAAGGCCTGGAACTCTTCCTTGCTGTGTCACTTCTCTTAGACATTCACCAGAAACATGTAGAATCTGCCCACATTTACACCTTTTGTGAATCATTGTCTCCTTTCTGAGAAATAGTTTCAGTTTCTGAAGGCCATACTTGGAAGTTCTGTTGTTGAGTTTATTCATGTAGTAGGTTACATAGATATTGAGAAGACTGCCAGTGTACGCAGCCTTGGCATCATGCTCTGGTGGAAGCAGGTCGCGGAGGAGACTGCTCGCCTTTGGTTACAGTAGCTTTTGGATAATCAGACACCCACATCATTCTGGAACTCGTCAGCTGGAAGAACCTGGCAGATCTTCCAGTCAACCATTGCAGCAGTTGAGGGTTTGGGGCACAGCAGTGACCCTGAGGTCAGAACTGGCTGAGTCACTCTGCCCCTGAAGGTGCCATCCTGCTCTCAGCCTTCATGCTGGCCATCCATGACAATTTCTGCTTTCAAGAGAGCAGGGCAGATAAAGGCTGTGCATGGAGGTCAGCACGAGCACTGGCCCCGGGGAAAGTGTGTGGTGAGTCAGAGGGAGATGGTGAGAAAGAGGCAGTGGGAGCAGAGGGAAGATTCTGAGGGCATGCACTGGGCACAGGCAAACAGGCTGGTTGGTAGGTATAGCACACAGAAACTTGCCTGGCAGAAGCCTATTTTCTACTTGGTGTGCGTGACCTTAGATAAGGGCGGTGTGGGGTTGGGGAATCCACACCCCTCTCATTGGTCTGGTTTCCCAGGGCCTCATCCAGGAAGAGTATCTCACCTCACCACCTGCAACTCTAGCTGCCTTCATCATGACTCCCACGGCCACCAGCCATGGCCTCTGATCCTTATCGAAGAAACCACAGTCTGTGCCTTTAGTTAGAGAACTGAACTGCTCTCAAGTTTATGTCATTGCAGTTGTGTGTTCTGGTCCCCTTGCACTCTGTTCAGAGGAATTCTAGGAGCCCATGGTTTTCACTGGACTCCTGCACTTGGCCTAACAGACCAAACCAAAATGGAGTCATTCATGCTAATGCTGCTGAACCAAACCAAAGTGTTAATAAAGATGAGTGTTTTGTTTCTTTGGATGCTGGAGAACCTAGTTTATCTGGGTTTAGTGCAACAAAAGTGACTCCAAAAGCAGTACCAAAGACTCAGGGTTGACGGATCCTGATTGTTAGTCTATAGCTCGGGCTCCTGTTGCTGCCCAAAAAAGCCAGGGTCCTGCTGAAGGAGAGTGGAGGCCAGCTCTTCATGAATGGCAGGCTAAGCCAACATGATCTGGAGAAAGAGAGAGAGAGAGAGAGAGAGAGAGAGAGAGAGAGAGAGAGAGAGAGAGAGATTGGTTTTTGACAGTCATCTTTCTCTTTACCACTATCCTGGCAACTGAACTCAGGGCCTTGCACTTGCCAGGCAGGTGGGTGCTCTACCACTGAGCTGAGTATCAGGATCATAGGTGTGTGCCACCTTTCTGAGTGCCCAGGTTCTTTGTTGATTTTTTAAGTTAAAATACATTGATGCTTTTTAATTAGAGTTGTTTTCAATGGCAAAATAGTAAGAATTACTAATGACAGGAGGCCAGGAAAAGCATGAACAAAATGAAGACATAATTTATCAGTAGCTCTCTTGGGGAAGTCATCTTAGTTGATGTAAAGCCAACTTGATTCAGTGACTCAAGGGTGGGCATTCTGAAGTGGCATCAGTAACAATACTAAGTCCAGACATGGGAGGCAGTAGTTCTGCCAACACAAGGCTTCCAGTCTATTCTGGGCATCATGTTGGTATGTGAGACCCATGACCTGATGTATTTAAAGTAATGAATGTGTCCAGAAGCCACAGATGTTATTTCAGGTAAAGAATTCATGAGAATTCTGGGAATGTTTAGCCTAGAGGAAGGGAAGCCTCCTTGTGTAGGAACACAATAACTGAAGTTTCTCCCGCCCTGAGTGTTGAGAGGGGGACCTCATGTGTGCCCAGCGAGCATCTGCTGCTGAGCTGTGCTCCCAGCTCATTGAACTGGGTTCAGAGGACTTTTTACTGTTTGAAGTGGAATGACTTCCCAAGAGGCAGTAGGCTCCCCATGTGCTGTCCTTCACAATTAGAATTGAGAGAGGGAGAGGGGCTCTCAAGTCTTTGGGGTGATGGGGACAACTGGTAGTGAGCCATGAGCCAGAGTGGAGTGGAGTGGTTGCCCAGTGCTCTTCCAGGACATGCTCCCTGTGATGCAGCAGTGCAGTGTCCAGAAGACAACTGAACTGGGAGAGAGGTGGGCCTGGTGCATGCTTTCTGGGCTCGTGACTAAAGCTGTGATCACAGTGAGTATACCCCAAGTGGAAAGGACTGCAGCAAAGGTTGAACTTAAGAAGCAGATTCTACAGCTCGGTGCAGGCAGAGAGCAGCCCTCAGAAGGAGGCAGGCTGTAAAGAGGACTGGATGTCAGGAGGGCCCTGTGAGGACTGGAAAGGAACTCCCAGAAGGGCAGTGCTTTCCAACCTCCCTAATGCGGCGACCCTTTAATACAGTTCCTCCTGCTGTGTGACTCCAGCCACAACATTATTTTTGTTGCCACTTCACCACTATTATTTTGCTACTGTTATGAACTGTAGTGTAAATACCTGTGTTTTCTGATGGTCTTAGGTGACCCATGTGAAAAAGTTATTTGACCCCTGAGAGAGGGGTCATGACCCGCGGCTTGAGAGCCACTGCTCTAAGGATGACTGCCTGCAATGAGGGCCATCATTCTGTGGTGGGGGGAAGTGGAAGGAACATAATACTTGCTTACTCAACAGTTACCGGAAGAACCCTTCATAGACCAGTGGACAAGCAGGGCTGAGCCAGACTCTCCATAGGTGACTTGTCTAGAGAGGGGAGCTTCTCTCCTGGGACCTAATTCAGACATCTCCCAGGGGCACTTCAGCAGGGACTGTGCACTCCAGGCCTGTTAGTTCTGCTTTCAAGTCAGGCTTTTAGTAATTGGTGGTGAAATTCTCTTTCAGTTAGGACAGAGGTATTGGATTTTGAACTCAGTAGGCCCCAGATTCAGCTCGGAACCCATCCTTATAGAAGGTTTGTACAGCTTATCAGTAGCTGGCAAGCTGTCACTCCACAGCACTGCTCTTCTGACTCCGCTTCACACTGACTGGCGACAAGCTGTGTCCCCTGACTGAATGAAAAATAAAGAAGTAATGCCTTTGTTATGGACGTTTTACAATATGCCAGAGGGACCTACTGGAGTCTCTTTAATCTTGAACAATGCTTGCTTCTTTCAGAGGCAAATTATGCAAATCGGTTCTTAGTGTTCTGAAATCCATCAAGTCTTTGTTGGTAGTGTTATGAGTGCCAGCAGAACAGAGTTCCTATCATCCTGGGCTGGGGAGGGAGCTACAAGTGAGGCCACTGCAGTGGTCAGCAAAAGACCTTGTTCACTGCTTTGAACTGCCCTGAGGTGATAGTGCAGCCATTGAAAGGAATCCTACCATTTTTCACAGTGCTTTTGTTTTAGTTTATCTTGTTTGTGTAATTTACAAAGCACCCAGGAAGTAACAGATAGCCAAGCTGTTCTGTAGGAGACACTCTTAAACAAAGCTGGGCCTGCTGCCATGTTCCTCTAAGTTCCATTTGTGTTCATTCTGTCCAGTGCCTTATTGTAAAAACTTCCAAACTCATCCAAAGTACGCGGGTAGGTGTGAAACAGTGTCCTTTCAATTTCATTGTGTGCAGAACAGTTAACTTGGAGGAATCCTTTGATTCCAAACTAAATGAAAGAACGAGAGAAGTTGAAAGGCCCTTGCGGGGAAATGGTGGTACTATTGAGTGACCGCCCGTGAGTGCTGCTGCTTTCAGGCTAGTGCTGCCATCTAGTGGACAGGGAAAGTGTGCAGCTAACTAGCTGAGTTAGAATTTTCAAACTCACTGTACTGAAATCCTTGTGGAGGAGAGTTTTCTATTTTTTCCCCCAGAATTCAGCAGAAATGTGATAAAATATTCTTAAAATATCCCTCACAAATCATATTTTGATCAGTGTCTATGGAAAATAATCCTGGAGGACTTGCATATATATTTTTGAGTTAAGGGATTGCAAATACTGAGAAAACAGAAGGGCCGGAGTGCAGTGGAAGCATCTGAGATTGTTTGGCGATTATCTGCCAGGATCTGAGGAGGCCTGTGACTAAGCAGTAAGACGCTGCAGAAGCAAAAAGGTGACTGCTTAGGTGACGTGTTATAGCACAGCCCCTGCCTGGGCCATTTAATGCACAGGGAATGCTTGCTTTTCTAATTGTACAGATTATCTCCTTTGTTGGGGCTCACCCTAGAGCACTGTGTTTCTCTTATTAAACTTTTGGAAGTTTAAAAAAGGAAAAAGAAAGAAATCGGTGTGGACTAAGTTGATGAGCTGGGAGTGGTGGCCACACCTTTAACTAATCCTAGCATTTGGGAGGCAAGGACAGGCGGATTTCTGTGAGTGAGGCTGTCCTCAGTTCCAGGCCAGCCAGAGGCACACAGTACTGTTTGTTCAAAAGCAGAGCTCTCGTCTTAGAGGGGATAAACATTTAGGTCACCCCAAATCCCATGTTCCAACAAAGAACCAGTTTCATGAAGTCTTTTTTATATTAATAGAGCAAAAAGATCACAAAGTAAGACATTTCACACACATTAGTGGAAACACCAGAAAGGCAGGCTATAGCAAAGTGGAGAAATCTCAGGTAGAGGCCGAACGTGCTCTCTGACAGCACTCTGAACCCTTTGATTGGTGGAAACTAGGGGTCTGGTCATACGTTCCAAAGGATTCCTGTCTGGTAGTCATAGGATGTTAGGTCTGACAGAGGTGGGCTATAAGAAATGGATATTTAAAGGGCACTTGACTTCCAACATTCCATCCTTTGCATATCACTGAAGTACCAGTCAGCTTTTGATGACAGCTTCTTTCCAGGAATTCTTACCCACAGTGAAACCTTGTCTCAAAAATGGAAAAAAAAAAAATGAAACTACTTTGGACTAGTAATAGACATGAAAGGAATTCAAAACAAGATGTGGCATATCTATGCTTGCTCTAAGGTCCTTAACCTGGCCTGGAAATAGCAGAAGACACTGTCAGAAGCTAGCCCCTGAGTAGAGCCTTACAAGCAGGAATAAGTCAAATAGAACTCCAGGATTAGAAACTGGAGAGGCAAATAATCCAGTGTCTTGGGTGGGGTATTTCCCCTGAGACAGTATAGGTTATCGTCACAGCTCCTGGTTGGTTGCCCACCAGAACTTGACGGTAAAATCCTAACACCAAAGACACCGCAGACTTTGGTCACAGAACACGGAGAAATCAAGCTGGTGCTATAACAGGAAGCTTCTTCCCAGTAGACTAGCTCTCCTGGTACTGAGGTGCTTACATACTGTCAACCACAGTAATGACCAGCATGACAAAATGTGACCACCGGTGGCACAAATGTTATGGGCATGGGGGGTGAACAGCTGCTTTTTTCAGAAATAGAGTTAAGGCCCTCTCCGCAGGAGGACACACCTGCCAGTCTTGTAATTATGGCCTCCGGGTGGTGCGCACAGAGACCCCCCCAGGAGTGAACCTGCTGCTTTGTTTGGCTCAGTGTCCACAGTCTCAAACTGATGCCTAAATTCCCTCTCTCTACCCTCAGTTAGTGCAGCCCTCTGACTCATCAGAGGAGTTTCTGGTGCAGTTGCTGGTGGGCAGTGCAGAACCCAGCAGCCAATCAAGCGGTCAAGAACAGCGGCCACCTCCCCCTGCTTCCTCTGCTTTCTTTCCTCTGACCCCCTTGCCAAGCTCCACATAGACCTTCCTGGAGCCTCTTTTCGTTGTGGGTGTGGATCACTCAAGTGCCTGTGTGTCCTTACATGTGTAAACTGTGTTTGAGGTAGCTTGGTGATTAGGATCAAAATAAATGGCCACGTCCAGGTCCTTGCGAACCTTCTTCCTAACACTCTGAAGATCTTGCCAGTTCTGAGCTTCCTGGGTTGCAAAACATGGAACAAGAACTCATTTCAAGGAAAACACTTGGGTCTGTAAAGACGTACATCTGTTGCAAGTCTGTCTGTATGCAAACGTTTAAAGATAGGACTTTGACTTTAAAAAGAGTTTTAGGGTAGGTAAGATGAGTCAGCCCAACTCTTGTTGCCCAAGCCTGAGGGTCTGAACTTGATCTCCAGAACCCATGTGAAAACGGAGGACTACTGGCATAACAAAGTTGTCTCCTGACATCTACACATGCACCACGGCACACATCTTACATATATGTGCAAAGAATAATAATCAAGTTTAAACATTTAAAAACAGAGTATTTTCTTAGATCACCAAATGCAAGCATTCCCACATGAACCCCAGCTGATTTGTGTAAAGGCAAGTACAGGGTAGAATAAACAGCCTCGCCTTTGAGTCTGGCTTTTGATCTCTTCTAGTTCTGCTGCTCACTGGCCTTGTGACCTTGTGCAGGGCCTGTTTCCACATTTAGTAACTGGAGTAGTGGTCGATGTCCAAAGCATACAAATGTCCTGAGGGTAAAATCCTAGCATATTTGTAGCTGTCGAGCAGTGTATCTTGCCGAGCACGCAGGTGGTCCATGGGTTGTGATGACTGTGTAGAATGTGGAGGAATGTAGATCAGAAGGGAACTGCCAGCTCATATGGCCTGTGCCCTCCAGTTCTTCCTCGTCCTCCTATTGAGTCAGGTGCTAGAGAAATAAGGCGTGGTACTTAGACTGCCTGCCTAGCTTGTGTCTCTGAGCCAGGGGCATCTCTCTAACTCAGTCTTCTCCCTGGTTGAATGAGCACATGAGAGAGTTCTTACCCACTGGAAAGTCTGCAGCATGACAAGCTATGCATGCAGAGCTTTGAGATTCTATCTGCCCTGGAGGAGGCTCTGAGTAAGGCTTTATTGGGGTGGTTTTTAATGTGCTCTTAGTACATTAAGTAGAACATAAGCAAACACTGCAAGTTCTTAAATGCAGTAGCTAGAGTCCGTTGGGGCTTGGTTGTTGGTCTAAGTATCACTGACTAGTCATTTTTTAACAGGAAATCTCTCCCCTTCAAATGACTAGAATTAAGAAAGTGCTAAATGGGAAGCCTTAAAATAAGGTGGAAGAGTGATTGACGGACACCTGACATCAACCTCACACATATACACACACAGAATTCTTAATGTTTTCTTATTGCATTTCATTCTTGGCATTAAAATATTTTATTTAGTATGCTGATGTTGAGTTGCAATACCATTTTAAATTAATTCTTTGAAGATTTCATGCATGTGTACAATGTATTTTGATCATATCGCCCCCCTCCCCCTTTCCCTAGACCCCTAGGCACTTTAATAGCTCACTAAGTCTGGTGCTGTCCTCATGTGCAGGGGTGGAGGGGGTCCACTGGAGCATGGGCATCCTAACAGGCCACTTCCCAGAAGACAACTGACTCTGGCAGCAGTATTAGGGGAAGGGCTGCTGATGTTGTTAAGTGACCTTTTAACTTGGCAAGAGTTACATTTAGTCCTGAGTGAGCTTCACTCTTTTTCGTTTGTTTGCTTTTGTTTTTATTTTTCAAGTCAGTGTTTCTCTGTGTAGCCCTGGCTGTCCTGGATGCTTCCCGAGTGCTGGGATTAGAGGCGTTTGCCACCACTGCCTGGCTACTTCACTCTGTTTTAATGAACTCATTGGATGGAAATTTGCTGTTGTGGAGCAGGTGAAGTTTGGGGTCATGTTTGTTAGACTTGTAACTGAAATATTGTGTCATTGTTTTTTGTGAGCCATGGGCCCCTCTCACTTCTGCATCCATCTACAGGACCATGTCTCCCTTGCAGATTAGACCCAGCTGACTGTAGGGCTGGCCTGTGTCCTGGATCTCTCTGGAGCTTATAAGACTTTTTATGAGAATCTTTCTGGCTCCTTATCAGAGCTCTTTTGGAAATGAAGCCTTAAGTAGATATGTCTATTTCTCAGCTCACAGCAGATTGCTGTAGATCCCAGCTTAAAGCAGCAGGTAGACAGTCTTCTGGTCCTGTGGCTTATGTATCCTCACCTGGGCTGCCCACCACATATAGACAAGTGTGTTGCAAAGACCCTCGGGGAAGATCCATTCAGTATGTCTCACACCACCTCTTTGGCTCCTCCACCTCCTTCATTGTGTCAGAACCCCCATGATCACACTGGGCTACTCATCCAGAATGATGCTTTGGTTTGAAAGTCAGCAGGCTACTCACCACCAGTGACAGGGTTGGGCATCTTTCCAGAACAGAGTAGAGGGAGTGCCCTGGGATGTCTGGGAAAGCATTTTGCTTTCTACAGTAGGTATAGCCATTGTGGGATTATTTAGTACCCCCTGTTCATTTAATATTTAGTGAAGGTTTTGAGAGACAGTTTTTCACCAGAAAACAGAAAGTTCCAGGGAGGACAGTTAGTGTCACCCTCTGGGAGTTTCCATTCTACCCAAGGGAAATCAGGTCATGGCCCCAGCATGGGCATGGTTTTGTTAGGCAGGAGCAGGTTCTGTAACTGGTGCACACTCAGCACTTTAGGAGGGAAACGCTCTTGAACAAGGAAGAGCAGAATGTTCATAGGACAGTCAGAGGAAGAGCGGCTCCTGTGGGTGTCCAGGGATGGGAAACCCTGGACTCGAACCCTGCAGTCCGAACTGGGCTACACTAAGACCTTGCAGCTGTACAGTGGAGGACTTGGATGGCCAGATTTGGCATTCTGCTTCCACTCTTTAGGCAGATGTTGGTGCCCCCCCCACACACACAGCCAAGCTTTGACTGTAGTGTTTTAAAGCTAGAACTGTGCCAATACTGAAAAGTCTACCATCTACTTCCCTTTCTTTCTTGTCATGGTCTACCTGACCTGCCAAGGGTTTTGACTCCTGGTAAGCAGGCAGGGCTTGAAACAGAAGAATTGCTGTATCAAATCTTACATGTCATGTGAGAGACTTTGCTTGTACATTTTATAATCTTTTCCCCACTGGACTTGACAGTGAGATTTTAGGATGCAGGGTAGATAGGAAATAGGAGGAACATAAGGAAGTCAGCTCTGGTAACTAGGAACCATGCCCAGTATGGACTCAGACCTGAGCTTGAACCTGAGTTCTGTATACTGAGTGGGTGACTTGAAACATATTCTCTACAAGGTTCATATTCCCAACTGGTTATGGGAATCGTGGTGGTCAGTGAACACAGCAGGACCCTTGGAAAGAGGAGAGAATATGTTTGAAAGTGGATGTTCTGCCCGGTGTTGGACAGACTAGGTCAGTGTTTGTTAAACAAGTAGACATCCTAATCACACTTGGAATTTTTTTCTCTGTGCTTTTTAAGTGCCCTAGAGCACCTTTCTAAACTGCATTATTACTACTAGTCAGGACCCCAGGGAAGCTGGACTAACCTCTGTCCCACATCTCCAGACAAAGCTGGTATGTGTGAGGATGCTGATCATCCTCAGTGCTTCCTGTGCATAGACTTGTGAGGAACACTGTGCAGGCTCCTGGGCAGTTCCTGGTGAATCTGAAAAGAGAAGCATGCATATAACAGCTAAGTCAGCATTTACAGCATGTCACATGGGAGGTGTGCAGAGGTCCTTTTAAATGCAAAGCCAAGTGAAAATTAGCCTGAGTTGGTCTACAGAAAATCCTGTGGAGAAGTACAAGTTCAGCAGATCTGTCAGCAGGAGCGCAAAGGCAAGAATGGAGGCCTGAGTGAGCAGTAGTTAGGGGACAGAAACAGGCCACGGCTGGCTAATCATTCTCTCGCTTTCAGAACACTTGTCCCCAAGTCTGTGACCTGAGATTGAATTACTAACTCCCCACTGGCATTTAGGTGTTCTAGAGCAGGGTTGGTTTAGTTCCCAGTGCTGGAGATGGAAGCAGGGCCTGGAGGATCCCAGACAAGGGCTCCTGTGCCTAGAATACACCAGCAGCCCCAGAGCAGGCTTGTTCTTAAACTTGAAGTTATCTTCTCATCTGTAGGAGCACCCACCAAGAGGGTGGGGTCCATGGGGTTTAAATAGTTGTCCAAATCATCTCCAACTGTGCTGCTCCCACAAGTTCTGTTTATATACCTGTAGCTTCAGCCTCAGGACCCATCCCCACAATACCTGAGAGAAAAATGACTGTCAGTGAATGTAGATACAATACACTCAAAGAATTGCCCCTTAGTGAGCTCATGAGGTACACCGTCTGGTGTAGTCTGTACGTTCCTTTGGTGTCACCTGTGCCTAGCATCATAGGTCACTACAGTTAGAAGAAGAAGAAGCCGCTTGTAAGAGACCCCCTCCCCATGAGAGTTAGCGTGGGAGTTAGTGGCTGTGAGATCCTAACACCAAAGTTGTGACTTGGTTATGGTGGCTCATGCCTGTCATCTCAGTACTCTGAGTATGGAGGCAGGAAGACCATTAGTTCAAGGCTATCCTGAGCTGTGTAGCTAGACCTTGTTTTAGCACACACCCCTTCCAGCAAAATTAGAAACAAGTTTTGGAATTCACAGTTCAAAGTCTCTCTGCTGTTGTGCTGTACTGTGTGGGAAAGTGTGCTCACTCAGTGTGTGCCTGTCCATAGAAAGTGTGCTCACTCAGTGTGTGTCTGTCCATAGAAAGTGTGCTCACTCAGTGTGTGCCTGTCCATAGAAAGTGTGCTCACTCAGTGTGTGTCTGTCCATAGAAAGTGTGCTCACTCAGTGTGTGTCTGTCCATAGAAAGTGTGCTCACTCAGTGTGTGTCTGTCCATAGAAAGTGTGCTCACTCAGTGTGTGCCTGTCCATAGAAAGTGTGCTCACTCAGTGTGTGTCTGTCCATAGAAAGTGTGCTCACTCAGTGCGTGTCTGTCCATATAAAATGTGCCATCTTCTTCTTTGTAGATTTCTCACATTGGGAAGCTGAGAGATTTCCTCCTGGAACACAGGAAGGAGTATATTAATGCTTACAGGTAAGTGGGTTCTTCTTTAAAGACTTGGATGGCTGCGTTCCTTTCTGTTGTACATTCCGCTCTTTTTGGCCTCACTTTTTACTAACTCACAGCTGTAGTGTCTATTACAGTGATAACTCCATGGGAAGGGGAGGGGTTACTTCATCTTCTACTTCCATCCAAGGTCTATGATTGAGGAGGCAGGAACTGACACACAGGCTCTAGAAGAACACCACTCACTGGCTTGCTTCCCGTGGCTTGCTCATCCTTCTTCCGTATATATACACCGTGGACCACCTGCCAGGGGTGACACCACATCAATGATTACCGAGGAAAATGCCCTCCACTACAGACGATGGAGGCATCGTCTCTGTTACATTCCCTTTCCCCAGATGACCCCAGCTTCTGTTGAGTTGATGGACACTCCCCAGTGCATCAGCTAGGTTATGGGGCGGGGTGTGTGTGTGTGTGTGTGTGTGTGTGTGTGTGTGTGTGTGTGAGAGAGAGAGAGAGAGAGAGAGAGAGAGAGAGAGAGAGAGAGAGAGAATATCCGCAGAGTGAAGCAGAACGGCATGGTGGGTTTGTGCTGAGTCACCAGTTGCCACTTGTCAGCAACAGACGCTTCCAGTCTGTGTGTTTCTCTGTCCATTTTCTAATAATGGATGACTGTGGATAGTGCTGTGCACAGAGGTGAGAACACGTGTGTCCATGTCACCTGGACCTGGGGAGGAACAAGATTTTTAAGGCTCTTAAGTTATTTTGACCTGTGTTTGGCCATCTCTGTCTGTGACTCTGACTTCTCTGGTTTGGTGGCATTCTTGTGAGCCTATTTCCAGCCCCCACCCTGCGTCTGTCACTGGGCCATGCTTGTCTTGCCAGTTCTCTTCCTAACAGCAACCTCCTCCTTTTGACACTCCCTGGAGACAGACACAAAGCTCTCTGGCTTGGCCTTTGTTCTTACAGCATATCTCAGGAGGGCTCCACTCAGCCCTCGTGTACTTACGGTCACCTTCCTCCTGGTGATGAAGTCCCATTTCTATCAGCAGCCGTTTGCTTTCATCACTGTCTGAGTAGATCCACTGTGAGTGCCCACTGCATTGGTATTGGATCACCTTCTCCTCTTAACTCAAGCTCCTAGACCCTGTCTGCCATGGTGTGCCAGCCTTGCCAGCCTTCCTGGAAGGCTTCAGGGCATGTCCGGATGAAGTACTTCCTGTTCCACACATCCTCTTCCAGCTTCAGCCCTCAGCGTGTGGACTCTGTAGTGTATGGAGGACAGAGGAGATCCCATGCATGCTGAGGCCTTAATTCAGCTGTCTTCTAAGAAGCCCTCTCTACCACTACCCCTGACAAATCTCTCCTGTTAGTGTTGATTTCTCCAACTTGTGTATTTTCTTTAAACATGAATCACAGTGTGTAATTATTTAGTCAGTAGGTTTTTGTCACTAGTTTGTAAATTTTGTGAAGTCAAAGACCTTAATTTCTCACTCACATTTCTATAATGCTTCAGCTATACTTTGCATTCAATCAGTATTTGTCAGATAATATACAAATGATTCCCTCATATCCCTAAGGCACATGGCTAGTCACTGGTTCTCATCCCCAGGTGTTCTGGCCCCATCTTAAAAGATTTTGTCACGACAGCAAGAGAGTGCTCCTGGTATCTGGCAGGTGGGGCAAAGGCATGCCAATTATCCTGCAGTGCACAGCACAGCCTTCCATTACCACAGGGCAGCTGGCATTGACCACGAAGGGGCTTTCCCAGCCTGACCTGCTCACTGTCCACACATACATGGATCTGTGAACACCTGCCCAAGGCCTTCTGCAGTTTTCGAGACGTAGAGTATATCGGAGAGTAAGGCAGGAACTATCCCTCCTTTTTGTAGCCTGCATGCTAGAGGGCTGGCACAGAGTTATGGTGACATGTAAAGACGGGCAAGCCATGCGGTGGGAGTGCTGGGGAAGTTTGTAGTTGTCCGTAGTGTGGCTAGGACGGGCTCTTGAGGCTCCTCCTTGTAGACTCCTCTCTGAGGCTTGAACTCCCTGGCAGGATCGTGTTCTTCCTGCCTTGCTCTTTTCTCCTGCTTTCCATCCTCTGCAGGGAAGGCAAAGTTCCACCGGGGGCCCTGTACTCCCAACCCCAGTGCTTCTGAAAGCCAGCTACATACATGCTTCCCATTGGTGTGACTTGGCCCTCTTCTTCCCTTACACACACACACACACACACACACACACACCTTGCTTCCTCCCTAAGCCACACTGTTTCATTTCACTTAACATCAGGGTCTGCCAACTCTGGAAAGAGGGTTAGCACCTCAGACTTTGTGGGCCATGCTGAACACTAGATGGCAGTGTAAATTTTATTTCTGAAGGTGTGTCCCTGTATCAGGTACAAATTCAATAGGTTGCTAACAAGAAGCTGCAGTGATTTGAGGAAATACAAATGGCTGGAGCCTAGCAATTTCCAGCCCTTTTCCTTGTCTCTCACAATTGAGGCTACAGGTGCAATTGTATAGACCTTTCTTGAAAGTCTTTTGCCCTGCCAGTGGCACTCACACAAGCATGCTAACTATTCCTCAGGCTTCCAGGCTTGCTAAACATGTGTGGAGCTCTGTGATAGTGTTGTCAACTGACCTGACCAGACACCGAGTCACCTAGGAGATAAGCCTCTGAGTACCTGTGGGAATTATCTAGGTCAGGTTAATGGATGTAGCTGTAGGCAGGACCCCTCCCCTGGGTGGGGTCCGTTGAACTATTTGAAATAGCGAGCCGAGCACCGGCTTTCACTGCTCTCTGCTGCCTGGGGTGAATGCAGTGTGATCATCTGATTCAGGCTTTTGCTGCCTTGGCATGCCTTCTGCGATGGACCATACCCTGAACACTGGGCTGAACTAGCCTTTCACGCTTAAGTTGCTTTTGTCCCAGCAACAGGAAAAGACTAAGAAGGAGCCACCCCATCAAGTGGGGTACAAGAATAGCAGAATGCTTATATGCCCAGACTGAGCCAATTTTCCATAAAAGCCAGAACTATAAAGAGCATTGTGCCGAGGCTTGAGTAACAATGTTGAATGTAACTGCGTAACTGCAAACACAAGAAAATTCTGGCTGTTAAGAGATGCAAGATTTTGAATGAGGAAAAGAGAAGAAAAAGGGTCAAGAGGTCCAGTTCCAAGCTACTTTGTTACAAAGTCAATAAATTCCGGGTTTCATCCACATTAAAGGTTAAAGGCCCCTTATTAACACTCCCATTGCCTTGGAAAAGCATCTGGCCAGGTAGATGGTGAGGGCTATGGAGGTGGTCTGGCTCCAGGCCACCCCAGCACTATAAGAGTCCTGAAACCCATCTTATCTCCAAACGGCAGTGTCTTGTTCCAGGCTAGGTTCTGCCCACTGCCTGTTTCGATACAGGATGTTAGCTAAGGTCAGTTTCATGTGTGTAAATGGTTGAGGGTGAGATAAAAGAAGACAACTTTTTGCCACATTTGAATGACATGAAATTCCAGTTTCAGTGCTGTTGGGAGAATGGTACCGGTGCAGTAGAATCTGAAGATGATTGTAATGGGAGGAGGGGCAGAGCAAGTGTCCAGGGGTCCCAGACTGCACAGCGGACTGGCATCTCAGTTCAGCCCACTTCAGCCCCAAGCCTGTCTCTTCCCAGCCACTGTGGTAGCAAATGCTGGGGCTGATGGCCAGGCCCCTGGGGACATACTTAGCCCCTTTGAGCAGCTCATAGAACTGTGTTCCTGAGGCTTCTTTACTCTATAGCAGCCCAGCATTTTGTAGAAATTTAGTCTTCTCTGCTATCCCTTACACTCCAGTTGTAGCCTACCCTGGTCTTCTGCCTTTGAAAGAGCAAAAGAGCATGGGCTTTGGGACCAGACATGCGTCGGTCCAGTTTGGTTGGGTATCAGTCCATATGTACAACTCACATCACTGCTCTGTGCTTCTTTTCTTTCTTATGCAACATGAACCATGGTCTTAGGAGGATTAAACATGTGAATTCCTGGCACACAAGAGTCCCTTGGTGAGTGACGATTGAGTTAACTCTGATGACCCATGATGCCTTGACCATCATAAAGCCAGGATGGGGGTTAACTAGGCCAACAGGCAGAACTATAGGTGAGCTGGTGTGTGAGATTCTGGTACTAAATTAGACTCAGGTTAGTGCCGCTGAGCAGTCATAGTCCCTGGCTCCCAGCAGGGCCAGGTGCCTTTGCTAGGAGAGAGTGGAACAGAGGGAACCTCTGCTGTCTGTGGGCAGGCCAGTCTGGAGATGCGGGTGAGATGGGGAGGGGGCTAGGTACATATCCAGTTCCTTTGGCCAGGGTACTCACCAGGGAAATTCCTGCTCCTCTCTTGGGAGGCTGAAGAGGGGGAAGCCTAGGTTCACTCTGGGGAAACTAATGCACACAGAAGTGCCAGGACAAGGGACTAGTGTCCCTACACTGTGCTATCCCTGAAGATGGAGACCAGCCTCCCTCATCCACTCCCACCATGTTCTCTTTCCCTAAGGTTGTAGAGTACTGCCAGCCATCCAGCTTTACAGCCCCCGTCCCAGTACAATGTGCTGGCCTTGGCCTGCTCCTAGGAACATTTTATAAGCAGTATAATCACAGAATTGAAAGAGCATGGGTAGAAATATTGCCTTCAGACCATGAGGCTTTGTTAGTTTGACATAATTAGGAAGCTATAATTTTTTCCAGAATGTAGAGCTCAGACTTTATTGACCCATTTAATTTTTTTAATAATGACATTTTACTAGAGCGGAACAGCATGCAGCCTAGGCAGCCTCTGGCTGGATCTTAGATGACCTTAATTAAAATAATTTCTCCATTCTGTACCTTTTCCATGATACCCTGGCAACAAAACAATGCCACTTGGGAGAGTAACTTTGTTGGTTCTGTTGTTGCTACTAAAAGAGTAACAACACCATCAGTTTCCAGTATCCAGGGTCAAGTGGGTCTGTATCTGAGGACTCCCCTCCTCCCCAGTAATCAGTATGTTCAGATTAGCCTTTATACCTTCACTCTCACTCAGTGGGCTCCATTAACTGGGACTATGGAGCCAGAGGATGTTAGTCCAATGCCTTTGGAACCAGTGCTCTCTAGGTCCACCCAGGTGGCAGGAATTTGTTCAGAAGCCAGCACCTTTCTAACTCGGGAGCCTCTGACCTCTTTCACCTCGGTGCTTCCAGAAGAGCCACTCAGACTGCAGAGTAGGAGAAGTAACTGGAAGTATGGAGTCACTTATTCAGACACCTGAGAGAGAGCCAGGGCTTCTAAGGTCCGTGTGCAACACATGTGGAAGGTGGAGGAGCAGAAGGCTAATAAGCCCAAACCAAGGGCTGAGTTGTGTGGGATGAGGCAAGAGAGTTCCTCAAGAATGGCCTTGTCTACCCTAACAGCCTTTGCTGTTGCTTTGAAAGTGCCTGTGCAGAGGCTTCCCAGGATCCTAATATGTAAGAGCACGCATGTGGCTGGTGTGCCAAGGAGATGAGGAAGGGCTGGGCAGAAGCAGCAGACAGACCCTGGAGTCGGCTTCTGTCGCAGACTGGGAGATGTTGGTAGATAGATTCTAGGGAATGTTTTGAAGGTGGAGCCAACAGGATATGTAGATAGATCTATACAAACTGAGGCAAAGGGGAGCCCGGGATGATGTCAGGGTTTGGGACCTGAGCAACAGGAAGGAATGCAATCATTACCGGCACATCTTAGGGAAAGCTGCTGGAGAGCGTGTTTGAAGAGAGAGGTCAGGAACTCGTTTTAGACATATGAGCAATGCAGAGTAAACATCTGAGTGGGGCTGTTGACTGGGTCATCAGATGTCTTTGTTCCAAGTTCAGTGACTCTCCTTTTACTAAGTTGTAGCACTTCAGACACCAGCCATCATTCCTCAAGATCTTAACCACATAGAGAAGAGCCTTTGCCCTGGTCCGTCCTTTAGAGCACTGTGTTGGTCATGGGGCATTCTGTCTCTAGAGCATTGCTTCTTTTCGTGCTTGCCCTCAGTTCCTAGTGCTTCCTGCTTTCCTTCTGTGTCTCAGGGTCTGCTTAAGTTTTGCCTGCAACAGTTGTTCTGTTCCAGGCAGTTCTACATCCCTGCTTCTTCCTTTTGAACCTCCTGCCATCACCCAAACTCTGCCATTCTCCTCCCTCCATTAGGTTTGCTTGTTGAAGCAGGGGCGGTGGAGGGGGGGGTCTATGTAGCCCAGGCTAGCCTTGAGCTCCCAGTCCTCTTACTCCCCCCCACCCAGTCCTGGGATTCCAGGGGGTGCTCCACCAAACCCAGCAACTCCATTCTGAAAATAAAGGTCAACAAAAATTTATCATGCCCCTACCTTTATAAGTGCTAGGTAACAGAGAGAGGCTGGGCATACAGCTAGCTCAGTGGTAAACATTTGCTGTCATGCATGAGGGTTAGGGTTCAGCCCCAGCACTGATTAACAAACAAGCAAGCAAAGGATGCCAACAGATGAACATGGAGACAAGAGTCTTAGCTGGAGGTCAGTAGCTCCAGACCTGACCTTTTACCACTGTTCCATGCAACGTGCTGTCACATCACTTCTCCTTGTCACCCAGCCTTTCCATTGTCTGCAGAGTCCCTGACTAGCTCTGAGGGCCACTAAAGACAGTATTCCCACCTGCCCTGTGTTCCAGCCAGTTTGAAGTCCTCACCCTTCTCTTGTGCTTTCCTTGTTGCCCGGGGTCTTACTCTACCTCCCTCAGCCATGCCTGTCTTTCAAGAATCAGTGTGTGGGTTCCTCCCTTCCCATCCAGCCCCTCCCCAAACACACACACCCATATGAGAAACAGTCATCCTGGTCCAAACTCTCCTGCCTCATTGCCCCTGGTGACACACACTTGTAATCCCAGCACTTGGGAAGTAGAACCAGGAGGTTCAGAATTCCCAGGCCTTCCTCAGCTGCATAGTGAGACTGAGGCAAGGATGGCCTACATGTGACCTAGTTGATGAAGTCAGACTCCAGAGAAGGCTGCCTTGGTCAAACCCCATCTTTGTTAACAACTGGTTGTGCAACCTTAGCGAGTTAGATAGCTTTCTGTGCCTCAGTTGGTTCATTTGTAAAATGGGAATGTAATAGCACCTACCTGGAAGTTTTGAGAATTAAGTAGGTAAAAGTATGTAGCTCCCTAGATTAGAACAGTGGTCAGTGTCAGTTCATGGAAAGTATTGCTGACCATTAGCCTGTGCTGTGTGATATAACACATCTATATGCATAGGCCTGTCGATGTAACCTATTTGATAATGTATTGAAACAGGGTCTGCATTCAGCTTCTGTGTAGCCCAGGCATTAACAATTTAACTTCATAATGTGTATTGACCGTGCATATTATATATCTATCCCAGGGTACACTATGAAGTTGCTGTGACTCTAACATTTCCAGCAAAAACAGGGCTATATTCCTAAACTGTTGCCATATCCTTCAGCACCTGGCACAGTAAAGCACTTAATATTTTCTGCCTCTTCTTTACCCTCAATGGATGGCTATTTCTGTATAAAACTGTCCGAAGGTCAGTGATGTTTTGACCCTGAACTTGTTATTTCTTAATGTACTGCCAACCAAGTCAGAAGGAGAAACCTATTCCTTTACATTTCTGAACCAGCAAATAAACTTGTATTTTTTTCACTCCCCACCCCCACTCTCCTGAAGTAAATTGACCAATTCAAATTCATACCCAAAGTAGTCTCCTCTAATTGAATCTACTGCGTAGCTATATTGAGATCTGTAACTCAGTTATTTCTCCTCATAATCAAGGAAATAAAACTTGATGTTTATATATGCATGTCCCATGAGAATAGCTTGGAATTGTTTACAAGATATTTAACCTTTTCAGAATAGTAATGATTTTGTTATTGTAACTTCACTGTGGCTTGATAACTTTAGCCTGCTCTGTTTCAAATGCACACTGTGTATCTCGTGCTCTTAAAACATGGTGGAGCAGCAGAGTAGGGAGCCCTCTTGTAAGTGTTCCAGCTCCCCACTTGTAAAGCCCTAAATTTGGCCTGACACCTTTGGCTCAGTACCATAACTCCTTCCCTCCAGCCTGGGCCTTCTGTCCTGGGTGTGATGTGTGCTTGTATACACAGACCTGCATCCTAGGCTTTTCCTTTGCCTCCATGCCCGGGCAGTCCTTGTGGCCTGTCAGTGTCTCTTAGATCTATCACCCTTACACCCCAGAGACACTGCCTGCACCTAGCCTTTCGAATTTTCTTGGACAATGGCAGTGGCCCCTCCACTGTGACTGGAGCACCTGAGGTCAGGATTCTTCAGTCTTGAGGAAGTCTGCTGTGGAGAATCCATGTGCAAATGGCCAGTTTACAGTCCTCCAGTGACCCTCCTGCTGGGAAGCCAGCGCTGAGAGTGGAGGGGTAGTGGCTGTGTTCGAGTTGTACATAAGTGCTCACTGTAACACCATCCTTGGAGAAATGGTGCCGCCATGTGCCAGACACTTCAGTGTGGACAGACTGTGCTGCTGAGAAGACCCAGGAGGCGCCATAACAGGCTGCTCCGGCTTCTCTCAGAGATCAGGCCTCAATTTCAGTTTCCTGAGACTGAACAAGAAGTTTCTGAAAAAGCCACAAAGGGCAATTAATCAGTCTCCAGCACCCCCAACAGCAAGGACAAGGAGGCCTGCTACATGCAGTACCAGGCCAGGCCTGAACCACAGTCAGCAGGTAACCAAATAAAGACGAAGCCTGGGACTTGTCCAGGCCTGCCCCAAAATGGAAAACTGAAGCCCTTGACCAGCCCCTAGTTAGCCCTAGCCAATTAGAACATACTAATATGATTACCACTTGCTTAAGCCAGTCCTATCTAAAATGGCCTACTGCTCTAGGACCTCCCCTTGGCTGTGCTTGAAAGGAGCCTGTGAGTTCCCTCAGCATTGCCGCCACCATTCTGCCTTTGTGGGCCTTTGTGGGCCAGCCAGCCCCAGATAATAAACGCTCTTGCTGATTGCATGCATGGATGGTGGTCTCTTGTGGGACTTTTCCAGGACCCCAACACTGCCCCTCTCTGGAACCAGGTGCCTCGTTTACAGGACCAGCCTTCCTGCTCCTTTCCCTACTTCACTCACATGATACTATATGTTCACTCAAACCATCACACACAGCGTGGAGAATCGTATCTGGACTTCGTCCCCATCCTCTGTCAAGGTGTGCCTTCTCTTCCACCTGCCCTGCCCAGCACCTCCATCCCGCATGTGCTGACCATGCTCCTCTTTGAGCCCTACTGTCCACTTCTACGTCAGCACCAGTCAGTGCAGTTCTTGGCACTGGTTTCATGTTGATCACTCCTACAGTTGAGTGCCTTTTGTGGAAACAGAAATGAGCCTTACTCAGTTTTGAACCCTAGCTTAGTGCTTATGCTGAGAGGCTCAGGACATACACAAGGGAATGAATGACTTGTGAGGATTAAATGAGAAACTGGATACACATAAAGCACTGAGAACCAACCTAGCATATGCTTGGGGTCTGACTGGTGTTAGCCAGGGACCCTGTGCTACATGATTTTACCTGGGAAGCAGACACAAGGCGGACAGTTCTTACTTCCACATAGCTTTGGAGGAGAAAAACAGGCTTTTTGGTATTTCTTGGAATAATAAATGCAATGGAGAAAATTAAAGCCGGGTCAGAAGCAGACAGCAGTGCATTAGAGGAGAGGATCAGAGGTGGTCCCAGCTCTGTCCCAAAGCAGCTTTGGAGTGGAGATATGATAATCTCTAGACCAGCACAGCATGAAAAAGTAATGTTGGGTGAGTTCCATGGGTGGCCATCGTTTCTGGAATGAAGTAAGTGATAGGACAGACCAGTGGTCAGAGCCACTCACAACAGAGTGGAAACGCTGTGACCTGGGTCCCAGGTGAAGTAGGACAGTCAGGACTTTGTCTTTTGTCCTCATGGCTAGATGGACAGGTAAGTGAAATGGGTGGTCTGAGTGTCTACATTACATAAGTGCCCTTTCAGCTTGCAGCACTGGGAGTCCGAATTTCAGTTGTGAAGTCCACAGTCTTGGAGGGTTTTTTGTTTGTTTGTTTTTGTTTTGTTTTGTTTTGTTTTGGGAGACAGGGTTTCCTTGTGTAACAGTCCTAGCTGTCTTGGAACTCACTTTGTAGACCAGGCTGGCCTCGAACTCACAGATATCCACCTGCCTCTGCCTCCCTGGTGCTGGGATTAAAGATGTGTGCCATCACAGCCCAGCTTAAAATCTTTCTTCTTGACATTCTACCCGGACTGCATTATGTCTCACTGCTGCCACCCTCACATTATTTTCTCTTTTTCAGCCATAGCATGTCTGAATATGGGAGGATGACGGACACAGAGCGAGACCAGATAGACCAGGATGCTCAGATATTCATGAGGACCTGTTCAGAGGCAATTCAGCAACTCCGAACCGAAGGTGAAGTGCTCTGAAAGAAGCCGACAGATCCCATGAATGTGCCAACCAGTTAAACTACTCACGGTGCAGCCACTTATGATCCCCTCATACTTTCTGAATGGCTTTTAGGACTTCAGATTTGAAGATCCTTCATTCCTGGTCAATCTTCCAAGATAGGCTGTTCAAAGTCCTGAAAAGACTGTCACTCAAGTTAAATAAATGGAAGGCAGGAATGGAAAGGGCCTCTCTAAATAGAATCTGTAACCTACCAAAAGGCCAAGGTGAAAGGGAACAGATTGTGTGTGTGCACAAGCATTTGCATATTTGTGGAGACATGCATGTGTGACTGTGTTTTGAGTGGCAGGACAGATGACATAAATGTGGCTAAGGATGGAATAATGGTCTCTAATTGTTGTCATATTAAAGTCAACCCCCATATGAGACTTCATGATTGAGAGGAAGCTCTGCATCCATGACTTAAAAGCAATGCACCCTAGCTCTGCTACATGCTAGCTCTATGGCTTCATCTTCCTGGGCTCCACTTCTCCACTGAAAGAGTACTGACAGGAGTTAGGCATATCACTTGAATTCTCACAGCATGCTTAGAACCTGCCTGGTACTAGGGGCCTGCCCTGGCCTTCATCCAAGTAGAGGAGCTAGGCTCCCAGCCATGTGTCTTCTTGATTTTTAAGCACATACATTAATACTACAAAGGTCAAAATTGCCAAGTACTGTTGGACTCATGACTAACTTCTAGTGGAGAAGCTTCTGAGGGAACACGGGATCAGCCACTGGGAGAGTCTTGATGAAAGCTTACCAGAAAAATATGCATCACACAAAATTATGTGTGCAGCATTACAGACTACCCAAATCATCATGTGAGTCCCAGGTTATATAGCCCTCTAGTAAAAACATAACCTGTGCCCCATACCCTTAAGGACATAGGCATTTGTGACCTTCAGCTACCTCTTGCCTCTGGACTCAGTTGACTTACTTGAGGTATTTCTGTGAAGTCCTAGCATCATGCCTGCACACTAGGCACCCAGCCTTTCCACCGAGAGCAGGGTCTTACCATCGGAACTGGCACAGGCTTCTGTGTGGTAGCTTGCCCTTGTAGCTCATCAATGTGAACAGTTCTTGGAGAGCAGGCTAGTATGGATAGTGTCACTCAGTATCTGCAGGGAGAAAGTAGTCACTGTAGCCTGAAAGCAGCACAGGCGGAGGGTGTCTGTGGTCCAGCATGTGTGATTTAAGCATGTCACTTGAAGGTGAGCCTCAGCACTGGATGCTGTTAATACAGCCAGGTCAGCATTCCGGAAGGAGCTGGATCAACTCAGCTCCCTGGTGCTGTAATAAGCTATAAATTATTTGACTGCAGTTTCTATGGTTTAATCTCTCACCTGGTGAACCCTAATAAATCTTACTCTTAAAAATGTAGTCTCACTTGACACGAGGCTGCTTTATAGCAGGGCTTTTGAACATGCTTTCAATGAAGAGCTTTGAGGAAGCTAACTGTTCTATGGGGTCCTTGAGCACAGACCTGATGCTGTCCTTTTCTCTTACAGCCCACAAGGAGATACATTCCCAGCAAGTGAAGGAACACAGGACCGCAGTTCTGGATTTCGTTGAAGATTACTTAAAAAGTATTTCATTTTCTTCTAAAGGTCAAATGTGGTATTTCGTAAGAGATGCAATTTAAAATAGCTTTGCTAGCCGAAGACCATAGTGTCTCATTAGTGTTAATGACACCTTTGCCTGAGAAGCCATTTTAAATGGTCTCTGTTCTGGTATTTTCTGCTTCAACAGGAGTGTGTAAGCTTTACTCTGAACAAAGAGCCATCCGAGTTAAGCGTGTGGTGGATAAGAAGAGACTGTGAGTATTTCTGCCTTTGCCCTTTCTTCTGTAGTTAAAACAGGCAACAGGAATGGCAGCCTGAGCTCCTAAGCACTGACTCTGTGGGCCTGTGTGCATGAAGTCTGTACCGTGTGCTGTCATAGGAGCTGAGGACATGCTGTGAACCAGGTGGTACTACTGGTCCCTCTGTTAGCCACAGCAGGCCGTGAGGCAGGTTCTCTCTACCTTTTCCTAATGACCCTCATGAGGTTCAGCGGGTTTTAAACTCACATGACCCCACAGTCTCGTGGCAGCTGAACTGGAATTGAGCACTTACCTAATTTCTTTTTCTTTTTTGTTGGGAGTAGTAGGGAGACAGTCTGGCTATGAGGGCCATGCTGGCTTCAAAGTCATTATGCAGCCCAAACTGGCCTTGAACCCATATTTTTTCTGCTGCAGGATTCAGAGTGAAGGGGTTACAGGTATGTGCCACCCACCTAGCTTCCCACCCTATTTCTTAATAATCCTATGAGGCCGGACCCTTGGAGCCATTTGACCTTGGTCTCTGTCCCCTATACCGCCTTCTCTGAAAGAGGTTTTCTGAAAAGGGGTTTTCACGGTGGCCATGCTCTCCTATGTTGCTGACAATATGACCTAATATATTCAAGATGCCATGTACACTGAACCCCATCCCCACTCCAATACCCATTTTGTCATGGTACTGCCAGTTTGCCCAGAGAGGACCCAGAGGAGCAGGTATTGTAGGATTAGCTGTCAGTATGGTAAGGAGACCAGTCACTGGCTCTCACAGCCACAGGAGGAGAGACAGACATGTCTGCTGCAGTGGCACAGGTGGAGTCAAGGAGAGGCCTCAGCACACTGCAGCCTCAGCCTTGCTTCTCAGCAGAGGTTTCCCCTGACATCCACACTGACGGCATCTGAGCTCATGGCAGTCAGATGGGAATTGTACAGTGTCAATCACCTGCCATATAGCTGCTCCCCGAGATTACCCTGAACAGAAGACCTTTGAGACCTTGAATAACTGTAACTCTTCACACTGTGGTCCAGCCCTCTCCTCTTAAGTTTGTAGTTCACAGGCAGGCCTTGACTGCTGATCCTACTGCCTCAGCCTCTGAGATGGTGGGGTTGTGGAACTGTGAGCATGTGTTACCTACCACCCTGACTTCTTTCTGGTCTTTCTTCATCTTTACACACAAGACATCTTCTTAAAACATACATATAATTTATACTTAATCTTATGCCTCTTTGTGCACAGGTCTCACAAAGGCCAACTCTGGCAAACTCAAGGCTGTAGTGACTGTTTCATAACTTTTGTTTCTAAATCAGTCCCCAGTGACATCTGCTCTGCCAGGCCTATGTGTGACTTTGTTCTAAAGGAGCTTTGCTTTTCTTGTGCCCAATTCTTACTGAATTTTCCATCCCTAGAACCTTTCACATAGCCTACTCTGTCCATCTGGTGGACAAAATCATACTCATCCTTCTAGCCCAACGCAAGCATCCCCTGTCCTATGACGTGTTCCAGTCGCTGCCAACAGTGTTGTGTCTCCCTTCTCCTAGGTTCCCCACTTGTTGTTCACAGCCAAGTGCAGCACACACTCGTGCAGCCTCTATTGACTTGTGTCTCCTCAAACACCTCAGCCCACGCCACAATGCCTGTCCTTTGGGGAGGCCGGTGGGTAGAGTGTGCACAGTTGTCATTGGCGGGTTCTTTCTGTCTACTGTTCTGTTTGGGTTGCTGATGGCTGTCGTTAAGAAGTTGATTCGAGGAATCCCACGGCTCATGTTCTGTGACATTGTTGTTATTATCTCGTTTATCTGTCTGGTGAAGGAAAACGTACTTGTTAAGGTTCGACTTGCTCACTGTAATGTCTTAAGAGTGTGGACGTAGCTTTTGTTCTTGTAGAGTGGAGATGTCACATCCATCTACTGTACCAAAGGGCTCTTTCTTCAGACTGCTGGGAATACTTTGCTCATTAAACCACACAGTGTCCCAGCTGACTGTTCTGTACTTCCCTACAATGGCTGTGTTGTCTATAAATGATAGTGCTGTCATTAAAGGCACCTGTTTTCATCTACCCTGATGGCATTTTGCTTTCTGAGCTGACAGTGGTACCTGCTGCATGTTGCCTCAAGCCAGAGAGGGATAACTACCTTGGGCATCCCATCTCTCTGCTCTGTAAGATGGTAGGTTTGGAGGTGAGGCCCATCATCTTCCGACTTTCTGGTCAGTACACTGATCAGAGCTTGCTACAAAGTAGATGCTCCGCCATTAGTTCCTGACTGAAGGAGACATCAAGTGGGGCATGGCTGCTTGCTCCTGCTCATAGAGTTACAGAGTAGAAGCTTACACACGAGAAGTATGTGGGCCAGTATTGGATGAAGCATTGGCACAAGTGGCCCTATCCCACATCCCCAGAGGATTTTCAGTCCACCTCTTTTCCTCTTTGTCTCCTTAAATTCCTCGTATTTTGGGGTGATTGAACTGAAGTGGCCATCACACATTCTGGTGGTATGTACTCTCACAAAACATCTGGGCTAATCAGAAACATGCTCTCTCCAGAAAAACAGCCTGTGTATCATTGGCCTTTTTTTTCCTCCTCAGTCAGGAGGAGGCTTTAGGGTAGCTCTCTGAGAATGGAGACTAGCCTGTGACTCTTGTCTGCTGGTGCAGAGGTGCCCTCCATACTGTGCAGTGAGTGCTGGCTTTTGTTTGTGCTTTCCAGTTGACCTGGCTCTGAGATAGATGGAGGGTTCAGGTCATGATTTGAACCCTTCACTTTTCTGGGACAGTGTTCTTAGGAGTGGAAACTTTGGGGAGCATTTTCTGTCTGAAGGGAGATCAGAGAAGAATGAAAGCTGATGACTAAAGATTATAGCTCCTTCAAATATTGAGCAGATTACAAAACAAGGTCAGATGGTGGATAATGCCACAGAACCTGCCAAGTTCACTGGTGTATCTTAAAGCTGTATTTTTAGCATGCCCCCCCCACCACAGATCCTGAAGATGAGAGACTTTGTGAAGGTATTCAGAAGTCTTGGTGGCCCAAGTAAAGCTTACTCCTACAATGGAGTCTGTTGTTGGACAGGAGACTCGCTCTGTGTCCAGAGATCTGTTTGCATGGGCGCTGTGTTGTGATGACACTTTCCAAGAGAGAACATCAAGCCCTTCTCCTGCCCAGGTCAACACACACCAAAGACACTGCTGTGATCCACAGCCACACAGCCCCTTATATTCTCTGTTACGTGTTGTTCCCTGCTGTCAGCACAAAGGAGAGAGTTTATGCTGCTTTTCTTGTTCTTTAGAGAAGATATCAGTGCTCATGTGACCATAGCATCACGTACCTAACTAGTACTTAAAGAGTCTATCGTTTATGATTCAGCCCTCTCTCCTCAGCAGGATTGTTAGCCTGCTGCAGGTCCTGACTTAGGGTCATGTACACGGCGAGAGCTCAGCAGATGCTGCCAGTGTCTGGAATGGCCATGGTGATGGAGCCAGAGGAGAGGAAGAGATGCCAGTGATACGAGGGCCACTGTGATGGTTTTCCCTCGTTTACTGTCTATGATGGGGCCTTGTTTACTACCTAGAAAAGGGAGGAGCAGACTGGTGTGGGCCAGGTCTAGACTTTGGCCCATTTTGTATGGCTTTTCCAGCTAAGCATGGTTTATTGTGTTTGAAAAGATCTGTAAACCAAGAAGGAAGAAAACGAGTTAGATCTTGAAATGTTCACCATCTGGCCTTTTCCTGTGTAGTCCCTGGCTTAGAGCAGCACCCCCTGACATGAAGGGTCACATCTTTGTAGTTTTGGGCAGTCTGCCAGGGACTGATGTTAGTCTCCTGTGCATGACAGGGTCACAACTGTGCCTCAGGTGGCCTGCCACAGTGTTGTGGTAACACCAGTACTCTATACCATGTTCAGTGAGACAAAGGCACTGTCAGAGTACTGTGTGTTCTCATACTTAACTGTGGCAGATCAGTAACGAGGGGTGTGGACTCTGGTACTAGTCTGTGGACCACACTTTGAGGAACACTTACTAAAAAAAAAAACTTCCCTAGGAAGTGGCAGATGCCCAGTAAATACCTGATAGGTGGTGACTGCCTGATGGAGCAAGTGGCTTTAGGTAGAGTGAGCTGACTCTCACTGTCCCTGTGACTCAGAGGCCTCAGAAACTCTGCTTTGGAGTAGGGCACTGTGACATGCATACTCTGCCCTCTGTGTTGGGGTGTAACAGAGAGAGAGCAGTCTTTCTGGAATGACGTGGTTTCTCTGTGTTTGCAAAGTGTGCTTCCATGCTTTTTATTTTTACTTTATTTTATTTAATTTTTTTTTTTTGCTTGCTTCCAAACAAGAAGAGCCATTTCTTTCTTGTTCTTTTACAATATCAAATACAATCCCAAGGCTTTTCAAAGTCAGGGACCTGTGTTGATCCCTGACTTTGAAAGGTTAGACACAGTTAGATAGTACTTGGCCTTCAGTTTGAGAAGTATGCTGAAGTATAAATCAGGGGACATAAACTGATCTTTGTGGTGACTTTTTCAAAACTGCCTTTTCCCCCAGGTTGCCTTTAGCTAGCTAATTTGTAATTTCCCTGAGGATTTCAGTAGACATTCTGTATATAATTAGAATCTGCTTTTATCACCTTAAAAAAGTGTTCATCTTTGTCTCTGTCTGCTTCTCTGCGGCCCTTTATTTATTTTGCACTGAAAACTGGCACTGCCACACTCAACATGAGGGTGATGGGCATTAAATGAAATGCTCATCAAGAGGCAGTGCGACCCGTCTGTCCCCTTCCTGAACTAAGCAGTCCTGAACCAGGAGATGGGGAGGGGGAAGGTGAGTGTGTGCTGATGAGGAGCCTGCTGCTGCCCAGGCTAGGGTTCAGGGAGGGCAGTGGTCAGCCAGGCAGTGAGAGGCATGCAAAGATGGCTCGATTCTCTCCAGGAGGAGAAGTGGCAGTGGAGCTGAGGCTGTTGGCTTCTACAGGTGATCCAGCAGCTGATGAGACAGTGCAGCAAGCCAGTGTTTTCCAGCGTATGAAGGAGAGGAAAGGCCAGGATGTTCAGAGCCGTGGTCGGGGTTAGAATGGAAGATACATTGTGCCATAGTTTTCCGTTTCCAGAGCTCAGTCTCCAAGTCAGTGGTGTTGATGTATGACAGTGCACACTGTGTGCTTTCTAGATCTGCCCACTGGGAAGACCTGTGAGCAGTAATACAACACAGTAGCAACACACACACACACACACACACACACACACACACACACACACACACACACACGTCTTGGTTTCTAAGTACCACTTCCAGGTTCAAGGGATCAGGTTTCTTGGAGAAATGGCCTGTTCTTAGGCTGGATTAAGGAAAAGTGTGAAATGAGCTGCATCAGAAAACAAGGGAGGGGGTACAGAACAGTAGGGAGGTGTCTGATGGTCACAGCGGCTACCCTGATGGGTGTCTGTGAGCCACATTTAACACAGAGTGAGAACTGAAGGCGAGCAGCAGCTGTAGCCCACTTAGTTAAAGAGGGCATCAGGAGTTCATCTGGACAGGAGTAAATTCAGAAATGAATAAAAGTTTGGAAGAGTTGTACTGTCAAGTGTTTCCCCTGGCTTCTTGTTGGCAAAGAGGAGGAAAAGCCTTATAACAAAGAGCCCGACAGCCACCATGTCAGTCAAGATGAGTCACACACAGGCTGGCAGATGCCCCAGAAGAGCATCAGTGCTGCTGTGATTTCTACCAATGCATCACCAGGCTTCAGCCTTTACAAAGCACCAGGTTTAAGTTCAAAGGCATGGTTGGAGTGACTGGCAGGGTGTTGGGTGTCAAGTACATGGAATTCCAGGAGAGTCCAAAGGAAGCATTCCAAACAGATTAAAGAAAGCATTAGTGGGTAACACGATGCAGGATTCTGACCAGGACTGTGACTATACAGACCATGTTAGTCAAAATGGAATCGTCTGAGGAAGGGATGGAAGTAAGACATGCCTGTGCCTTTTCTGATTGTGATGGTTACATCAAAGCTCACTCTCTTTAGGGAGTATGTTAAACATTTAAAGGTGGAGGGTATCGGGCTGGAACTTCCTCACTGGGGGAGTCTTTGTACTTCAAACTTCTCATGTGTGGTTGTTACACAATAAAATTTAAAACACAGAATACAAGCTCACACTTGTCAGACACTAGACTAAAAATAAAGAATGGATGTGGGGCAGCCAGAACCTCCTAAGTAGGGGAGTGAGTCTCCAGCTATTATGCACTAGAAATGGCCAGCTCCTGGTCCCTATGCCTGGAATGTCCTTTATGTCCTTGTGTCTGCCAAAGTCTTACTCTCTGTCCAGATCTTCAGTGAAGATCTGTGAAGTTCTCAATATTCTATACTTGTAGTTCTTGAAAGAACTCAGAAAGCATTTGCATTTTAGATATCTGATACTGTTATTTAAAGGCTAAACAACAGCATCAGATATATAAGTGCTGTTATTTAGAATGCTGACTGTTGCTTAAGCATCCAAGGGGAACTAGTGACCATACAAGGACACTCTTATAGCCCTGTTTTACAGATGAAAAATCAGACCAAGAAATGTCAAGACACTTGTCACTTATCAGAGGAAAATATTGAAAATGCTGATTGATGGGTATTTTTTTTTTTCAGGCTAGTTTGAAAATTGCCTAATGTGTCAAGCTACTCAATTACTAAATTACAAGACTAATTTGACCCAAAATGTTAAGTAGTATTTAATTTTATAATTATATGAATACACTTAATGCTAAATACAGACGAAGCCCTGTTTGTTTCTAAAAAAGGTTTCTTTTGAGTTTGTTTTGCAGTACTGGGATCAAGCCCAGGGCCTGAGGCATACTCGGTGAGCACTATGCCTGAGCCCTCTTCTTAACACTTTTTAAAAAGATTAACCGTGCTGCTGAGTAGTATGGTGCTGTGCAAACCACGAACTATTACCTTACTTACTCTCATGTTGGTCCGAATGGGGTTGTTTCCATTTCTTTTCTGTATGAGGAAGTCTGCTGTGACTGTTTGATTGTTTCGTGTGGACGTACCTTTTCCTTTCTCTTTGGTGAGTGCCTCAAGTGAGTTCTCTGTGTTACAGAGGAGACATTGTTAGACTTAATAGGAAACTGTTGCAAGTTTTCCACGGTGGTAACAGCATTTTATACACCATCCAGCTATGTGAGGTTCTGACTCGTCTTCATTCACCCCAGGATATAGTGTGGTTCAGACATGTTTTAACTCTTCCTCTGGGTGTGCAGGATCATCTCACTGTGGCTTGGGTTTGTGTTAACCACCTGTTCATGTGTGTTTACAGATGACTTCTATATTTCCTCCAGAACATACTCAAGTCTCTCACACACTTTGTTATTAAATCATTTCCTTTTGTTAATTTCTTTGGGAGTTCCTTCTATGTCCTGACATAAGCCCTCTGTGAGGTCTCTGCTGTGGACAGTTGTCTCCCCTCTCTGTGCTTTGTCTAGTCAGGATCTGAATGGCATAGCCACTCATTCTATTAATGTTGGTTAAGGAGACTTTCTTCATGGAGCTGGCACAACACAGACTCTGGAGCTGGGACCCTAAGGTCTTGTCTCAGCCTAGCTACTGTGTGGCCTCAGTTCCCTTCTTTATAAGAAAGGTCATTTAGTACTAGTACCTTCTTAGAGAGATGTTTTGGAATTGGATAAATTTGTCTGCCTTTATCCTCACAAGGTGCTTAGAGAAGTACTCGGCACATCATAGGTGTTTGGCAAATACTAAGCGGCGTGTGTAAGCCAGATCCAGCCAGCATGAGTTGACTTTACTCTTTTACCCAGTCTGGCTAGCTAACAGCATGGACCGTATCATGGATCTTTTTAGCACCCTGCCTGTAATTTTCATATAGGTTTTGGTAAAGCTATTATGGTGCCTATTGTTTTATTTTGGTGATTGATTGATTGATTAATTGATTCTTTTGTCTGCACATTGTAACCTAGATTGTCATAAAACTCCTGGCAGCAATCCTTCAGCCTGTTTCCCAAGCACTGGGATTACAGTCATGCATACAGCCAAGTCTGCTTGGCTCTAAAGCACATAATTTTAGGATGAGTTTTTCTCCACTGTTAGCCATTTACTAGTGTTTATAAAACATTCATTCATTCAACATGCTTTTATTGATCACTGTGTTAGTTAGATTCCCATCACTCTGACAAAATACCTGTGACAGTCACCTTAAAAAGAGGTCAGCAGTCATGGTGGTGCTTTAATCTCAGCACTCGGGTAACAGAAGCAGGTGGGTCTCTGTGAGTTCACGGCCACCCTGGTCCCATAGCGAGTTCCAGGCCAGCCAGGACCACATAGTGAGACTCTGGCTCCAAAAATTAAAATAAAATAAAAAGAGGAGTCGAACGAAGAAAGTCTGTTGGGGTCCTGGTTTTAGAGGTCTCAGCTTGTGAGAGCTTGCTCCTGGTGACGCAGTCCGTGACAGAAGCACATGGCAAAGGATGCCTGTTTGCCTCGTGCCACACCATTGGAGAACAAAGAAAAAGAAAGGGCCAGGATCCCAATGGACACTTCAGGGCACATCCCCAATCGCCCTTCTTACACTAGCCCTACCTCCTGAAGCTTCACTCAGTAAAGCTCAAGAGAGGCCTTTAGGGGCCCTCTGTGTAGAACACAGTAGACACTGCATGCAGGCACTAATCCAGCTAAGCAACACACACAGCTCACAGAGACACAGACACACTCTAAGGAGAACAGGAGACTAGTTGCTGTGTAAGCTGGAGCCTGCACAGATGGCCTGGGGAAGAAGTGCTTGCTGCGCAAGTGTAAGGACCCGAGTTCAGATCCCTAACACCCATGTACAACCTGTAACTTCAGCACTGGAGGCAGAGACAGGTAGTTCCTGGGGTTCACTGGCCAGCCAGTCTAGCTGAAATAGCGAAGTCTAGTTCAGTGAGAGACCCTGTCTCAAATAATGAGTGGAAGCCAAGTATGGTGGTACACCCCTTTAATCCTTGCACTCAGGAGGCAGAGGCAGGCAGATCTCAGAGTTTGAGGTTCCAGGACAGCCAGAAATACATAATGAGAACAAGATAACAACAATAAAAATAAGGTGGAGAGTTTTAGAGGAAAACTCCTCTAACATTGACCTCTGGCCTCTATGTACACACATATGAGTGGATGTACCTATGCACAACACACACACACACACACACACACACACACACACACACACACACACACACCGTTCAACAAAATGGCTAAGCAGGTAAAAGCACTTTCTGCACAATCTTAATAACCTGAGATTGATCCTAAGAGCCCTTGTTTAAAAACCAAACAATCAGCCGAAGAACAGATGCTCTAGCACACTTATGTAGTCGCAGTACTTCTGCAGTGAGACAGAAAGTGGAGGCAGGGGCATCACCTGACCTCCCGGAGAAATGAGAGACACCCTTCCTCAACAAAGTGAAAAGAGAAGACCTGCTTACAGAAGTTGTCTTCTGACCTCCACGTGTGCACACACACTAATGAATAATAAATAAAATTTAAAAAGAGAGCCTGAGAAGATCTCTAGGTAGCAGAGATAAATAAACATGCAACCTGTGGGGAGAAAAAGAGACCACATCATGGGCAGAGTAGTTTCTGAGAAGGTGGGAGGAAAACTAAGTGCAGAGGCTTCTTAGCTCAACCAGCTGCTAAAGACTTTCATAGGTAAACTATTTTAAGATAGCGCATGTGTGTGCATGCATCCATGTGTGTGTGTCCCATGCATGTGTCTTTGACAATACTTTCACGTTACTGTAAAATTACTGGATCACATACACTTCCTGGTGTAGTGTCTCCAGGGCAACCTCAGAGCATGCAGATGCTAGGCACCGTGCTGTGGCTGAAATGCAGAAGGCAGTGTATCATCAACATGGTACCTTACAGTAAGGTACGAAGTGTCCGTGTAACTCCTGAGGCCCAGGAGAGAGACCAGAGCAAAAATGCACAAGTCACACATGACCCTTTCTGTTGTCAGAAAGGATCCTGTTTTGGAGGTAAAATAAATAACTAAGTATTTGTGTTTAGATCTAAGCTGGAACCTGAGCCAAACACAAAGAGGAAAGAACCCCCATCTGAGAAAGCCTCACAGAATGCTTCCCAGGACTTGGAAGAAAAGCCTGCCGCCGAGGAGTTGCCAGGTATGAATCAGGATAAAGGTTTTGTTTGGCACTTGGTCCTTCTGACCTGGTGGCAGGAATACAAAGCAGGGAGAGGCAGCAGTTCCTGACTCATGGTGTGAGCAAAAGAAGCGTGAGCGGCAGTGCTTAGTCTGAGGAGTCGCCTGATCACTGGGGCCTGAGGAAGGGCTGCTTTCCTGTGCACCAGCTGGAGACTGAGGAGGCACTATCCTGGCTGTCTGCTGAAGAGGGTTAACCCACCACAGTGGAAGTCTGCACTGGCAGCAGCAGCCACACTGCCCCTGGGTGGAGCATGCTTTGTCAGGGGCCTCCACAGCCAGGCAAGCCCTTGGGACAAGGTGCAAGTATGGGTTTGTGTCTCTTGTCATCACAGATACAGTAATGTCCCTGACAGTGCATGCTAAAGAAATGCAGAGTCTCCTTCAAGTCTGAATGTCATGGACTGTTTGATTATGTATGCAGTCCATGTGTGCCTGGGTAGGGATGCCTGCTCAGAGCACTGCACCCCTAGTAGTTAGCAAGCAAGCTGGTTTTCTGCCTAGCAGTTCCCTGAAGCCATGAGCCTGAATGTCGTATTTGCCATGTCTGTGGCTCTACATTGCCTCACCTCACTGCAGCACTGGAGTGTCATGGGTCTCTTTTATTGAGAAGACTCTGAAAGGCTCAGAGCCTGGGCTACTTGTCTGAGGTGAAAGCTCATAAATGGTGGGTCCAGAATTCACTGGTATGTGGGTTTGGCTCTCAAGCCCACCTCTGTCTCATTTCTTAAGTGTTTCCCATGCGCCATGGTTCACCAGCCTGGAGGATGCCAGAGGTCCTTTGTGCAATGAGAATAGCACTTTTGGAGCCCTTATGCCTCACATGCTGACTGAATCACAGGCCAGACTCTCATTGGCTCTTTGGAGGTGTGCACTTTTGTGTTTGGTGGTGAAGAAGCCAAGATTCAGAGGGGTTATATAAGAGCTCACAAGCCCAGCACTGAGGACACACAGCAGCCCTCCACATGGCTGGTTCTGCTGGCACAGTCTCAGCCTGTCCTTGGCTGGTAGTTGCTGTGGTCCAACAGGCAGGAGCTCTGTACGTCTTCTGTGCCCAGGCTTCCTACAATCCATGGGCACAGCTTAGAAGACAAGACAGGGGCATCATAATTCAATTTACTGAAGCTGGACATAGCATCTCATCGTCATGCACCTACTCAATAAATCCTATGCACACTGGTGAGGTCAGGGAAAGCCAGTGCCGACCGAGGACCTCGAGGAAGTCTCATGGGAAGATACCAGGTCTCACCGCTGACCTCAAGCCTACATGGCATGTTATGCCAGGCCTTGGGCTGGGTGTTAGGGGTGTCATAAGTGAGTGGAAATGGCTCTTCTTTGGGCTCATAGGGAAACAAGTGAGGTCTTTTGTAGTTAGAGTTTTCCTGCCAGTCCCACAGTCAGGACAAATCTCTCTTACCCGCCAGTTCCACAGTCGCTCAGACCCAACCAAGAAAGTACACAGAAACTTATATTGCTTATAAACTGTATGGCCGTGGCAGGCTGCTTGTTATCTACCTTTTCTATCTTAAATTAACCCATTTCTGTTAGTCTATACTTTGCCACATGGCGTGTGGCTTACCAGTGTCTTTACATGTTGCTTCTCATGGCGGCGGCTGGCAGTGTCTCCCCAGCCTTCTACTTCCCAGAATTCTCTTCTCTCTTGTCCCGCCTATACTTCCTGCCTGGCCACTGGCCAATCAGAACTTTATTTACACAGAGCCATATCCACAGCACTTCCCCTTTTCTTTTTTTTTAAGGAAGGTTTTAACTTTTACATAGTATAATTACATATAACAAAACAATTATCAAGAAAGAATTACAGTTATAATATTAAAGAAGATATCCTATCTATCTTATATTTGTGAGTCTAAGGTTTTATATCTTACTTATCTTTTATCATAATTGAGGAAATTATAACTATCTAGTCTTCAACCACATCAAAGACCTCAGAAGGATATAATATTACCTGAGAACCGGGAGAAGGATGCAAGCATTTTTCGGGAGTCTTGCAAGAGTAGACAGAGACAGCTGGCAGCCTGGACAGTCACCTAATGTTCCTTTGTAAAGTTGGGGCATCTGTCTTTAGCCCACAGGGCTAGAGTCTCTTGGTCACTTTTCTCAGTGTCCTGTAGAATGTCTGGCCGTTTTCTCTGCGAAGCAGGAACCTGAAGGACCATTTTGTCAAGCAAAGTTTAGTGGTTACCTTTTTATGGGTCCTGTATGTCCAGTCGATCAAGCAGTCCAGGCAAGAACAGTTTCTAGCCCAAATGGCTATGTTTGCCAAGGTGAAGATAAGATATGAAGTGTTTTTAATGCCCATCTTCCTCTCTGAAGCAAATCGGTACTGCCAGGAGCAGACATGTCTCATTGTCCAGAAAGTCTAAATTTTAAAAATATTTTAAATGCCATATTTTGTAGGTCTTTGAAGTATTTGAAGATTACCTATCTATCTGAAATATCTCTGTGTATACCTAGAAGACTTAACTAACATGGCTACGAGTATGATTATCATAGATGACTAATTATCAATCTATTTTTAATTATCCATTACAATTTTAAATGAGCTATATAAACATAATACCTTAAACAAGAGTAGAAATATACACACAATATAACAAAATTAACTAAGTTTGTATCAATAGACTAAAATCTAAACCAATGTAAAACATTTTAAACAAGTTGTTGCTCTTTAGAAGTAAGTTCCCTAATCTACCCTTTCATCCTATTATATCTATAACATATCCCCCTTTCTTCTTTAGAAAGAGATCTCATTTATAATCAACCTGCTTTAAAGAAAAATATTGGTTTTTCTCTGTCCCACACCAGAGGGCTCTTCTGATTTGGGACACAAGAATCTCTTAACCATTTCTTTTAGCAATATGTCTGGGTTTAGAGAAGGAGTGAGCCAATTCCATCTCCAAAGCCAGCTTGATAATTTTGGGAATGTGGTTGTAGTTTTTCTTACTACTTCCTGCTGGAGGGGGGCGCTGTATCTTATGGGGATACAAAGAAAATTTCAGGATTATATAGAGTAGTCCATTAGGGTGAACCTCTGAGCCAGTTGCCTTGAAACCATTCTGGATGTCAGATCATCTGGGCCATGGTGTCATCGGAGACCTTTCAGGTGGTCTTGGCTGATCAAACCTGATATATCTTAATCTGGAACAAATCCATAGCCTCTGGCTTTCTGTGGAAACAAAAGCAGAGACTCTTTTCCAAAGCAACATATCCTTATATCCAAATTTTGAAGTCAAGTTACCTTTACAATTTACATATTTATTTAACTCAACAGCTTTTACGATCAAATCTTTTTTTGTAGTTAAAAGTCTCAAAGACAAGACAAACCAGATTCTCCGTGTAATATCCATCTTTGTAAGATTGAAACGCCTCTGTGGCTGCTGGCTCTGCCTACCTCAGCTTCCCAACATGGCGGTGGTACAGTTTACAGTCAGCTCTGGGTCTGGAGCCATGTGCACCATCAACTATCAGAAGCAGTTCTATCAAAGCAGCTCATAGCCCAGAAACTTTTTTTTTTTTTTTTTAACTAGCAAAGGCTAAATCCACCATGCAGCAGAGTAAAGTACCGCTTGTAGACTCCTCATTCCCGCCGCACTGCAGGTCAGACGCACACGCCAGGAACCCGCCATAGTAGCTCAAACTGGCAGGGTGCCGCTAACTTGAGAGAGACAACTAGGAGGCTGTTTTTAGCTCCGTCTTAGAATCTTTTTTCTCAGGTTTTAGGTGGAAACTCTTGCCCCACGTTGGGCGCCATTTGTAGTTAGAGTTTTTCCTGCCAGTCCCACAGTCAGGACAAATCTCTCTTACCCGCCAGTCCCACAGTCGCTCAGACCCAACCAAGAAAGTACACAGAAACTTATATTGCTTATAAACTGTATGGCCGTGGCAGGCTGCTTGTTATCTACCTTTTCTATCTTAAATTAACCCATTTCTGTTAGTCTATACTTTGCCACATGGCGTGTGGCTTACCAGTGTCTTTACATGTTGCTTCTCATGGCGGCGGCTGGCAGTGTCTCCCCAGCCTTCTACTTCCCAGAATTCTCTTCTCTCTTGTCCCGCCTATACTTCCTGCCTGGCCACTGGCCAATCAGAACTTTATTTACACAGAGCCATATCCACAGCACTTCCCCTTTTCTTTTTTTTTAAGGAAGGTTTTAACTTTTACATAGTATAATTACATATAACAAAACAATTATCAAGAAAGAATTACAGTTATAATATTAAAGAAGATATCCTATCTATCTTATATTTGTGAGTCTAAGGTTTTATATCTTACTTATCTTTTATCATAATTGAGGAAATTATAACTATCTAGTCTTCAACCACATCAAAGACCTCAGAAGGATATAATATTACCTGAGAACCGGGAGAAGGATGCAAGCATTTTTCGGGAGTCTTGCAAGAGTAGACAGAGACAGCTGGCAGCCTGGACAGTCACCTAATGTTCCTTTGTAAAGTTGGGGCATCTGTCTTTAGCCCACAGGGCTAGAGTCTCTTGGTCACTTTTCTCAGTGTCCTGTAGAATGTCTGGCCGTTTTCTCTGCGAAGCAGGAACCTGAAGGACCATTTTGTCAAGCAAAGTTTAGTGGTTACCTTTTTATGGGTCCTGTATGTCCAGTCGATCAAGCAGTCCAGGCAAGAACAGTTTCTAGCCCAAATGGCTATGTTTGCCAAGGTGAAGATAAGATATGAAGTGTTTTTAATGCCCATCTTCCTCTCTGAAGCAAATCGGTACTGCCAGGAGCAGACATGTCTCATTGTCCAGAAAGTCTAAATTTTAAAAATATTTTAAATGCCATATTTTGTAGGTCTTTGAAGTATTTGAAGATTACCTATCTATCTGAAATATCTCTGTGTATACCTAGAAGACTTAACTAACATGGCTACGAGTATGATTATCATAGATGACTAATTATCAATCTATTTTTAATTATCCATTACAATTTTAAATGAGCTATATAAACATAATACCTTAAACAAGAGTAGAAATATACACACAATATAACAAAATTAACTAAGTTTGTATCAATAGACTAAAATCTAAACCAATGTAAAACATTTTAAACAAGTTGTTGCTCTTTAGAAGTAAGTTCCCTAATCTACCCTTTCATCCTATTATATCTATAACATATCCCCCTTTCTTCTTTAGAAAGAGATCTCATTTATAATCAACCTGCTTTAAAGAAAAATATTGGTTTTTCTCTGTCCCACACCAGAGGGCTCTTCTGATTTGGGACACAAGAATCTCTTAACCATTTCTTTTAGCAATATGTCTGGGTTTAGAGAAGGAGTGAGCCAATTCCATCTCCAAAGCCAGCTTGATAATTTTGGGAATGTGGTTGTAGTTTTTCTTACTACTTCCTGCTGGAGGGGGGCGCTGTATCTTATGGGGATACAAAGAAAATTTCAGGATTATATAGAGTAGTCCATTAGGGTGAACCTCTGAGCCAGTTGCCTTGAAACCATTCTGGATGTCAGATCATCTGGGCCATGGTGTCATCGGAGACCTTTCAGGTGGTCTTGGCTGATCAAACCTGATATATCTTAATCTGGAACAAATCCATAGCCTCTGGCTTTCTGTGGAAACAAAAGCAGAGACTCTTTTCCAAAGCAACATATCCTTATATCCAAATTTTGAAGTCAAGTTACCTTTACAATTTACATATTTATTTAACTCAACAGCTTTTACGATCAAATCTTTTTTGTAGTTAAAAGTCTCAAAGACAAGACAAACCAGATTCTCCGTGTAATATCCATCTTTGTAAGATTGAAACGCCTCTGTGGCTGCTGGCTCTGCCTACCTCAGCTTCCCAACATGGCGGTGGTACAGTTTACAGTCAGCTCTGGGTCTGGAGCCATGTGCACCATCAACTATCAGAAGCAGTTCTATCAAAGCAGCTCATAGCCCAGAAACTTTTTTTTTTTTTTTTTAACTAGCAAAGGCTAAATCCACCATGCAGCAGAGTAAAGTACCGCTTGTAGACTCCTCATTCCCGCCGCACTGCAGGTCAGACGCACACGCCAGGAACCCGCCATAGTAGCTCAAACTGGCAGGGTGCCGCTAACTTGAGAGAGACAACTAGGAGGCTGTTTTTAGCTCCGTCTTAGAATCTTTTTTCTCAGGTTTTAGGTGGAAACTCTTGCCCCACGTTGGGCGCCATTTGTAGTTAGAGTTTTCCTGCCAGTCCCACAGTCAGGACAAATCTCTCTTACCCGCCAGTCCCACAGTCGCTCAGACCCAACCAAGAAAGTACACAGAAACTTATATTGCTTATAAACTGTATGGCCGTGGCAGGCTGCTTGTTATCTACCTTTTCTATCTTAAATTAACCCATTTCTGTTAGTCTATACTTTGCCACATGGCGTGTGGCTTACCAGTGTCTTTACATGTTGCTTCTCATGGCGGCGGCTGGCAGTGTCTCCCCAGCCTTCTACTTCCCAGAATTCTCTTCTCTCTTGTCCCGCCTATACTTCCTGCCTGGCCACTGGCCAATCAGAACTTTATTTACACAGAGCCATATCCACAGCAGTCTTTATACTGACATCCTTCCATTGTGGTGTCTGTGAGTGTAAGGAGAGCAGTGTTGTTCTAGTGCTCTGCCTTAGAGAGACATGATCAGAGGTTGTCTTCTGACTGGTTTGAGCAGCATACAGGAGACAAAGAACATGTGATGTGGAAGCACATGGGCCCCAGCACTCACAGCCATGCTCACATGCTCTGCCAGCATAAACATGGGAGCAAGGAGATCAGCACTAGTTACTGTGGCTTACTTTTCAAAGGAGGCCACCAAGAAGTGCAAAGACAGCCCACCGAATGGAAAACCATTTATATTGTACCACACGTCTGATGAGGACTTCCATCCACCTGATGGACACAGATAGACCTCTCAACTCAAAGTTAGAAAATGGACAGAGGATCTGAACAGCAGTTCTTTTTTTTTTTTCTTTTTTAATTGAAAAAAAAAATGCTCATACAATACATTCTGATCATGGTTTCCCTAACCCCCAATTCCTCCCAGCTTCTGCTCACCCACCCAACACCACACCCTTTCTCTCTGTAACAGACAAACAAAACAGTATGTTTTTAAAAATAAAGGCTGGGCGGTGGTGGCACATGCTTTTAATCCCAGCACTCAGGAGGCAGAGGCAGGCAGATTTCTGTGAGTTCGAGGCCAGCCTGGGCTACAGTGTAAGTTCCAGGACAGTCAGATCTGTTACACAGAGAAACCCTGTCTTGAAAAAATAAAAATGAAAAACACAAGGAACACACACAAATGCAAAACCCATAAAAACATGGAATGAATGGCAGTTTCTTAAAGGAACATCTACTCATGACAGATAAGCACTTTAAGAGGACCCAGCACCACCAGTGATCAGGGAGCACATGCCAGCCACAAGGCACCTCACACCTCCAGAGGGGGCAACATGGAAAAGACAAACCTGGTCCTGGGGGAGCCTACCCATACGGCCCACATGCTGAGGTAGAGTTTGGACCTCAGCGTGGTAGGAATACACTGGGCATTCCAAAGCTGGAGTGTGCCATGGTATGGCTGACATCTGCAAAGCCCAGCAACAGCTGAGAAGTGGTGTGGCAGCTGGCAGGCTGGACAAGAATCTCTTAGAGCAACCCAGACACAAGACATCTACCACAAGGGACCTCCCCCACATACACACCCAAACTCACATGAAGCAGTGTGAGTACTCCTCGGATTACATTTTAGGATGGGAGCACTTGGTAACTACAGCCTTGAGGCTGAAGAGCTGCTGGGCATTGCTGCCTGAGGTGAGTGCAGCTCGATGTACAATCTGGCAGCAAGCTGGGGGAAGGGACTCCACATGCTGGCCGACAGGGTTGGGCATGAGGTATCTGCTGGGTGTGCAGTGTTGATGGTGGAGTGAGCAGAGAGGGCTTAGGGCTAGGAGCTTGGAGGGTCCTAGGAAATTGGCAGCTTGGAACCATGGCCTGGGTGCACCTCTGAAGACATGGTAGGGAGGGGAGAAGCAGGCCAGGCTGTCCGGGGAGAGGCCTGCATCCAGCTTCCATGCACTGTTTTCCTGGCTAGGCCCTTCTTCCATCCCGGCCTTGGTGTTGACAGGGAAAATCTTCCGCTACAGTCAGGTGCTCTCCTTCCCTAGCTGTGTGTGCCCTTTCCTCCATGGCAGTAGAGAGTGTTTCTTCCTGTGTGTGGACATCCGCTAGGTTTTCTGCAGGAACACTAAGCCTGGCCTGTGCAGATGTGTCCTTTGCTACTTTGCCTTTCAGTATGTATTTCCTTTGAAACCCGAGGTGCTGCTTAGACAAGCATGTGCTGGCACAGAACAAGGTGGAGGAGCTCTAGGCAAGAGTTGTCTCCTGTCTGTCATACTCCCTCTGCCATTTGGCACTTGCTCATTTAGTTGGTGGGTTCGCACCTCTATTGGTTGGCCTGCCACCCCAGCATTAAGGCCTTTTCTGTAAACATTCTGCCTGGCAAGGCTGCATCTTCATGTCTTGCTGTAAGTTATTTCTGGGTATTCAGATATATTTCTCAAGTGAGCCATTGTTCCTGCCCCTGTGGAGCTCACTGTTGCCAGGGAGGATGGGATACCAGCTCCTGGAAAGGGAGTAAAGAGTGTCCTAGGAAAAGCAGATGTGGGGACAGACAGAGGGTCCTGAGGAAGAGGGAACCCTGAGCAAATGAGTCAGCACCCCCCCCCAAAAAAAATCTTAGAAACTTGTAGGCAGAAGGAACAGTTAGAGCAAGAAAACACTCAAGAGGCCAGAAATCATGGAGGCCCCTGTGGAATGTAGTCATTAAAGAAGACCCTTGCAGTTAGTGAGGAGCTATAAGAAATATGGTTGCAGAATGCCCGGGATGCAGGTGGGGCATCTGGCTCTGACTGGTTGGCACAGTATTCTTGAGCACTGCACTTGAGGCTGATTCCTGAGGCCCAGGTCAGAAGGGCTTCAGGTGGCATACAGTTGAACCACCTGTAGAGTACAGAACTTCTCCATCCTGATGCAGGTCATTCATACTTAGGCCCATTATGATGGGGTTTATGTTTCTGACTGGTTTTGTATTCAAAGGGAAAAGGGAAGAAAAGTCTGAAATAGGGACCATACTGAAGCCAAGCAGAAGATAGAAGTCACAGGGGTATGAGTGGTGGGTGAAAGCACATAGGTTCACACCCAGTGTGTTGCCTCAGAGCAGTGCCACTGTTCCCAGGCAGCTGGAGATTCTTTGTGATATCAGTGTGTATTCCCTTGTCTGTAGCTCTGTTTCACCTGCACTGAGGTGTAGGTGACTGTTTGGGAAGATGTGTTTCTAATAGTAGCTGCACCTGTCACACAGGGTGGGCATGATCTGCCTTCCCTTGACTGCTGCTGTTGTGATGTTTTCTCTAATGCTTTTCCTGATCAGAACAGCCTGAACTCTCCCTGCCCCACAGGGCTAAGCTCAACAGGAAGTGTATTGGGGCCAAGGGGAAAGAAAAAAGATGCAGCATTTGCTTTTGAGTTCCTGACAAAACAGTGATGGAGCCCAGGGACACCGAGACACACAGAACGAGAGTCACTCTGGGGACAGATTTGTCCTGGTCTCCACTAAGCAGTCCTTACCTCCCATCAGCCAGCCCTACGACAGTGTGCAGGCTGTACCTACTGCACTGCGCAACAGTTCTTTCTAGGCACTGGTGCTATTGAGGGGCTTGCTTGCCTGGTCATGAACAAAAGGCTGTCTAGATTAAGATGTTCATATTCTAGGGTATGTCGCTGACCTAGAGAAAGACTTCTTACTGGATGGGCTGGGTCATGGAGCTACTGCTGCACATTAGCAGCAGTATGGACCATGCTGTGGAACCCTACTTCTTCTGGTGTCTTCCTATGCCTGCTTCTTCAGCTGCCTGTTCTGAAGGAATAGCTGGCCTCCTGCCTTTGTCCACTTTACGGTTTTGTTTCTTAACAGAAAAGCCTTTGGCTGAAGCACAGCCTGAACTGGGAACCTGGGCCGATGGCAGGGGTGAAGATGAGCTGTCTCCAGAAGAGATCCAGATGGTAATGCTAACTGCTTCCTTTCAGCTGCCTGACCTAAGACCTTCAGTGAGTGGGAGGCTGTGCAAACGCCCTAATTTGACACTGGGCTTTAAGCATAGAAACACATTTTACACACACTTACCCACTTAATATCCTACTTCCTCTTAGGATTTTCATGATTTCAATTGACAGGAGCATAGTGAAACAAAAGTTAGCTTGGTTGGTCTTGCTAAGTGTCTTCACCAGCAGTATAGTAGGCATCCAGATTATGCGAAATGAGTCTTTCATATCTGCCAAGATGGAGTTTATACTCAGTTGGGTCGCTGGTGCCATGGAAATGAAAGGAAAGCATAGTGATGACTGAAGGATGGCGGGAGCAGCCGTTGGAACAGTGACCGCCTCCCCTGGTGACCTGTCCTCTGCGTTAAGTTCTGTCGTTTGTCATCTCAGTCATCTCAGAGCACAGGGTTTGGTGAGGGTCTCCCAAATGCAGTGAGCATTCTCATCTCCCTGGATCTTCCTCAGGCCTGCAGTATTCACCATCTCCTCCTGCCTTAGCCAAGAGCAGGAACGCCCTTGTCAGCAAGCCCCTGCTGATGGGAGTGGAGCTGGATTCCCAGCCTCCAGAGACGGAAGGAGCCCTGGTAAATAGAGGCCCTCCTGTCTAGTAAGAATGGGCTCTGGCCTTGTCTTAACCCTCAGCCTTTCAGGAAGCCATTTGTGATGCCGGCTCTTCCTCCGAAGGGCCTCTCTTCCCCTCTCCTCTCTGATGAGCCAGCCACCCCAGTGTCCTACTTTTTTCTGTATCTTCTCTACTGTGCTGGCACCATATGAGCAGGATCCTGGCTCCCTGTCATTGCCTTAGTCCCAGGCCAATGATTAGGAGTGCTGCTAAGCAGTAAATGACTGATGGACTCTTGTGAGTGGTACCGAAGGCCTGTCCACATGTCTGTCTTCCTCAGCATCAGCTGCCCAACCCAGGTGACCAGCTCAGAGCTTCTTAATCTTCAGATTCCCTGTCCCTCCTTGCCTGAAACAGAAAGTTTTTCCTTCCAGAAAGTAGCATAAACATGTGAAAAGCAATGTGCCAGAAGCCCAGGGAGCCACTGCCTCAAGGCAGAAGAAAGGACTGTGGACTCACAGCTGACTGCAGTCCACCCCTGCCTTCATCTGGAGCCTCTGTGCCCTCTCGCTGCTCTCAGTGGTGATAACGGCTGCCTCCAGGAGCTGATGATGGAGAGCTATCCCTTGAAGGACAGATGTGAGAGGACCAGACACTTGGGGTGTTTCTGACTGGAGCAGTCAGGAGAAGGGCAAACATAGGGCTGGGCATTGGGGAACAGGAGATGATGAATTTCATGTCAGACAGCCTGGAAGTGCTGTGGGCTGTCATGGGGTAGAGGCGTCTTAGCGCTGGAGGACCATGGGCTTAGAGGAGGTCCTCCAGAAACACTGTACAGGGATGGGACAAGCCATGAGTGTTCCCTGGGAATGCTGCATAAGAAGCAGGCTGAGATGTAAAAGACAACAAATGTGTTTCAACACAGTTGGATTGCATTCCCTATTCATCATTGGTTTATAAAAAAGAGTTTTGCTAGTGGAAATGAAGAGGTATATTGCCCCAAATGTTGCATATTTGCTAGAGCTAATGTGTACTACTCAATCTCTTCATTGAGAAAGCACACTTTTGTTGAGTGTAAGCAGAATGTAAATTTGTGCTGGACTTCACTCTTTTATGCCCCATCATTCTTCATAAAAGAGATAGCCAGAATACCAACAGGGGTTTGCCAGAGGACTTTGCCTTTCTCCTGGAGCAGTGATGAGCCCCAAAGGGCTGTTAACTTTTGCAGGCACATGACTTAGAAGCCACTGGCAGTGTGGTAGGTAGGCTTGAGGAAGCAATAGCCAGGTGTCTGCCATCTCATGCAACAGTCCTTCTGAGATGATGGAGAACAAGGGCTTTAGGACCAGGCAGTCAGCTGTGAATCCTCCTCCTCCTCCTCCCACTAATTGACTACATAACTTGGGAAGTGAATGAGCCTCAGTGGACCTCAAGCTGGCTACAGTAGAGCCCTGCAGAACTGTGGGGAGTCACAATTGAGAGCCACTCAGCACAGCCAGGGAGGCCATGTGCACAATTCACATGACCCACACCTGCCAGAGCTGAAGATGAGTGTCAGGACGTGAGGCTGTCTCCCAAGAGACAGCTGGTGCCAGCTTTCATGTCCTCTGTCCCAACCAGACCATTCCCCAAAAGGCTGGTATTTCAGCCTGCAGCATTGGTGACATATGATCAGAGTTTGCAGTGCGTCCTAGTTTGTGTTGTGTTGGTGCAGGTGGGTGGCACAGGACGCCATGAACGTTTACGACAGGCTACTTAGTGTTCTGCTAACAATGTTCGTTATTTGGGAGTACTTGCTGAGTGTCATGTTGTAAAATCTTACTAGTCCAAATTAAAAAAAAAATCCCAAAAAATGATGGGAAAGAATACTGTATTGTTGGTTTTACACTGAAATGTACTTTACTTTAGCAAATTGTGGTCAGACTTCCTAATCAGTCTTGGAACTTTCCCTCAGGGTGAAATAGTTAAGTCCTATAACAGCAATTTCATTCATTCCTTTAGCCAAAGCAATGATGAAGAATGTAGCATGATGGCAGAAGGGCATGGTGGGAAAGAGCTGCTCATCTTACAGCTGCCCCAAGGACATGCCCCTGTTGATCTACTTCTGCCAGCAGGACCCATCCTCAGCTACATCCTTCATCATTCTGAATCGGTCACTGAATAATTAATGATCCAGTAACCTCTCAATGGCTGGATGTGCCAGCTGGAAGCCAACTCTTCATTCAACCATGAGCCTTTCTGGGAGAGAATTGATACCCAAACATAGTACATTAAATGATAAGTATCTCTTAGTCTGTGGTCACATTGCATCTCTGGGCATCTAGACATCCTGCTGTGGTGCTGACCACAGAGACCAGGACTTTGGTTCAGCCCTGTGTCTGGCCAAGTCCCTACTTAGGTGAGGAAGCAGCATGGCCGCATAGTTAGACTGACCTAGAATGGACTATGTGAATTTTCCAGAGCCTGACAGAGTGAAACAGCCAAGGGCCACAGTTGCCCTGTTGAATGTGAGGTCAGCAAGGGACTGTTGGGCAGGCATGTCATCATTCACCTCACTGTCCCCATTTTGGTGACAGAGGCCGAAGGACAGTGATTCTATTACTTACCTCCCCAAAGACATACAGCTTCACAGGAGAAGGACTAGCTTTCACAGGAAAGGATAAGGCTCACAGCTGTCCACAAAAACACTGATGGCCATTGAGAAGCTGTTGACTAGCTAGGGCCCCCCAACCATTTTCATGAGGACCGCCTGCCCCTGCCATCCAACCTTTGGGGCAGGCTGACCATTCAGAAACCACCCTGAAACCAGTGACAGTGAACATCCACGCCTGGACCCTGCTAGACTTCAGTAAGTGGTTACCTTGCACTTGCTCAGAGCAATGGTCCTCAACCTGTGGGTCACAACCCTTTGGGGGTTGAATAACTCTTTCACAGGGGTCACCTAAGACCACAGGAAAACACAGATATTTACATTATGATCCATACCAGTAACAAAATTACAGTTATGAAGTAGCAACGAAAATAACTCTCTGGTTGGTGGTCCCCACACCATGAGGAGCTGTATAAGAGAGTGGCAGCAGCAGGAAGGTTGGGAAGCACCGGCTTAGGGGAGCAGAGTTTGGGAGCTTTTGTCTGTTTATTTGATGTTGTGAACTCCATTTCATTTTGACCTGCCCTGCAGTGGGGGCTGCTCTCACCGAAGCTGCCAACCACTGTCAGCACGCTCTCTTCACCCCCACCACATGGATGGCTTGAGGCATCTGCTCTCTTTTCTTTGAGAGGCTAGCTGTTTCTGAGATGGCATACAAAACTCCTGGGCTCAGGGGAACCAGAACCAGAGCCTGGCCCTGGAGCCCATGTGACACTTTCAGAAGTATCAGCTGCTGAGGCTTAGAGAGGCAGTACAGCCCTGTACCTCCTGCCTGGACCTGAGGAAACCAGGGACAAAGCCAGGCAACATGCCAGTAATAAGTCACCTAGACTCATAGTTAATTGTGTTTAGGAACAGTTGCAAAGTAACTAAGAACAAGATTTAAAAGGACAGGACCATATTTTATCATTAGGGAAAAAAAAGAAAGAAAATACTCCCTGGAAAACAGGCCTATCCTACCCATACCTGAGGGGATTAGTGCAGGTAAATTAGCACCTACAGCTGAAGTAATTACACATTCTCAGGAAACACTGGCCTCCTAAGTCACTGCTGAGCAGACAGTCAACAGCTGACACTTTCTGGCTCAAAGTGAAGGTTTTATTCTCTTACGTGGTCTCTTTGATGCCTAATGAAAAGAGCCCTTAGCAATACTCTGTCCAGGAGTCCTACAGGGAGTCCTGCTGGGAACTGCCCCACCCACCTGCGCCCTGTGGAAATGGCAGAGATTGCCATCACAGAGGTGGGCAGTGGCTGGATCACATCTACTTTAGGCCTCTTCTGCCGGGCCAGTCATGGGCAGAGAGAGCAGTCAGCGCTGGCAGCCAGCGGAGTCCTTTCCAGAGCCTTCTGCTCAGGCGCATCCAGGATCTAGACTACACCACAGAAAACATTTTAGGACAGGTCAGTATGGAGTAGACTTAGGGCTTATTCTGAAAAATACCGTAGTGCATACCTCTATCACACAAGACTCAGGACTTCCCTGTCACAGACCAAGTAGCCTGCCAACCTCTGCCGCACAGTGTTCCCCCACACCAAGTTCTCCATCTAAAAATGCTGCCGCTAGTGTTGGGTGGCAGCTCTGGGCTCCTGGCAGAAAGGGTGTCTGGGAGCTGCTGAGCCTGCCTCCCTCTGTCCAGCAGCTAGGATCAGCTGCTTCTGGTGCAGCAGTGGGAGGGACCCTGCAAGCTATTTGGGCAGACTAGCATTTTCCTCCTGAGTATGGTATTTTTCAGAGAATCTTCTGGCAGTGCCCTGTGCTGGCTGACCATTGGGACTGGGCAGTGATCCTTAGAAGGCGGGTGGAAGGCCAGAGGTTCTTATAGCCCCTTTCTTGGGCTCCATTTGATGTCATTCTGAGTGTATGTGTTTCTTTGCAGTTTGAACAAGAAAATCAGCGACTCATTGGTGAAATGAACAGCTTATTTGACGAAGTGAGGTGTGTGTAAAGCTAATGTCTTGATGGCAGCTTTTCCAGACGCTGCGGGCTTTTTCCATTTGCTTTGGCACCCAGGCACCCATACGTAACTGGGTGGGACTGGGTGGGCCTGTGGGAGGAGACTGGCTGCTACAGCAGGCTTAGGGGTACTGCAGCATGCAGAAAGACAGATCACCCCAAAAGTGGGACCACACCCACACACACCACCTCAGGCTCCTTGGGTGGAGTAGCTGTAAAATACAGTAGGGACTGTGTGGTGGATGTTTGCACCCATAGTGTCTGCTTCCAGGTGACCAGGCACACACTCCCTTGTCGGAGCCTCCAGTGAACTCACTAAGGGCCTTGTCCCACAGGAGTGCTGCAGTGCTCTGAAAGCGACAGCGGGTCTTTGGCAGCCCTGTTGTATTTGGGGTACAGCCCCTCCCAGCCTAGGGACTTACTCTGGGCAGGGCTACTCCCCTTGGAGAACCCTAGGGGGTTTTGTCCCAAAGGTGGCTCTCCAGGGCCTCCCTCTTCCCAGCCTAGCTCTCCCTGTCCTCACCCCCCTTGCTGTTCCTTCCCCAAGACCTGAGCCGGCTCCTTCCCTGTCTCCTGCCGGCCTTTCCCATTGCTCTCACCTCACCGTTCTCCTCCTGACACTGACTGGTCACCAGCTGTGCCCAAGCCAGCTTCCACTTCAGACCTGCCCAGCCCCAGCCCACCCCAGGGTGCCCCAAGCTGCAGGAAGCAGGAAAGGGGCTCACCCAGTGTTTCAAGTTGGACAAGCGCTTAGGTGCTAACCAGATGGGGTGACCACATACTGAACTAGAGCGTTTTCTTGCCGCAATGAGCTGGCTTGAGGGAAATGTACGTTTTTGACAATGGGCTTTCTAAGTGACCGTGCCTTTTGATTCCCCAACATGCATCAGGCAGTAACTAGGCTATGCCGAGGACTTCCTGTGCCTGCCCAGCTCCTCTCCCCGTCTGGAGTGGCTGCCCATCTTCTGTTGTTCTCACCTTGATGGTTCCTTCAGGAATGTAGACCATTCCTGTTAGATTACCAGGAGCTAATAACTAACATGTCACCTATTGATTCTTTTTCAAAGGCAAATCGAAGGGAAGGTCGTTGAAATTTCCAGACTCCAAGAGATATTCACTGAAAAAGTTTTGCAACAGGTAAAAACAACCCAAAGGCCCAGCAGTTTTGAGTTTTGGCTTAGAATTGACTGAGAGCTTAGAACCTTCTTCCAGAAGCATCTGAGTGGTACAGATTAGGCAGCACCATGTTTGGTTAGCCAGTCACACCACTCAGGTCCCAGGTAAAGCTTCCTGTCACCCCACAGCATCCCTCTGTGGTACAGCTGAGGGCCCTATATGGGGACCCAGCTTAGAGCAGAATGGCCCCTGTGAGCTAGAGTATCTGGTGGTGGTAGGAGGGTGCAGTACAAGACTGGGAGTCAGGCAGTCCCTCCAAACCATTGCTCCCCGTCTGTAGAAAGGGGTGAAACCGAGGGCTGCTGTTATGTTCACAAATAAGCACAGTGCAGAAGGGAGAGCTGCTTTCGGTCCACAGTGCTCCAGAAACTAGACAGTCTCTGGGCAGGTCCCTGCTGCCTCAGACACAGTCTGGTTGGGGAGGACTGGTTCCTGTGACCTCAGGACTTTAGCACCCGGGGACTGTAGAAGACTTTCGGAAAAACACCTCTCTCTGTCTCTGGGCTCACAAAACAAGTGCCTGAACCTCACAACAGAGTCAACATGCACAAGGTAGACGCTGAGGACAGTTAGGAGTTCAAGGTCATGAAAGTAAGATACTCTTGACCGAGTTCTTAAAGATCTACCTGAGCCATGTGTGTGGAGGCCAGGAAGCCTGGAGATGGGCTTTGTGCAGACACCTTGGCCTGATGGCCACGTCAGCTGCATGACACAGGAAGCCATCAAAGCAAGCTCTTCCTGGCATAGTAGCTTGCTTTGAGGAGAGCTCACCTTGACCGAAACACTTCAGTCTGGATGCTCCACTCTGCATGCCATGGCCAGTGCTTCTCCTAAGCCCCATCCCATCTGAAGTAGAACTGGTGAGCCCTGCCTCAGTCTCGGAACCAATAAGCAGGACCACTGACCCATGGCAGGCCTTTTAGTGGGACTCTGACCAAGCCAGGTAGTGTCTGCCGCTGCTTTAGTAACCCAGCATGCTACTGGAATCCATCCTTTACCTAGTGCTCCAGTGCACACCCTGACAGGCCACATGTAGGAAAGGAAGTCATGGTCTCTTAGGCTCCAGTACTCAGCCTTCTAGCACAAGAGGCCAGCTGCCACAGCAGTGACTGCACCAGAGGCCTGGGCAAACCGCCCCACTGAAAGAGAAGAGAGCTGCCCCTGGGGAGGTGGCATGCTTTAGGAGTTGCTTGGTATTCCTCTAGAGTCCAGCCAAGGGCTTTTTGGACTGCTGGGGCCTCAAAATCCTTGTTTGTATCAGTGTTGGGAGCTGTTTATGGCAAACCCCTCAGTTCCTGACCTGATATTCTCCACCATGGTGTCACTACCCATGTGTCCTGGTCCATGGCACTCCAGTGATGTCACTGTTAGGAACTGGGTGGGTGAAGCCTGCTTTCCATTCTTCAGCATTCCATCAGGCAGGGCTCCCTAAAAGCCCACATTAGGGCACACCTCCCCGCCTCACAGCAGGGAGATCAAAGGTAGTTCCACATGGCTGGTGTGGTAGGGTCTCCAATAGCATAGTCTCGTGAGCCAGGACCAAGTTCTCAGCATCTGCACAGGGTATTTGCGGCCAGCAATTCATATCTTGTTTTAACTCTTACCCTTTAGCAGTGTGTTAAAGCATGCTGTTTGGGTAGCTAGTGTGTTTCAAAGTCTGCAGCATTTATAGCTGGCTTCTAGACCTTATAAAGAATAACTGGGCCAGGCGGTAGTGGCACACACCTTTAATCCCAGCACTCGGGAGGCAGAGCCAGGCGGATCTCTGTGAGTTCGAGGCCAGCCTGGGCTACAGAGTGAGTTCCAGGAAAGGCACAAAGCTACACAGAGAAACCCTGTCTCGAGCCCCCCCCCCCCCGCAAAAAAAAAAGAATAACTGGAATGCAGGAAGAGGGCCCTTGGTGGGAGTGGCCAGTCCAGAATCAGCAGGTCATGTTTGTCCTTGTCACCTGACAAGTGACGCAGGAGAAGTGCTAGGTGGCACCAGTGCAGGCTCTATGGCCCGACAAGAGCCTTACCCTAGTCCTGCCGCTCGGGTACTGTGTGGCCTCCTAGGAGCTGGTGAACATCTCCACACCCTAAGTTTCCCTTTCTCTGTGTTGGGTGGTACCCATGCTCAGGTGAGGATTCCCAGGCTGTGTAGGTACAGCCTCTAGAGCTTGAAACATGGCAGCAGCTACTTGCAGAAGGCTGTCTTCTTGGTGGAGGAGGGATAGTTGGGCTTATCTGACACTCTCTCTACAGGAAACTGAAATAGACAGCATTCACCAGTTAGTTGTGGGGGCAACTGAAAACATCAAGGAAGGCAACGAAGACATACGCGAGGTGGGTACCTGGGGCTCTCGGGTCGGAGCTGGCACAGCACTGTTTCCCAGCAGCCCAAGTCTCACTGGCGAGGCTGCCCAAGGGCACTGTGTAGCACGAAGGGCCCACCCTGCAGCTCTAGTCATGGGTTTATGGTGAGGGCCACCCTAAGGGCATGTGTTCACAGACCTGCTGGCTTACTGTCGGCTCATCTTCAAGAGAAGGTAGTTCTGGCCCTGCGAGAACAGTGTGGGTGGAGAGCATCCAGGTAGGGCCAGGACAGTCTGAAGCCAAGGGTAAGCCCACTGAGGGCAAAAGCCAGAAACTGTCTGTGGAGGGCACCCAGCCCTGTGAGCCAGCTGTCTCCAAAGCCTAGACCTCCTGGCTGGCCCACTGTCTCCACAGACAAGAGCATCGCTGGGAAACCTGAGCCCTGGTTCAGACCTGGGGAGTGAGTCCTGGGAGGCTAAGCTCTGCCCAACAGAGGAGGATGAAAGGCAAGGGCTCGGTGATAAAGGTGCTTGCTGCCAAGCAGGACGACCTAATTTTGATTCCTGAAATCCACATGGTACAAGCACAGAATTAACTGTGGCCCTACACCCCCCACACACCGTGACAGGCATTCCCACCTACCCACACATAGATGAATGTAATCTAAAAACTGAAGTGCAAGGCATTTGTCCTCTGTCAGGTCTCCATGCACGGTGACTTTTGTTCTTACTTAAGCCATCTAAGGAGGGCATGGGATTCGTGGAGGTGTACATGAAAGAGTGGGGCACTTAGGGCTTCCGAAACCAGTCCCGGGTGGTGCTGACGCCTGTGTTCTTCCTACCAGGCCATCAAAAACAACGCCGGCTTCCGAGTGTGGATCCTCTTCTTCCTCGTGATGTGTTCCTTCTCCTTACTCTTCCTTGACTGGTACGACAGCTAGCCCACGAGAGCTGCCCCTGTGTCCGCACTGCTGTCTCTCCACACCACGTGCCAGCATGTGTCTCTCCCCATGGATAGCTGTGTAAGATCCAAGGGCTGGGGGGACATGGCCCCCAAGCCAACCTTTGGAACCTGTCAGGACCTGGAAGTGCATGGATTGAAAGTGCCCTAGGCAGTCTTCGGGGGCAGAGGATAAAGGGGGGAGGCAGTCAGGAGCTGCAACTCCTGGAGGGGCCACAAGCATGGCAGGGCTGAGCAGGGCAAGGATGTGGCACCCCTGCTATCCCCGTTACAGTGCTTGGGGCCTTGTCTCCTGCCCTTCCCACACCAGTAGCTTCAGGGGAGAACATGCCTAATTGTTTCTAAAGTCATTGGTTTTTATGTCCTCATGGCATCTAATGTGTGCTGATATGTGGCCATTTTGTCAGAGAAAACAATTCACATCTGCCTTGTCAAGCTAATAAATGCAATTACAGCCACGTATTGCAGTCAGTGAGTCTCCACTGAGCAGCTCTGGCTGCCACCTGGCTGCGCAGGCAGACTCTGGTGCCCTCCACTAGACCTCTCTCCTGCCCTGGCTCAGAGCATGTGAACAGCAAAGCCAGGGCCCAGGGCATGTGAAGCCTGGTTTCCTGCCTCTGGGTCCCAGAAGCTTGTGTTCCCAGAAGGGTGTGGATTTCAGAAGAGCTTGTTCCTGCATATGTGCCCCTCTAGAAGAGGCCACGGGGTTGCCTATTGAGAACTGGAAGCGTGCAGCACACGGCCTGCATCTTTGCACAGATTAATCCTGGTGTCACACAATTCCTGCTGAAGCGCTTGAGTACAGACAGTCCAGTGTGTGGCTCAGGTACCCACGAGCTCTTTATTTGCTGAGTGAGCGTGAGAAGTTACACTGGGGGATTGACAGTGGGTGAGGTGTTGCTGCTACAAAACACAATGGGCTTGCCTGCTGCACTCCATGGTCACTGAGTCGGATCCCTGTGCAGGACAAGCTTTGGCACATTTATTGCTCCTCATGCATTCCTCACAGCTTCCCAATGCCCTTCAAGCACATGACTGTGTGGCACCCCCACCCCCCCCCCCTGCAGAGCTCATGGTCTTTGTCTCGGAACACTCCAACAGTAAATTATTTTGTCTCAGTAGCAACACCTCAGGAAACACAGTGTAGCTGACGGTGGTCACCATGCTTGTTCACAAAGGATCTCCAACTCTTTGCCATTTATTTCTGACCTACTAAGGAACACTGAAACTTCTGACATGCCCACCGGAAACAACACATTCTGAGAACACGGAAGAAAACAACCATGAGTAGCTTTTTCTATTTAATTGTCTTACTCATTTAGTTTACCTACTGGTGATTTTGTAAACATATACTTTAATGTCAAGATTCAGATTGAAACATAAACATACTTTTCTTACAAAGATTGTGGACTCAAATATTCTCTTTGCAAGGTGCCACATCAGCCCCCCACCAGCCATCCTGCCCCTTTCTCACAGCACAGGAGTCACATCTGTTCACAGATTAAAAGCTAAATAGCCTTGGCTTACCCAAAATTACATTTTCACTTTGCCCACCCAGCTAATAAAACGAAAAACCAAAATCACCTGCATTACAGGGCTGTACGTGCAAACATATTCATAACAGGAAAGAAAAGGGCCGGTGGGGTTTCTTCCTATCTAGCACATCACCAGCAGACAGCCCACCCACAGGAAAACAGGCTCTGCAACCCTTGGCCCAGAGCCAGCTCCTCCCACCCCATCCTTGTACTCTGTTCAGTGCACATACCAAAGAGAGAACCTCCCAGAATTGCCCTGGCAGGGGCTGGTGGGGCTGCATTGTAGTGCACACCCCCTTCTCTGTGCCACTTAACAGTGCATCCTGGCAGTCGGCACTGCTGCCAGCAAAGCTCGGGATCGCTGTAGATATGGCTATGGAGTAAGGTCTGCAGATAGCAAAGGGGCATAAAAGAAAAGCGAAACCCACCAAACGCACTGCTCTGATGGCCAGACCCCGGCAAGGCCCGTGCCAGTTCTCTTTTGACAGCATCCTGTGAATCCCAGGGAAGGAGCCAAATGAAGACTCCTCAGCATGGGCAGTGGCATCAAGCTCTCTAAGCAATGCTGAGATGCGCTGGTTTCTATGCCTGTGGGTGGTCCGCAGCAAGTTTTATTTTTTGCAAAGCAGCAATAGCAAACAGAAGCAATTGCACCGTAAATGAGTAACCTCTAAATTATCGGTAATTATTTAATTTAATGAAATGTCCCTCAAAGTCCCTTTGTTGCCTTCAAGTGACACATTGTAAGGAACCCACCCAGCTCGCTAAGCTGACTTCTCTGCAGCTTCGGTCTCCTGTTCCGACAGCTTCTCTTCTGACAGAACTGACATCCATGGTGACACGGAGCGTGTGATACTCTGCTTGGCCAGGTTGTAGTGGTTTATGACAGTGTAAAATTTCTCCCGGGCGCTGGAGTCTTGCTCCGTGTAGTAGCTCTCCAAGCCTTCTGGAATGCACTGGGTGTTCTGTAAGACAGGAGGCCATGGAGATACTGGGGGTGCCAGCGTGTGTCTGCAGTGAATATCCCCCCAGGGATAAATGCTAAATAAACACGAACAATGGACAGATGAATGGGGCCTGCCCTCCAAGGGCATAGCCATCTAAAAGACTGGCTATGCTGCAGCGGGCACCTGGGCTCCCAGGATAGGTGGAACAGGCAGTGTGCCTCCCTTCACCATGTCTCTGATTGGCTGATTGACCTTGACTATTCATCTATTAGAAGCAAGGACACTTTTGACATGTCTACAAACAATCCACCTGAAATAAGAGGAAGAGCACCAAGGAAGGCTTTCTTTGGGGGCCAGTGAATTGGCTCAGTTGGTAAAGATGCTTGCAGTCAAGCCTGGCAACACTAGTTCAATCCCCAGGACCTGTGTGGTAGGAGGAGAGAACCAGCTCCTGCAAGTTATCCTCTGAGCTGAGCTATGTAGCTGGCATGGCAGCCAGTGACTAACCTCAAGCCAAGAGGATCTGAACGGTTGTAACAAGCAGCTTTGGGGCTGGCTCCCAGAGAGCAGCTGTGCCCCTCCAGTGTCCACATCTCCCCTTCTCAGCCAGCTCTGACTGCTCAGAGAACAAAACCTCAAGAGCCACAGGGCAGGGAAAGATGGAGCCAGAGCTCCAGATGAGTGAGTCCCTGCACTGCCTTCCAGTTTGGACTAAAACCAGCAATAAGCTTCCCACCCTGCTGAAGTGACTGTTCCTTGTGTCTAGCCACCCGAACCAAGCATGGTATCACCAAGCCTGCTGGGATAGGAACGTGAGACCCCACAGTTAGTCAGAGGTGGAGCCCTCGGTGACCACCCACTATCTGGGAATTTTAAACCCATATACTCCATCTCTGAGTGGAGCCCAGAGTGGCTCAGCAGATCTGTGCTGAGTCCATCTGTATTTCAAGTGTCTCCCTGAGGGGTGTGAGTCCAGCATCCCAGCCAAGGCCATAGGCCAAGACCCACTGCTGTTAGAAGAGAGCCCTTCCGGTTTTTACCCTATGACACACAGTGCTCAGTTGTGCTCTTGGATGACCTGGTGTCTCCATCCTCAACCCCACGGTAGCTCTCCAGTGTAGTGGGCAGGTAGCCCAAGATATCAGGGAGGAGCTCCCGGGAACTTCCTCTTGGCTGAGTCTGAACGCCCAGGGCAGCAGATTCATAGGGCAACCCAATTGGGTTCCCTGCCCTAGAGAATGTCCTGTGGTTCTCAAGCCTTCTTCCCTTCCCTCTTGCTGTTTCACAGATCAGCAAAGAAGGGGACAGCAGTGTGCACCCACATGCAGGCTTCCCTCTTGACTACGCCAGGCCTGTGCTTTTCAGACCAATTCTCTCACTGTGAGGTTCATACCACTTAGTCCATTTTATAGGTGGGAAAGTGGAGTCCAGAGAGGTGAAGAAGCTTGAAGCAGATTTGAGAACCACACAAGCATGAGAACACAGCTCCAGCTGGGACTTCCAGTCAGTGTCATCCACCACCACACACTGGGCTACCCTTCCAGGGGGTCGATCCCTGATTCCCCACCCAGCTCAAGGACATCCAGGCTATGAAACAGACCTTCCCATTGTCTCCACCCCAAAGACAATGGGTCCAACTTGGCTTGTTTCCAGTATCAGCCACTGGCATGTACAAGTCCCTGCCTTGGCACACATGGTCTCAGGAGTGCAGGCCAACTCGGCTTAACCACCTATGCTGCCTGGTTTTGCAGCTACCATCCTGCCACCCCTCACAGCCCTCAGAGGTAGAGGTACAGCACTCAGGGAGGCTCAGGCCTGCACAGTGGGAGCATGAGAGGATGGCACACTTGTAATCCCTGGCTGCCATCCTGGCTGTTCAGGGGGAGACCCTTTCCCAAAAAGAGGAAGGGGAGAGGTAATTGAGGAAGGCAAGACGTTGACCTGGCCCCCCAAGTGTGCGGTCCTTACTCAGCCAAATGCCACTGCAGCTGGGATGTACTCTCACCCTCTGAATCCTGCCTCATTTGACATTGCTCTGCTGCTGCTTGGTGTAACAGGGCTGAGCATCAAGTATGCTGATGGAGAAAGGAGGCTGTGAGCATGGAGAGCAGCCATCTGGGCAGATCTGGAAGCTACTGGGGGAGGCGCAGGGTCCTGCTCTTTCAGAGTGAGCCCTCTCTCCTAAGGACCCCTCCCTCCCACACAGAGCCTGCTACAGGTACAGGGCCTGGACTGCGGGGGGGGGGGGGGGGGGGTCAGCAGGTGGCTAAGAACCTAGCACAGCCTAAGCCATGGGTGCTGGTTAACTTAGCCCTGGTGGTCACTCAGCAGGGTCAGCTGGCCTCTCCAGGAGGGAAGGACAGCGGTAAATAAAGAATCCTGGTAGAGCGGCCAGCATGCAGGGCTTGCGGTCCTCACTGTGGGATCTAGGAAGGTGATGAATGGTAAGATGAGAACGAGAACCGAGCAGTGCAGGGCCAAGTGAGCACTCAGGAGCCTGTGAAACTACGAACAGGTGGCTCCAGCCTCATGGCCATCTTTTCTGGGCTGCCAACCCTTGTGCCTCTCCTCAGAAGTGCCTCCATCACTGGTGAGGTAGCTAATGATGTAAAGGATCAGCCCTTGCCTGTGGAGACTGGGGTCTCCTTAGCAGCTCACTGGTGTAAAGCCTAGAAACACCTGCAGGCTCCCAGGAGTGCTGACAGCTTGTTCAGAAGAGGCTCAAAAGTAATGGAGGGTGCTCATTGCTACCCTGCCCTTGGTGCAGCACCTCAGGGGATAGCCCTGGCTGGAGCTGAGTGCTACGGACAAAGCCTAGCTTTAGGGCCAGGCCCCAGCCCCAGCTGAGATCTCATGTGCTCTTTTCAGAGCCTTAGCCCCCTCATCTTTAAAATGGGGCCAGTGTCCCACACAACCTGGCTGCTTTTGTTGTAAGGATAAAAGTCAGTGTGGGACAGCTCTGAAAGAAGCCAGGGTGTGGCCAGAGATGATAAACAGAAAGGATGAAACGTTCAAAGAGCCCTCCAGAGTACAGCCTAGAATGTCCTGAACCCAGCTCGGTGCAAGGGACCCCCTACACTGTAGAAAGAAATGGCTGTGCAGGCCAGCTGGGACTCTTCAGCTGACCAAACTCCTCTAGCCTGCACCGCCACCCTCACTCTGTCCTCCACATATCCCTCTCCGGTCCTTGGGGAAGTGGGAGGAAGGCTGCAGTTCCCATCTCTCTCCTGGCCAGCCTGGCACCCAGCACAGGACCCTGCTAGAGCTTTGCATGCAACCAAGACCTGAGGAGCAGCGACTGCTTGGCGCAGGCACGGGCATCTAAGGGCAGCTAGGACACGGCCCTGCCCTCCAGACGCCTGGCTGAGAGAGGACAGCAGGTGGTGTCTGACACCTCCATATAACATGGCCACCAAAAGATGCTGAGAGACCCTCTGAGGCGCTGATGGTGTCAAGAACCACAGGAGGGGGTGGGGCCGACACATACACACAGGTATTCAGTCTATACCCATGTGGAGAAAGACTCTCATGCACCCTTTTTGATAAAAGAAAGAAAATACGAAGCCTAGGTCACCTATAGGGGGTCTTGGAAGGAGCATATGACTGTCATATGGCCTGGACTAGGTCACTGCAGAGTTTGGACAGGGTCTCACTATGGCCCAGGCTGCTTCCATCTGAGTGCAAGGATTGAAGGCACGCATCACCACCCTGACTCTGTCTGCTTTTTATCTGCCTCCACACACTCCTCAGCTTGGGCCATTTGGCTGTGGCAAGAGGGCTTCTTGGTAGGACTCAGGCTTCTGAGGTTCCCTTCCCCTCCCCCCAGGCATCCTATACAGCCAGATTCCCAGGGCTCAGCTGGTACTTAAAGAGGCCCCTAGAAGGTATATGCCAAAGAGCTGAAGGAATTGAAGGGCATGACCAGGAGCCTCTGAACCCTGTTTCCCATTGGTAAAAAGGAGGAGGCACACACACACACCCCTTAGGCCCTCTGGGTGCAACCAGGGTGAATATGGGTCACAGCCTTCACAACCATCCCTCCACGTCAAGTAGATGTGGAATGTGCATATGCCTGAGCATGGAGGAAGAAAGCCTCCCCCACCCAGCACCTTACACCTTCCTAGCTGTATCATCCAGACCACCACCAACTCCCACCACCATTAAGACACTAGTGGAAACCATACAAGCCCACCGTAGTGCACTTCCAGAGCTGCCCATGGGGTTCTGAATTCCCAAGGGGCTGAGGACTGCAAGCCCTGTCGGGCCTTTTACCCATGCAGATCCTGAGTCCCCTCCACATTGCCAGGAATCTGATCTGAACTCAGCCTGGATCTCAGCCTTCATCTTCATCACCCTTCTGCACCAGCTGCTCCCACAGCACTTGGGTTCGCACAGTGGGGCACTTTTAGCCTCTTGTGCCAGGAGGGGCCTATCCCAGACCAGAGACAGTGGGGCCAGATAGGAAACCCAGGACAGCTCTGTGTTTGGAGTGCTGGCCTGTCATCTGTGAACAATGGCTGCAGTAGGGAGCCGTCCCTTCCCATCCTGTTCCCAGAGGCACCACTGCTCCCCATATCAGCCTCTGAGTCACCCAGCTTTGGGCCAGGTCCTCCCCTTCTGTCCCTCCTGGCCTGCTTAATTCAGTCTTCCTGTCCTTCCACTGCCATCCTGGTCTGCCTCTCACATTGTGTCTGCCATCCAGACCGTCTTTCCGGCCCCACTCAGCAGCCTCCTCCATCAGCTCCTGCCTGCCTCTCCCAACCTCCAGGAGACCCAAGGAATCATCCTCATCACACTCCTTTTCCTGGGGCCTTTGCTAGGCACTCAGGATGCTGAGCAGTGTATGATCTGGCTGTACCTGGGCCACCCTCCCACCAAGCACACTCCAGTCCGCCTGCTACTCTCGGTGCTCCATCTCCTACTCTGCCCCATGCTTGCTCCAGAAGCTGCCCCAGTATGGACCACCTTGTGGAAAGGACAGACCCGCACACTCCATGCCAAGTCCTCCTCACTTGGTATATGCATGCATGCCTGCCTCATGTTTCTTGAACCAGAAGGGCTTCAGGAAGCGGTCCTTGCATCAGGTGCTCCTGGCTGTGGCCTAGCACCCTGAGCAACCAGAGTTGTCTACTGTGGCAGGTACCCCACAATCACTGCAGGAGGAGGGAAGGGCTGAAAGGCAGAAGCCCTGAAGGACCTCGTGGTGTAAACGGAGGAGGAGGAGGAAGAGGAGGTCTTAGCTGGGGTATGTGAACTCCCAGCTCTTCTAACTTGCTCTGCCAGGGAACTGAAGTTTCGCCCCAGCAAAACCCAGACCCAGCCAGCCAGCAAAGATCCACGAGCCATTCGGGCTAGCACACACATTCAGTGCCTACTCTATCTCCCCTTCAGCAGTGCCAAATCCTGCCCAGGACCTGTTTCCATCAGCTGGAAAGCGCAGACCCAGACACGAGTGAGGGGCCATGGAAGCCTGGAGCGAGTGGGCCACACCTCTGCTCTGCTCCATCTCCTGCCTCCACCCCATCTTCCCTCTCTCGGGTTTGCTTCCTTGGTTCTCCGGTCCTCCGTCCTGTTTTGTAAATGCATCTGCGCCAACAGCAGGCTCGTGGGAAGGAGGCACAGAAGCGGAGAGAACATTTCCATGTGCACATAAAGTCCAGATGCCAACATGGCCTCTGCAGTGGAACCCGCAGGAGAGCCCAAGAGCAGCCCGTAGGCAGGAGGGCCCCTTTGTGTGGCTTGGGGCACGGCCTTTCTCTTGGTCACTGTCTCCCACCCCCACCGGGTACTGCAGGGAAGTATCAGCTGGCACTTCTGCACCAAGGGGACTCTTCCCCAGGGATAAGCCAGGGGTTCTCTTTGCAGTAACCCTCTGGTGCCTTCAGCCTCCTTGCCTGGCTGCCTAAGCAGGGCCTTCAGTGAGGACCCTCCCACTGTAGTGCACAGCCAAGGCCCTACTCCCATAGGGCCCTAGGATTGAGGTCAAGGCACCCCCAGGGACCTAAGGCCTTACCTTCAAGACAAACCCATCAGGGCAGGAGCGGTCATACTTGTACACTTTGTAGACGACCAGGAAGACGACACAGGTGAGGAAGGCCAGGGCAAAGAGAACCAGCACAGAGACCTGTGGGAAGAGGCAAAGGACACTATGGGGCTGCGAAACAGGTGACAGACAGGCGAACAGCTCTGAGCAGACACAAGAAGGCCTCGCTAATGGCCACATGGCTCCCAGGCAACTTGGACCCTTGACAGAGAAGTGGGGCTGGGCTGCACTCAGGGCTCCGACTTCCAGCGCTGAGCACCTGTCACCTAGGAAACAGCTGCTCCACAGATCTCTCTGGGCACTGGTCTCAGTGCGAGGACACTGTCACTCAGACCCCAGGCTACCCTCCTGCTGGAACCACATAAGAAAAACAGGAGCTCTCTCCTCAACCTCTGCCCTCTATGGTGTTCTGAGGACAGAGACTTATGTTTGGGTTTCCTTAGGGCATAAGCCGCTCATTAGAATGCCCAGCACTAGGCAGGCACAAAGCTACCATAGTGTAGGTGAGATGTGGCTCACAGATGTGCAAGTAACAGTGGTCAAACACCACAAGATGCTACTAGATTTGGACCTTGAGATGTCTGCCTGGCTGTTGGGGAATATGGGAGGAGCAAAAGCATGTCATGAAGTGAGAGAGGCGTGAGGTGGAGAAGCATGGGAATGGTTCAGAACCCCTGGACGGACCCTGGGAGCCAGCATGTGGCCCAGGTACCATGGGCACCAGTATGGGAGTCACTGCTGGCTTCCTACCGCCCACCCCGGCTGCCAGGAACCGTCCACCTCTCAGGATCTCTTTCTGCTCCGCCTCATTCAGCTTAGGTGACCCCTCACTGACGCTGGCACCAATCCGTCTGAAGAACCTGTATTGTGCACAGAGCTCATGCCCGCTACAGGGGCAGACATGATGAGCCATGCAGTCTCAGTCTCAGGGCTCAAAGCACCCATGGGGGATGACATTGGCAAGGGTCTGTTGGCAGCTACAGCATATAGCACGCACATAAACATCTGGCCCTGGGAACTGAGTGTGGCTCTTGATGAAGAAGGGAGCTAACGTATAGGAAAAAGAAGTAACAGCCAGCATGTCCAGTGACAGCCACCTTCCCTGACAGTGCTAGGTCCCAGGAGGCCACTGCCAGAGCTGGTGGGAGGGTCCAGGAGGGGCAGCCGTGTCCAAACACTGAACACCAAGGGAGTGAGGCTCCAGTTACTGCTCTTATAACCACTTGTCCATTCCCTGGCTTTCCCACAGATGGCAGAGCAGGATCTCAACCCAGGCCACCTCACCCAGAAACAGTGCCTGGCGGGGATCCAGCCACATGCCTCTTCTCGCACAGTCCCTGCACACAGAACTGTGCTCTGGAGGTACTGCACACCTGAAACCCAGGCACTTCAGGAGGATCCGAAGTTCAAGCCTTTGCATGTGGGTTGTCTTAAGATGAGGTCGTCAGCATGGGGGGGGGCTTGTCAAGTCTGACCTGTTGTCCTTATAAGAAAAGGAAGTGAGGCAGAGACACACACTAGCAGGAACACCACGTGCAGACGGGGGTTGGAATAATGCCTCTCTAGCCACGCGGCCCCAGAGATGGTGTAACTCCACAACACTACAGGACTTCAGAGGCAGCATGTCCCACAGACACTTCGATCTCAGACTTCCCTTGCTTCCAGAAACTTGAGAACATGCCTCTGGGGTTCTCCTACTTTGTGGTGCCTTGTTGAGGCACATGGGACTTGTGTTAAGGAGCATAGGCCTGGCTCACCTCCCTTGAAGAGAGTCTCCCCCCACCACTTCCTCTGCAGGTACCCAGCCCTCAGGCTGTGTCTTTTCATTTTGCTATCCCAAGAGCCTTGGTAAGTTCCAAGGTTCTCAGTCTGACTTGTGTTATTGAAACAACACTGGAGATATGGTTGTTGTTTCTTTATTGTATGTGTGGAGGCCAGAGGACAACCAATACTGTGGAGATAGAGACAACAGCCACCCAACAAAGTATAACCAGTGATTTCCAGGTCAGAAAGAAACCTGGTCTCAAGAAAAAGTTGCATGTGACTTAAAAATAACACTCAGGGATGTCCTCTTAAGAGCGTCAGGGTGACTCAGGGACAGAGACAGAGACTAGGATGTGGGGAGAGGCACCTCGAGCCAGGAAGTAAGTGAAGGTGCAGAAGCAGGCAAGGAACAGATGCCCTGGAGCCCCACCATAGGACAGGCTGACACTCAACCTGACTCCAAATGAGTACTTACTAAGCAGGCGTCTGGCACCTAGAGCAAACCCAAGAACTGTCTACTCAGCGGACACAGCATGAACATGGCTTGCAAGAGTCTGGGCATTTTGGTTTTATTAAATAAATGTTCTCACACAGGATGGAGCTGTATCCAGGGTAGCTTTTCCCTTCCTGACCTGGGGAGGCCTAGAGAGCCACCAGCTTCCAAACAGGACGACTCCCATCCTTCTCTGGACCAGAGACAAAACCTAGAGAGAGTCCCCTGATCAGAAATGAGTTGACTCACAAAGAGCTGCCTTCTGGGCCAGTTTCTCTACCAGACACAGGGGACACAGAGCTTGGGTCCGTTTTTTTATTTTGAGGCAAGGCCTCATTAAGTTGCCTAGGCTGACCATGAAATGGCAGTCCTCCTGCCCCAGCCTCACACTTGACTGGAATTGCAGACCTCGCTGTGAAGCCCACCCACTGCTGTGGTTTTCAGATCAGACAGATGTGTGTCAGATCAGGGGAAAACCTAACAAGGAGAATATAACAGACTGACTAGGCTTGTCTTTAGACTAAGCTTGTCACCATGTTCTTTTCTCATCTCCTTTATGAAGGGGCCGTCGAGACCAAAGTGCCTCAAACTCAAAAAGTCCTACTTTCTCCCATCTTAGGAATCCCAAGTCGTGAGGGAACCTTCTCAGGGGCTCTGACATTAGCTACCCAAAGTGTCCATCCCAAGAGTTGGCTGGGCAGCCATACACTTCCACTGCCTCACCCTGGTGTCACTTAGAACAAGCAAGTAAGAAGTGCCACAAGAGAGGCAGGACACAGAGGCGGCTCTGATTACTCTGGAGACCTTCTGGAGGAGCCTCGGTCCCAAGGGATAGAGAGTTCATTGGGAGGTGAGAAAAGGGAGGTGAAGCGCAGAGAGGACTGTGGCATCAAAAGCATGGTGGCTGCAGCATCATGACCTGGAAGAAGTGGAAACATGAACCACGTGACTGGACTTGGAGTCTAGACCAGTCCCTGCTGTGGCAAGATCCCAGGAAACAGGTCAGTGTTGTTAAGCATCAGGGAAATGCAACACATACCACAAGGAGAAGCCATGTCACGCCCACTGTAATGGCTGTACCAAGTGCTGGCGATGTACAGAGGCAACACTGGAACCTGGTCATTGCTGACTGAAAAATGGTGGCCCTGATATAGGAAGCAATGGCAGTTCCACAACACATAGAATATAAAAACTATCATGGCAATCAGCAATCCTACTCTTGTATATTTACCTACAGGAAAGAAAAACAGGTCTTCAAACGAAGGTTTATACAAAGAAACACTGCCTAGTTGCCAAAAGATGGATTCCAAAAATGGCTGAGTGGAGACAGAAAATGTGGTATGTCCACACAACAGAATATTACTTGGCCCTCAAAAGGAATGAAGTGCAGAGATACATGCTACAACAGATGAATGTTGAAAATGTGATGCTGAGCAAAAGTCAGGTATGAAAGGTTGCACCATGTATCTGTGTATCTGTTCTGTGATATGTCCAGAAGACAAACATCTACAGAGGCAGAAAATATATCAGAGGCTGCTGGAGGCCATGTTGGGGGGTGGTGGGACTCACTGTGTGACGTGTCTGGGTCAGCCTCTGAGATAATAAAATGTTCTAGACAGTATGACAGTTGGCAACTTGGTGACTATTAAGTGTCACTAAACTGTACTTTGAAATGGTGAGTTTTGTGTATGTATTTTACCACTATTTTTAATGGACCAGAGGAGAGAGGCAAGAGTCTGAGCTTGGTCTAAGCACCAAGGATGTCCCTTTTCCTATTTCATTGGAGCCACCCTGAGCCCCCTTTCCTCCCCAGTCTCACCCAGGGACACAGTCTGTACCTTTCCAAAACAAACAAACAAAAACAAAACAAAACAAAAAAAACCTCTCCTCAGATCCTGGGACCTCCTGCCCAGGGCTGCTCTGGCTTGGGCAGACTCAGAGGGTGTGACCCAGTGAGGGGGGCTCAGGGTGTAACCCCAGTGAACTGAGGAGGACCGGGGGCTCAGGATGACCCCAGTGAAGCAGGAAAAGGGGCATCCTTGGTGCTTAGATGGAGCTTGGTTGTCGATTACTGTTCAGTGCCCACTTAGCCCTTCACCGAAGAGTCACATTTTATGCATGGGTTACTGTCATCCAGCTTCCAAGGCACTGGCCACCACCCTGTTCTCCCCACTAGGCAGGAACCAGCAGAATTCCAGCCAAGTACAGCAGGAGAGCCAGTCCTAATCACACCAACAGGGTCGGAGGATGTGGGTCTGAGTCCTGTCTTCATCCGTTACAGACTGACCTTGGGGCTACTCCTCAACGAGAATAGCGGGGTTAGTGGTCTGATGCTGCCACCAAGGGCCAGAAAAACAAGGCTCACAAAGGGCCCAGGCTGAGCAGGTCGATGGCACTAGGTCACTTATGGTCTCGGTCCTCCATCCCTCAGGGAGGGGAAAGGAAAAGGAGCCGTTTGCTGACTAATGCAGTACAGAGAAGGGGGAAAAAAAATCACAGACTGAATCCTGAAACCTCCAAGTGTTTACAGAGCTAAATATTTTGGATACTACACGGATGAGAACACAGATATATAACCCAAGGTGATTCAGGCTATGTTTTACTGAGCCAGCATGAAGCCCTCACTCCATAGCTGGACCCAGAATCTGCAGGTTCCACATCTGCAGACGTAGGTGGTCCCAGCTGCAGGTCATCAGGGTATTTAAACAAGTTTCTAAGGTCTCTGTCACCGCCATGAACGAAGACCCCTACACACTCTCTCTACTGGATGTCAGAAAATTGCATTGCCGTTTATAAACAGTTAATAGGTGTGACTTAGAATCTGCCATGGGGATTATTAGAGAGTGAGGAAAGCAGGCGCACAGGAAGCTCAAGGTCATTAAGGATTCGAGAGAAAGAAACAAACCGCCCACAGCACCCTTGCCAAGGGACACCTCCACTGCGGCATCGCCTGCCAGCTTGGAGGACCATCCTTAAGTGGCCTCTCCTAAGATCTCCTCCCAGCTCTTCACTGACCTTCAGAGGTGGTCATGTGCAAGGCTGGCCTTAGAACTTCTCAAGGCTAGAGCGGTGGTGGTACCAGAGAGGGGTGTGGCTCCATCACAGAACCCTTAACCGGAGGGGGTGTGTGACCCCAGTCAGCCCTCTTCATCCTGAAGCCACAAAGCATAAAACGCCAAATGCCAGAAGGCTGGCAGAACCTTCCCTGAGCCTGCCTCACTGTGGAGCATCCATCTTCCAGGACATTAAGAAGCAGACGCAGCAGCCCATTACACACTGCCCACACTTGTGGGAAAGCGCGGGGTTTGGTTTTGTTTTGTTTTTCATGTTTAGGTTTAGTTCACTTGAGCAACATCTTAGCCTGCACTTACTCTCAGTGTAAAAACACCTCCGATTAATTAAATGGCTGCTCTCCCCGTTGACTCAAGCCTCACTGGAAGCCTAGGCTTTTGGCTGCCACAGCGGTGATTCATCCTGCTATCCCTGTGTAGCAATCTTACAAAGCTCCCCCCTTTCCCCCACCACCAGCTGTTACCTAGCAACCAACCTAGCAACCTTGCAGCCAAGAGATTAATCCTCCGGTGATAAGCACAATGTAATATCCAAAAAGACACTTGCTTTCAAGGGTGCCCTCCGAAGTTAAGAGAGATGGGCACACCTTAACAATACAGATAAAGAACAAAGAGGCTCACAGGTGCACCAAACTTATCTGTTGTTCCAAGGTCTAAAAGGTGGGATCTCCTTCCCCAGATTTACACACAGGCAGAGGAAAAGAACCAAATCACCATCAGAACGGTGTACTGTCCCTGCCACCACTGTGACTAATCCCTGGTGGGAGGGTCAGGGGGTGGGTCCCTGATTCCAGACATTTTGTTCTTTCCTCTAAACCCCCATGTTTAGAAAAGACCCCCCGAACATTTAATCAGCTGATGCTCTGCACAGCAGCCACATTGTATGTGTGCACTCACAGATGCAGAAACTATCATTAAGTCTTAGAGGCCAAGAGAACTTTCCAGAAGGGTGGACACTCTCAGCATTTCCAAAGGGCTCGAGCCCTTCCAATGTCTCTGCTGTTGTGCCAGACCGTGCACTAAGAAGAAAAGCATAGAACCTCAGGAGACATCGATCCAGCTGCAGGGCTGGCTACAATGGATGTCACCTGAGTGGGACCCTGTGGAACTAACCTTTTCTGGTTCTAAAGCAGCTCAGAGCTGACAAACGCAAGGGACACCCTTAGAACATGGGTCACCCCTCTGAGTCTGCCTCAGTGCCCCAGGAGGCTGCTCTCCGGGGGATCCTACCCTGCTCTGCCATTTCCTGACTGAGGCCTCTAGCTGGTCATCTGCTGACCCTGTGACAACTGCCAAGTGAACACATACCCATCCCTGACCCAGTAAGAAGGCTAGCTCAGGAAAGCTGCCTGCTGTTAAGGAGCCCACTGGGACACCCTGTGGAAACTGTGCCAAGCCCCCTCCACGGGAGTCCACCAGAGTGATGGATGAGTCACTCATTTACTTAGCCCGTTCTTAGTGCAGTAAGCGCCAGAGAGATGGTATCAAGGACTCCGGCAGTGCTGGCATGGACTGCTCCTAAGTGCTGTCTGTGCACAAGCCCCAAGCCCTATACCTTCATTTTTAGCCAATATTCATGTCTCAGGGGGCTCCTGTGACCTGGTTTCCTTTTCAAAGTCACGAGCCAGGTCAAGGGGCCTTTGCTTCATGAGACCACTCTTCAGTACCTGCTTGGGATATCAGAGACTAAAGGGACCATGCCCAGAGAGAGGTGTAGGCTAGCCCAGCTTCTTAAAAGGGGACAGCTAGGGGGTGGGGCTAGAAGGACACAAAAGCAAGACTTAAGAGGAAAAAGGACACTGTCAGGGGTATCATCTGGCTCAGCTGCTGGAAAAGTAGGGAAGGGACCTGGGTTCTGTAGGGTGCAGGGCAGCAGTGGTAGTTCTGGGACAGAGTTTGAGTCAACAGAAGAGGTGTAGGGAGACATCTGTTATAAAACTGTGGCCTCTAATGCCACAACCCAAGAGCAGGCTTCCTGAGCCCAAGCTCTGTTTCAGGCTCCCCAGCTAACATGGAAAGAACTGTGATAGCATCCTGCTTCCTGAAGTGTATGTGGACTCAAGATACAAAGCTTGCTTCTGGGAGTACCACCTCCTGGTAGAGGGCAGCAGGAACTTGAGGTAAGCTCATCTCTGGGAGCCTCAGAGAGGGAGAGATTCCTGCCTGAGGCTGGAGCTCGGGTCATGGGTGTTCAAGTACTAGTTTTAGAACCAGAGATGAGGGGAGTCCCAGCCATCCTGGGGGTGAGTCCTAAAGGAGGCACAGAAGCTAGGCTTAGGGAAACGCTGACAGCTGTGTGTGTGAGACCGGGCAATAGTGCAGTGTAGAGCAAGCCCCTAGTGGGTCCCCACTGTATCCAATATCTTCCCAGACACCCGGAGATAGCAAGAGAGGTGAAGCAAGCCTCCTGGCACCCGCAGCCTGCCCACTGGGATCATAGAGATTGTCTGAGGTCTTCCTGGATCTTCTGAGCCCCACATGGGCAACAGAAACCAGGTAACCGCACAGAGGCCCAGCCATAACTGCCTAGGGCCCTGGGGCCAAATATGCGTCACCTGTGCCTTAGGCAAGGGACCTAGGGACCTGCCTCAGGTGAGCATGTGAGAAAAACACTCACCAATAACACCAGAGGGGACAGAACCTGACACACAGAGACATTCAACAGACGGAGAAGATATTAGGGTACCACACTACTCACTGACCTAAGCTGGTGATGGGGACAAACGTCTAATTAGACATGAGAAACCAGGGCACGCTCAGGCAAGATGATATTCAGACAGTGTTGCTTTGACATTCATGTCTGATCCTGCACCTGATGTCAAGTGCCCATGATGCTGATGGGCCAAAAATGGTAACAGAGGACAACCATGCTGATCCAAGAGTGGGACAGAGATGCTGACCTCACATTAATCTGTCTTAATACTGGCCACGAATCTCAAACATGTTAACAGTCAACCCCTGAGCCAGGAAGAGCAGCTCAGCATACCTGACACCCTTCCATACCCACAGAGATGCAGACACAGACCTCTGTACCTTTTCACTGCAGACCCTTATTTAGAAAGCAGTACCTGTTACTAGCAAGGAAGAAGGAGGCTGGGAGGGTCAGATGAGCTACTACAAGCATACACCAGAGGCACAGAGGATAGTGACACCCATGGAACCCATTGTACCAGGCAGATTTGGACAACAGTGAGAAACAACAGGAAGCAGAAGAGATTTGTACTCAATACTCCATGAAGACACTCTGCTCTTCTGGATTCCCTTGCAGCTATGAACTGGGGTTGGTTCCCAAGTCCATCTTCTATAGTTCCCACTATCACCCAAGAATTAAACAGGAGATAATACAGATGCTCTGTAATGTACCGAGATTGGGTGAGTATGTGCCTCCACACCCATGAATAGATTGCTCATATATATCCCTGTGAAAATGACCATACATACATACGGGGCCACTATTCAAGGTCTGAGGATGTCTTCCAACTAACCCCTTTGAATCTGGGCGATGGTCACCATTTTATTTTCTCCTACATCTTTCCTAAAGAGTGGGGTTTCCAGAATACCGACATCCCAGCTTGTTCCTGAGCAGATACCACTTTAGAGGACACATGCCCTTACTGTGAGGAAGGCTCCTCCCACCAGAGCTCACTGGAATTTCACTCTTTTCAGCAGCCATCACCAGAGGTAGCAGGAAGTAAAGAAGGATTGGAAGTTGAACACATGGGCTTTGCATCCAAGCTAACTCTGGTCACAGCTCCACCAAGAGAGCTGGGACCGATGAGCCTGTAGTCCCCTCTCGACCCTCATGAGGCAGGATGTAAGGGAGGAGTACCCTGTTCAGGCATCAGCCCTTAGAGGAGCTTGTATAGGCACTGAGGGTCAAGGGGCATGACACAAAGCCCTGCCTGGATGGGTATAAGTACCTCAGGCCTTCTGCTTCCTTCCTGAAACTGTGAGGCGAATATTTTGATGTTTGGCAAATGTTTGTTCACATTTATTGCCTTTGCCTAAAGGGAAGTTCATGGATGGGTTTTCCCTGTTATAAAAATAAACGATATGTGATTATTTTGGAGGATGAAGCAAAGAAAAAGGGAAATCTTAAAAAAAAAAAAAAAAGAAGGAAGGAAGGGAGGGAGGGAGGGAAGAAGGGAGGGAGGAAGGAAGGAAGGGAGGGAGGGAGGGAGGGAGGGAGGGAGGGAAGGAAAAAAGCCCTACCCAGAGAGCCTCCAGGTTGGAAGCTAGAAGCTGTTGGGCTTTCACAGCCTGGATAAGTGGAATCGCATCTGTCCCTGACCCTCTAAAAAGACCTCTCTGCAGCCTGGCAGATGCCTCCTGACCTAAAGATGGCAGCTCAGCCTGCAACCACTCACCTTAAACCTCTCGGTGACACCCTCGGTGATGCTGACGGTGAACTCCGCTATCTTGGGAGGACGCGCTTTCCCTTTCTTGCGGTCAGGTTCATACTCAGTTTTAGTTTTCACCACAACCTTAGCCAGGAAACAGAGAGGCACATGGTCAGTGATGAGCCTGATGTGCTCAGACACATCTGCCCTGGGCAGGTGAACCTGGGACTGTCAAGTTCAAAGATACCCACCAGTCCTCCAGGCAGTGGGAGCGGCTTCCACTGAGATGTCCCCATGTAGGCCCTTTCAGATACACTGCCTAGCCACGGCAGTCCCAGGACAAATGCAGAACCAGGGACAGAGAAGTGATGTTCACCAGCCAAGGCCACGGGACTGGTGGCTGGCAGACCACTCGGGTACCCATTACAGCAGAGCCCTGGTCCAGAGAGTGGGGAGGACACCTCTTCTTTCCTACTGGCTTTTCTGTGCTGCCCACCTGCTGGACATATGTGTCACTGGAGAAGACCTGAACACCCAAGAACTAGGGCCTGGGGAATAAACTGCTCTGCGGAGCCTCTTAGACTGCACAGCACTGAAGGGTCTCCCTCCCCCCACCCTCTCCTGTAAACCTGGAAACATCTGCCCTGTACAAACTTCCCTGAAGCCCTGCCAACTTCATACCTACCCGGGACCCCATGCTGCACCCTATAGGGACATTCCTCTCTTGGCCTCCTCAGCTCTGCCTCTGTCAGGGGTCCATCACCTCTCTGATCCCCTTGGATAGGGAGAGTGAGGTCAAGGAGTTACTCACCCCTGATCCCCAAACTTTCCCCAGAGCAGGTGTCCAGTAGTGGCTACGGGACAGGAGAGAACTACACCCCCCCCCATATACTTCTCCTGGAGGGAGTATGTCCTTTGTTGTTTCCATGGTTTGGGAGACACCCATTTGCCCTGACAGTGGGACTGAGTGACTCAGGACAGGCCCCAGGCAAGTGACTAGAGAACTCTCCATTCCAGCCCTGACCTGTGGAGCCAGCCTCAAGAGGTCATAGGGGAGAAAGTGGCCAATGCCTGGCATTGAGCCAGGGAGCCCTGAGTGTACTGTCTGGCTTCACTCCTGGCATGCCAATCTCCTGCAGTACACAGAGGGGTATGCACCCCTGAAGGCATCATCTTCCCAAGACAGTGCTGAGCACCGCCCTGCCATCCTCACATCCCAGCTGCACCCAGGTAGCCTTGTGACCTTGAGCATACATTTGGAAGCCCCTCACCTGACCATGAATACGGAAGGCTTCTTCATGTCTTATCCACAACCTGGAGGGCAGAAGGCCTGTATCATCCAGAACTGTGAGGGTAAGGACATCTAAGCCACCTGAATTCAATCTGCATCTACCACTAACTGACAGGTGACCTTGGACAGGTCCTTTAAAACTCTCTAGGCCTTCTTTGTTATGTCTTGTCAGATGAGGGCAATGGTGGGGGTTGCCTTGCAGCAGCGTGGGCATGTTGAAGTTCAACCTATGAAGTGTATGGAACAGTGCCAGGTACGGCAAGCGTTCCTAAGGAATGTCAGGCAAGGCTGTTCCTGATGTGACTGGCAGCCCTCAGCACTGGTACATTTTCTGGCACTTAGGAGTCACATCCCCCACCTCCCTGAATCTTGTCAAGTGTGAGAGGTGTCCAAACTATAAGCAGAGTGGAATAAGTAACAAGTCTAGAACTCCCATACCCCAGACGCCAGTGACCTTCAGCACGATGACCTTGGGTGCATCTGGTGAACTCTGAGAATCTGTCTTCTTCGCTGTGACTTTGGAAGCCTTCTGGATCAAGGACCTGTTCCCACAGGAATACCCTTTTCTGGAGCATCCGCATCAGTTACCCCAAGAGAGGAGAGCCTCAGTACCTTACAGAGCCACCTAGCCTAACCCTGAGCAACAGGACTGGTTGGCAGAATGTGGGACCTGCCTGAAGCCCTCCTCCTTGTGGCCGACCATGCCAGGCAGTTCTGGAATGGAATACATTGAGGGTAAAAGAAGAGGCTTGGACCAAGTAGAGGGAATCACCTGATAGAGGTGTTGCTTCAGGACACACAGTTCCTGGCACAGGCCTCTTGCGCTCCTTGGCTGGGTGTATCAAGGCAGGAGGGGTAGGGGTACTCGGGACTGAGTCCTGACACCCACCGTAGGCCAAAGACTCAACAGCCATGCTCATCCTATGAAGGCCAGCCTGGGCCAACAGCTGTGGTGTGGGGTGCACAGCTATGACCAGCTGATCTCCCCTTCTTAAATGAAAACACCTTCAGCCAGTCCCTTCCCTGCTCCCATGTCTCTCTCTCTCTCTCTCTCTCTCTCTCTCTCTCTCTCTCTCTCTCACACACACACACACACACACACACACACACACACACACCAGACAATAGAATTAAGGGGACAAAACCACTCTGGGAAGCTAAGTTTGGGGGTGAAAGAAGACCCACTGCAGATCCTTCCTGCACCCCATTCTATACTGCCCAGTGAATGCAGAGGCAGGAGTCAGAGCCTCTTTCTCAGAACGAACTGAGACAATAAATGTGAAAGCATGTGGGACTAGTGAGCAAGCTCCTTTGTGTGTAGGGACTGTAGATGCAGGGCGTGTGGTTTTATATTAGAGTGTTGCAATGCTATCTTCTACTTTAAGGATAGAATTTGCTTTTAAATGTTATGGCTTGAAAATATCTTTATGGACCAATGATACCCCCACTGGAGGTAGTACTCAAGAGGGGAGTCTTTAAGTCAAAAAAAAAAAAAAAATGCATCAAGGTAAAGATGGTCCTGGTTCCGCTAGCACTGGTGAGCCGAGCCGGAGCTCCGATCTGGGGATTTCACAAAAGGAACAAAGAAAGAGGCTCTATTCCTGAGCACACACACAGTAAGGCAAGTGGAGCTGAACCCGACCCACCTCAAAAGGCACAAGGACCGGCCCCCAGGGCTCATCCCAGACTCCTGTGCCAACAAGCATCGCTCCTCATAAGACTCCCCCGAAATCAAGAGGGGACCTTCCACTAAGGACTCTTAGGTGTCACCTAAGGCAGGGGGTCTCCAGCATCACCCAGCCCAGAATCACGAGGGTACATTGTGCTTGCCCTGTCTTCCTCCTCTAGGCTGAGCCCGCCCCCATCTCTCATCCCCAACGCACAAGGCGTTTCTTTTGTTTCGGTTGCAGTCGAAGATTTAGGGGTGCGTACCCAGCAGCGCGGGAATGTCGGGGGGCTCATACCTTATCCGGGGGTGGGAACTGCAGCTGGTTGACATCGAGGGGCGTCATCAGGGGAATGGTGTCGAAGCCATCCTCCAGCAGTGGCTGCTTGGTGCCCTTCTCTGCGAAATTGTTGCCCAACTTCACCATGGTTGCGAAAGACAGGAGGCTGCGGCCTGAGGAGGGAGGGCCGGGTGGGGGTCAGGGTGAGCGGCAGCAGGGGCGGGGCGGGGCACAGACAGGCGGACTCCGCACACCCACCCGCTGTCCCTGCGTCCGCTGTCCCCGCCTGGTCTCCCGAGAGAGGTGGCAGGGACGCGGCCGTCGCAGCCGATCAGGGTCTCCAGGCTGTGTACTGATGGGCATTTCTAGACTCCCATCCCGCAGAGGGCAGGGCTCAGCCCAGCCAGGCTAGGGGACGCCACCCGTGCCCAGCCTTTCCGGACGCGTCCCCAGTCCCGCGGCGCTGCCTTCCTGCGCGTCTCCCGAGGCCCTCAGCGTGAGAGATGCTCGGCCGCCCGCCCCGCTCCCCACCCGCACTCACCCCACGCCCGGCTCCGGCAAGTCTGGGCTCCGAGCGCGCTCCGAGGCTCCGCGTCGCCCGCTCTCGCGTGCAGCAATGGCGGAGGCGGCGCCGCGGCCGGGGGATCAGCGATTGGGTTCTGCGCCTCCCGCCTCCGCGCGCCGCCTCCTTCCTGCCGCTCCCGGGGGCCGCGCGCGGGAGTGCGCGTGGGGCCGCGCCGATGCGCCTCCGCCTTGACGCAGCGCCGCCCGCGCGCGGATCGGCCGCACAAAGGAGCACGCGGCTGCGGTGGCGGGGGTGGGGTGGGGGGTCCCCTGGGGACCCCGCGCGCGACCAGACCCGGGGAAGGAGAACCTGAGGCTCCCGACGCCGGGTTGGGGGGGGGGATACCCCGGCTAGCTGCGCAACCCTGGGGCGGTGGTCGAGCGCGGGGCAGGAGGGAGGGAGGAAGAGAAGGGAGGGAGGAAGATGCTGGGAAGTCAGCGAGCCCCAAAGGGAGGGAAAGAGGTTCCGGCCCACCACCGAGCAGAATTGAGGGTCCTGAAGGATGACGAAGGTTTTCGGAGGACAGTGTGGATGACAGACCTAGGTGGCTCTTAGTGTGAGGCTGGGTGGGAGAGGGATGAAAAATGAGGGCGGGTCTCTATAAAAAGAGGGAGGTTTCAGGCTGTGAGGTAGGGCTGTCCCGTGGCTAGGGATGCCTGCCTAGGATGTGAGGACAGGAGAACAGGTGTTCAGAGCTTAAGGTGCCACCAGGAGAGGCAGGCTTGCCAAAGCTGTCTGCTGTCAGGGCGGAAAGGAAGGCAAGGAGCTCCCCACCTCAGCCGCAGCTCCTGGATAATACAGAGACCCAGAAGGAAGAACCGGGTTCAAGCCTGACCCGTGCCCCAGGCAGCTGTCACAGCTACCCAGATGAAGGCCACTGCACTTTTACAGATCTCTAGCCAGCCTTACTTGCAGGACGCAGGGAAGGAAACACTTCTTGGATATGGGAGCGAAGCTCCAAAAGGAGTGGGGCTGCGGGTGCTGGAGGAGCAGCACCCCACTACCCGCAACTACAGTTCTGTTGCCCTGAGAACTTAACTGTCCCCATGGTTGTTACCTGGGGTCTAAACATTGCCCAGAGGACCCTGAGGAATAAAAGAAACCTATAGGTTAGGAACAGCCAGGTTCCAAACTCGGGGAGGGCCCCTTCGTTAAAGCGGGGGCGGGGTGGGGGTGCTGCCAGGGCTTCCCTGCCCAGGCTGCGGGTAAGGTGCAGGCAGCCTTTGAGTCAAGGCAGATCAGCCTGGCGAGAGCCTAGAGTTCCTTCTAAGGCGCCTTGCTGGGCAGAGGGAAGGGCCTTCAAGGTACCTGTATGACATCAGGTTGCCCTCTTGGCAGCAGAGAACAGAGTTAGAAACCACCCAGGCACCAGCCCGCAGGCATCAGGGGACCTGCCAGTCAGCCTGCCTGGTTTGTGCAAGAGAATGGCTTTATCACCATCTCAGACTCGAGCTGTTTTCAGATCCCAGCACTAGCCTACTTGTTCTGGAGTCAGAATACTTCCAAGGAGCAATAAGGTTGGTCACGCCCTCTCCCTCCAAGACTGCCGAGGACCAGGCTATCCCAGAGACAGCTACAGTCATGCTGTGGCTTGCTGGCCTGGGCATTGCTCTTTCCTTCTGTGTGGTTTCCTTTGCTTATATCTGGACCCCACGAAGGGCACAGGAAATGCAAAGTACATAAGACACACTGCCCCGCTCCCTAGACCAAGCATCAGCTCTCACCAGGGCTGTGACAGAATCAGAACAGGGCGCATGCTCAGGGGAGGAACTAAGTCCAGGTAGGAAAGACTGCAGAGGCAGCACATTCGCTTCCTGTGGCTCCTGGAACACATGACCCACAAACTAGCAACTCTAAAAAATCAGAAAGGTGTTCACAGCTCTGGGGGCCGGAAGTCCATAGTTAAAGGTGTGGGCAGGGCCCGCTCCCTCTGGAGGCTCCAGGGGAGAACCTCTTCCTCTTCTGGCTTTGGTGACCCAGGCAGTCCCTGACTTGTGACCACATGACTCTCACCTGTCTTCACATTAATCCCAGCATAGCCCTCCCCCTAGCTTGTGTGTCTCACCTCATCATTGAGTTGGGACCTGCTCACCCAGTGTCTTCACTGAATCATCTCCATTGTTGTAAGTCAGTGTGTATGATAGCCATTGAGCCATATAAAGTCAGGCTCACAGATTCCCCAGCATCGGGACATGGGCAGATCTTTAGAGGGCCACCATACAACTCACAGACATCAAGGACACAGTGCTTTGGGGGCCCAAGGAATTTGAAGAGGAGACGAAGATGGCTCTGGGGAAGTCAGGAGCTTAGCCAGGGAAGGGATTATGTTGAAGAGGCCAGGGTCAGAAATGCCACATTGTGGGACCGGCCAATTAAGTGACCTCGACTCCATTCTAGCACCCACAATCTAATCCCCAAGGCCACAAAGGATTGTTGAGAGAATGTGTGATTTATTCAGATGAGTCTTGAAAGTATACCTCAGCATCCTTGACTCCACTTTTCTCTATTGAGACAAAGCCACCCCCAACCCTAACATTCAGATGCTGTGCCTCAACCTGCCATCCCAAGGCAAAGTTTTCTGTGGCTTCCCCTGCTTTATTGGTTGAATTCCAGATTGTTACAGTGACACCATATTTTTGAGTTGCTTTTCTGTTACTATGATGAACCCTGGAAGCTGAGTACTCTATAAAGAAAAGTTTGCCAGGTGGTGGTGCACGCCTTTAATCCCAGCACTCAGGAGGCAGAGGCGGACAGATCTATGTGAGTTTGAGGCCAGCCTGGTCTACAGAGCAAGTTCCAGGACAGGCTCCAAAGCTACACAGAGAAACCCTGTCTCAAAAACAAAATAAAACAAAACGAAACGAAACAAAAAGTTCATTTAGCTCAAAGTTCTGAGGTTCAAAGGCATAAGTCCACATAGGCTTAGTTAGCCCTGTTGAGGTGGTCCGTGTGATTGCCAACTTGACAGGACCTACAATCACTTAGAAGTCAAGCCTCTGGGCATGTCTGTGAGGAAGTCTCTAGGTTGTGTTCATTGAGATGGAAAAGGCCCACTCTGAATGTTTGAGCCATGTGACCAGATGCACCTAGCAAAAGCAATTTAAGGAGGAAGGATTTCTCTTGGCTCATGCTGTGAGTGCGCAGTCCATCACGATGGGGAAGGGAAGGTATGGTGGCTGGAGTACGGTGCAGCTGGTCACATTTGCATCTGCAGTCAGAAAGCAGAGAGATGCATGCTGCCACTCTGCTGCATCCTCCTTTTTGCTCAGTCTGGGACCCCAGCCAGGGGATGGTGCTCACACGTTCGGGGTGTGGCCTTTGGGGACAAACCACACCAAGGCCATAGAACCATGGCCTGGTTTGAATCATGACTGTCTCTTAGGATGTTGGGCAAGTGGACTAAACTCCCTGTGCCTCAGTTTCCCCATCCATAAGATAGAAGTTGTGATAAACCTCCATAGTGGTATTCTGAGACTCAGAACTATCATTACAGAGTTCCTGTCATTTCTGTTATTGGTGCTTTGGGCTTCTAATTCTGACCCTTGGCATTGCCAGTTTTAGCTGCCCCACTGGACAAGCAAGATGAGGGATACTTTTTATGGTTGTATTGTTAGCCCCCTGGCTGGCTAAGGGAGTTCATCCTGGGGAGTACTGTGTGCATCTTTGCAACTCAGAGAAGCCCAGTTCCTGGCTGCACAGCTTCTCACAAGCCTGGGATGGGCTTCAGGGTCTAGACAACTTGTAGAAGTCTGTACCCTTTCATCTGATCCCAGGACAGGTTTCATAGAAACTTTGGTGGCTAGCAAAGCCTTGCCCTGCCTTCCACTGTATGGCCATATCCAACCGGAGATCCATCATCCATTTTTTTTAAGGATGATATTAACAATTACCTGGTGCTCCCCTTTCTCAGCTCCTGGTCCATCCTACATCCTACTCTACTTGATATGGTTTCTTGGTACACACTGTCCCTGCAGGTGGTGCTCTGCACACACCCTCACTAGTGACATTTTCCATCCCACCTGTCAACTGTCAGTCAGCACACAGATTCGGTTTAGGGAGATGGGTTTTGGTGAATGTGAGGAATCAGGTGTGCTCCAGCTACATCCCCAGCTCACATCTCTTTCCCAGATGCTGCCTCCTCCACCCAAAATGTCTCCTCACCTTCTCCTAATGGTTAGACCTTCCCCTTCAAAGCACTCTCCCAACATAGCCTCCTCTTTATAACTGGCCTCACTCTCTACATTCTTTATTAGTTTTTCAATGTGCCTTGTATCTAAAATGAGTATTGTGCTCCAGCAACCCTACCCCCACACCAAGCAAGCTCCACCTCTTAAAGGTCCCAGCACCTCATAATATCACACTGGGGACCAAGTGCCAACACTGGAAATATGCTCTGAGTGGTTCATCCAATGGGCATCCACTTACCGTATACTCTGTCCCTATACACTCAGAAAATGTGAAAAACACATTCCAAGTCACAGTGAGGAAATTCAAGTCCAGTTCATGCTAGAGGCCGGGTTGCCCGTGACACCATTGTGACATTCCGTCTCCTAGGTTTGTCCTTACTTCAGAAACACTCATTCATGGAAAACTCCAAGCATCACCAAAGCGCATAATGTGTACACAAAAATGTGAGCACAATTTGCAGTGGTCCCTAACATTTTATTTGCCCCCATGCTCCCTAGCGCTTAGCCACACAAAGCAGCCAGAAATGGTCAGGAAACAAAGTAGCTGTCTCTGTTTCTTAGCTTATGTTCATAGGAGCAGAGTAAACATTATTATGGGGCCCAGAGGCATACAGACTGGCCTATATACATGTGTTTGGTGTTGGGTTGGGTTGAGATCATTTTAAAGACTTATAAACATCTCAATGATTGCTAATTTTCCCAAATTACTTTTAAGATCCATTTCACTCTGAGCTGTGAGCCCCTTGGCCTTCTGGGAAAGGCTGTGGTGAAGGTCCTCTCTAGACCTCAGCTTCCTCTTCTATGAACGGGTAGGAATGGTCACAAGGCTCAGTATCTGATGCACACTATGAGAAGACTTGTCAAGTGCTCCCACTTGGTGCCCCAGTTTGGGATTTCAAATCCAAGCTCTTTAGTTTTGTACCAACTGTAACTTGAGTTAGCAGGATAGACAGAGGTAGCAGAGTTGGAATAGACAGAGATTGGCATGCTTCTCAGGAGAATTGACTGGGTGGGTGTGGATGCAGAGCAGCCTGACTGGCTCAGCTGCAGGCTGAAGCCCCCAGCATGTTGGCAGCATAGCTCAGGCCAAGTCTACGAGGCCTCAGACCCAGAAAGCTGATAGTGTAAGTCTCAGAGGCCAAGAAACTGAGAACCTGTAAAGGGCATCAGTTTGAGTGTAGGGGCCGCAGCATAGCATCGCTAAGCTCTGATGGCCAAAGGCAATGGGGGAATGTCTGACTCCAGCAGAGACAGAGTCCTTCATCCTGTTTAGATTGATCTGACAGAGCTGACTGACGGTGCCCACTAGATGAAGGACAGATCCTCCCCACACAGTCTACCAATCCACATGCCAGCCTCTCCAGGCCACCCAGAAACAGGGCTTCACCAGCCTCTGAGGGTGCTGCTTAAGCACCAGACCGACCCTAGAGCCACCTGTCACACACAAACAAACCAGGCTGTGGTTGGCCCCGCAGTACTGTGCAGACAACAGGTCCCCAGACCCTCTCTCAGGATCAAGAGCTCCTCAGTAGGACCATGGCCCTCTTCAGTGGACTTGAGGCCGGCCACACTCCACCAAAACCATCCCCATCCTTGCAGGTGCCCAGCCCTGTCCCATCTCCTGCTGGTTCACATACTTGTGTGCCCGCAGAGGTCCCTCCAGGGGCCCCTCAGACCCCGCAGCCTGCCGGGACTTGGTGGACACCCTGTGAAGTGGCAAGCTCTCCTCAACTTCTGAGCTTCACTTAGAATGCAGGCCCTTCTTTGTGTCCTGACTGGTACAAATGCCACCCCCACCGGGAAACTTCCTAGAGTCTCGAGGGGGAAGCCCCATTGTCTCCTCCAGGGTTCAATAGCAAGGATGATGACCAGGACAGGGATGAGAAGAAACCCTTTATCTTCCACTCTTTCTTTCCTTTTCCTTTCTTCCTTTTATGTTTTTTCAGCTTCACAAATGTTGAGCGGTGGAGAGGGCAGGTATGCTTGTACCCATTTTTCAGATGGAGGAGAAGCAGCAATCATTTGACATGACCGTGCTGATAACTGCAATGAGTACCAAAGCCACCAGTGTATTCTCCAGATGTTCCTCCAGCCACACGCCAGTGTGTGATTGACATCGACCAATGCAGGTGATGCCCAGTGTGATGAGTGACACTGGCTGTCAACTTGACTAGGTGTAGGATCACTCGGGAGACACATCTGTGGGTGTGTCCGTGAAGGACTTTCTAAAGTGGGTCCATTAAGGTGGGATGGTCCAACCTGAATGTGGCTGACACCCTTCCATGGGCTGGGGTCCTGGATTGAACAAAAACGAGAAACTGAGCTGGTCAGGATCCTTCATCTCAGCTTCCCGGCTTCAGATGCAATGTAACCAGCTACCCCAATCCCAGCCACCATGACTTCTGAGCCTCAAACTGTGAGCTGAAATGAAGTCCCTTTCTGCTCTCAGGAAGCATCACTTCACAGCTGGAAAAGATAAAAAACTGAGATGCTGAGGAAGGTGTTAGCTGAAGGAGGAAGCGTGGTAGACACCTGAAGAACTCAGTCTGCCTGCCTGAACCACAGACCCTCCTCACCTCCAGCCTCTTCCCACCCTTCTGCTCCAGCTAGCCATCCCAGTTCTGGACTTCCAGTTCCGTTTGGGCTCCAGTGGGAAGGGCCAGTCCCTGTGCCCGATATCACCCCTGCCTCGGCTTTGTCCATCACTCCTCTTTTTCATCAGGGTCAGAGAGACCTGAGCCATGAAGACATAGGCAAAGCATGGTCTCCCAGACCTCCATTTCCCCTTCCATAAAGTAAGGAGGGGCAAGAATGAACTTCACTACCCCCAGATTAATCTGCTCCCATGTTGCTGGCTGTCACCATGTCAAGAATGGCCCAGCATAAATCAGAACCAAACCGAGGGCAGCTGAGGTCAAGCAAGCCAGTGCATGAACCTGGAGATAAATGACCAGATCGTATAATCTCATTTGGCTCTTTTCTGCTTTTCTTCACAGCATTCCAGGATCAGCCAGCACCAGCGAAGGCCTGGGCTTCTAGCTCGTACAAACAACTCGTATTAAATTATTTAGTCCGCAAATGACTATTAAAGCGCTGTGCCAGAGTAGAAGCCACAGAAAGGCCAGATTCGAGTAACAACAGCATTGTCTGCTTCAATTAATTATTGAATTTTTTAAGGGCCCACAAATGGATAAACACAATTCATTGCTTGCTCTGGGGAGCCAGGGTCTCTGGGAGCATTCACAAAGTATGTGAGCTCTCTGGAGCGGATCAGTGTGTGCTGGAGATGGGAGCCAGGAGCTGGGCTGCACTGCAGGTGACCTTCTGAGGCCCAGTGGGCCTCTCGGTTCAGTGTCTGTAGGGAAATTAATACTTGCACCCCACTCCATGGCCAGCCCTGGCCTGCACGCCCCAAGCTGCCCTTGAACATCTGGCCATGGCTTGCCTTCTTTTTGTCTTTTTATCAGCCATAACTTACAATGTCCTCTCCATCACACAGTCTGGCTTGTTTCTCTGACCCACTGCAGAGGTCAGGTGGAAATCTTTGTGTGCAGATTCCCTGGCAATTGAATTTTGATCCATTTAAGTCGGCCTGCTTCCTTCTGGACCAGAGCTCTTCTAACATGCAAGCCACGTCATCCGGTTCTGAGACAGGACCTTGAAGAGAATGTAATGTTTCTAGAAGAATGAAGTTGGCTTCAGGCATATGCAGCCATGATGCTGAAGCTGGATTAGTTGCATGCCCTGGGCTCCTTACCCAGCACCGAACGCCCCTGGGCTGTGCCCTCTGCAGAGTGTTTGAGTCGGCTTCTGTTGTTACCTGTGTCCTCCAGCCCCACAGGGTCCAGCAGGATAATCTTCACCATCCACACCACTACACTTGGCCAGTGTTCTGCTTCTACACTGCTAGGTATAATACAAACCCCCAAACTTAAAGGGGCATTTACTAGGAGCTAAGGGGCTGAGTGGGTAGGATACTGCCCTCCCAAAATCAATGTTGCCTGCAACCCTAGAATCTGACTGCCTTTGCAATTAGGGTCTCGGCAGGTAGAAAACGGTGAGACTCTTAAGATGGGGTCACCCTGGGTTTCTGGGTTCCTGTGGGAAGAAGGAATATGGAACATGGAGCCTTGGAGGGAGTGTGGTCCTGTGGACAGTTTGATTAGCACTGTAGTTCAGAGACTGTGTGCCCGTGGTTCATGTCGACACTTGGAACATTCCTAAGAAACTAATGCAGAGGTAATGTTGCCCAAAAAACTGTTGCCTTTCAATAGTTTTACATGTTATATTTTAATTTTTTATTAGTTATTTGCCTTCTTGAGGACATGTGGAGGTCAGATGGAGACTCATGGGAGTCAATTCTCTTCATCCACCTTGTGAGTCCCAGGGATGAACTCAGGTTCTCAGGCTTGTGGCGAGCACCCTTACCTGCTGAGCTGTCTCGCTAGACCCTTAATTTGCTTCTTGTCAGACCAAGTGACTCATACAGTGGCTCAAGGGAGAGTGAGTGGAGCTCTGGTTGTCAAGGGAAACATGAACGATGTTGAACTTCTGGCCACTAGGCCGGCAAGGCCAGCTCTCCCTCCAGAGTCTGCTTCAACTGATCCTGGGAGGCAAGGAAGCCATGCTCCTGTCGGAAGAACCAGGCTCACGAGGTGCTGTCCACCCCTGAGAGGGTCTGTCTGCCTCTAGTCTTTCCCACCCTGTCTCTTTGAGAGCTCTGCAAGGGTGGACGGGGGCTCGTTCACTGCACCTGCTGGGGTCTCCTGTGTGTGTATGTGTGTGGGGGGGTGTTCTCCACACCCGGCACCCATCAGACCAAAGCAACCTGAGATAGGTAAGAAATAAAGGGAATGGAGCAGCGCTGTTCGCTTGGTTCCCTGTATCCTCTGGCTTCCAAGGATAATTTTTAAACCTCCAGCAATGATACTTGAATGTGAATAGAAAACATTTTTCCCAGCAAAGGACTCATCCATTCCAGTGAAACCCAGAGGCAATACTGAAGACTCTGGGCTCATTGCGTTCCCAGCTTCTCCCTGTGTGGAAGGAGATGAGATGTAGAAATGATAGTGCTAATTGTGTTTTTTTTTTCTATGAGATTAATTTTACTGCTTCAGTATCTGCTCCTTCAGAGTCCGCTCAAGGGTGGATTGTGTCTTGACTTTCATCTCTGCAGCACCCATTAATAATTAGGTCACCTTTTACCCAAGCAAGCACTCTGCTTGCCTTAGGCCAGAAGCTTCCAGCTGCACCGGCCCTGAAGAAGCCTGCAGCACCTACCTCCCTGATGATAGTGACATCTGCCCTAGCTGATGTCAGCAGGGGGTGAGCCAGCATTTACCTGGCATTCCACAAACCCCAGGACTGTCCCGGGAGCGCTTTGTGAACTCCCCATATCACCCTGTAAGGTTGGGGTTATTGCCCCTGTTTTACAATTGCAGAATAATACAGCTTAAAGCAAGCCACTTCACCCCAGAGCTGGACCCAGGACAATTGCCTCCAAGCCAGTGCTGGCCACCTTGTTGGTTAGGCAAGCCCCATGCTAGAGTTCAGACTTTTGGAGGCAGAGTTGAAGCCCTCTAGTGATCAATATGTTTAGAAAGTGCACTGAGCACATCAACACTGGGTAGTTTGCCTGGCTGGTGGGAGACAGGGCAGGTAGAGAAAGGCTGGAGGCAGTTACATTACCAACCACAGCATCTCCTACCAGCCAGGTGGGCTATCATCATCTATGGTGCTCACTCCTATAGGACCAGTCATATAACCCTCTATACTCACCCAGCTGGGTCAATGGTTGAGCTGCCGGGACCAGACACAAAGCAGCAGCCCATACTTGGGCCCTGGCCCACACTGTTGAACAGACAAGTGTTTATGCCCTTCACAAGAGTAAGCCACACCATGGTGAGCATCAGGCATGTGTGTCTGTGTGACAACAGCCACACAAGGATTCCTAGAAGTGGAGGATGTTCAGAACATCAAATGGTTTGAGCTAGTATTGAATAGAAACACTAGAAAGTAGACAGATGCAGAGGAAGACCATGAGACCCTGTCCCGGTCAGTGAGTGCTGTACATGAAAGTCACATGGGGCATCTGTGGGGAAACATCTGTTCTCCTCTTCATCCTTCCTTAAACACTGTGCTGGTTAATAGTCTGTTGGTTTGACACAAGCTGGAGTCATCTTGGAAGAGGGAATTCAATTGAGAAATTGCCTTCATTAGATTGGCCTGTAGATAAATCTGTGAGGCATTTTTTTTTGATAAATGATTGATGTGGGAGGGTGCAGCCCACTGTGGATAAGCCACCTATAGGCAGGAGGGCCCAGGTTGTATAAGAAAGCAGGCTGAGCAAACCGTGGGGAACAAGAAGCACTCCTTGGTTTCTGCTTCAGCTCCTGCCTCCAGGTTCCTGCCTTGAGTTCCTGCCCTGGCTTCCCTTGGTTGTGATTGGGACATATAAGGGAAATAAGCCCTTTCCACTCCAAAATATTGGTCAGGATGTTTTATCACAGCAGGAGAAAGCCAACTAGACACATACAAAAATAATATTTAGAGACACAGCAGAGTTCTTCAGTCTGTGAGGCTACAAACCCAAGGACAGAGACTACCCGTCAAAGCGTGCTCATGTTTGAGCAAGTGCAGTCTATCAAATATGTTTTGGTTCACATGAGGAGTGCTAAGCCTTGTTTGCTTGTACCCCACTGGGTCAAGGCACCCCCTCCCCCAATGATAAGCACATTCTAAGCTAGCCCTGGTTCAGACAGGTTACAGGTGGCAAAGATTTGCTGTATCCCCCAACATTCATTCTCCCATGAAACTAAAGTGTTTTTCAAGCTCACATCTACCTAAAATAAAAACTCCAATGTTATGGGCCAGGAGGAGGCTCAGCATGTGGGAGCACTGCTGGTCAGGGTAATAACCTAAGTTCAATCCCAAGAACACATATGGTGGAAAAGAACCAACTCCAAGTTGTCCTCTGACCTCCACATGAATGCTGTGGCACTCATGTCTACATGCATAAACACACATGAGTGCATGCGTGCACACACACACACACACACACACACACACACACACACACACACACACCATGAATATAACACCTTTTAAAATTGTCTTACTTCTCCAGCAGAAATTAAGTCCTGGAGAGAAGGAGAACAGACATGAATGGTTGCATCTACTACCAAGTCTCATACTCCCAGCCTGTGTTTTATCCATATCCTACACAGAGAGTGGCAGGGAGCCTGTAGGCGAAAGGCGCGGAGGGACCCCATCCAGAACTCTGAACCATGTGCCTCTGCACTCTGCAATCACTCTCTTGGTGATGCCACTGCTTTGTGGATTTTCTGTCACCAGAGTCAAACCTAATCTAAGCCATATTTACTTCCTATAGTCCCTCTAAGGAGCTCACTGAGTGGTCTCACACAACTCAGATTGGTTCTGTTACAGGCTAAAGGTCAGAAGCTGGAAACTAACATCCTAGGCTGGGACCCTGGGGGAATCACTCTCCTGTCTCCCCTTTCCCTTTCCAAGGGTCATGACCTGCATTCCTGGAATCACTTTCTACACCAACACAAAGTGTCTCTGAAGACTGTTTCCCTCTCCCAGTGTCCCTTTCTTTGTCCTTGAATCCACTCGTGATGACAGGGGCTGTGTGGATAATCAGAATTCTCTGAATTCTCCACATCTAGGACCTTCTGCTCCCTCACACCCCCAAAGCCCCTTTTCTTATGGCAAGGGCCATCATGGGACTCAGGGCACACGCCCAGCTGACTGCAAATCATCTAACCTATATTGTCTTTGCCTTTGGTTGTCCCTGAATAGGAGCATCCCTCCAAAATTCATGTTTAGAAACCCGAGTTCCATTTGGAGACACAGCCACTGAGGAGGTGATAAGGGCAACAAAAATCCAAAGTTATTCCCAACCTGTGCCATTCTAAAAGGAAGGGCCACCACACATGGGAGGAGGGCACAGGGAGAAAATGCCATTGGCTTCACCTTGACCCAAGACATGATCTGTAGCCTTGGGTACCAGGGACAATGCTTTTCTGCTGTATAAGCCACCTACCTATGGCTCTTAGTCATGGCCATCAGGTCAAACCATACACTGGCCTTCAAAAGTACCAGTCATTGTAGTTTGGGTAAAAGTAACACAGACCCTTCAATGCTACAGACTAGACCTCAGGTCTGCAGTTTGGTGGCTGCTCTTATCTATGCCTCTGGGGTATTGTGGGTGTGGCAGGCCTATGCTCCACCCCCACAGGAACACCTCTCTCTCTCTCTCTCTCTCTCTCTCTCTCTCTCTCTCTCTCTCTCTCTCTCTCTGGTGGTGAGCAGCCTGCTAACCTCTCTGGATGCAGGTTCTCTCATCTATGAATTGGGTATGATAACCTCAGTGGTGACATTCAGCAGGCTGGCTCAGTGTGGGTCAGGATCTGGCACTCAATAGGCTCAGAGCTAAGATTTATAAGTGTTAGCATTTGGGAGTTCAGAGGCAGGAAGCCCAGTTCCCCAAAAAGGAGTTCCCCTAGACTTTTAGGGACATCAATTCAGGTCCAAGGCCAAAGTCATTCATGACTTTAGTACAGAAAAGAATTTCAGGACTAAGCAGTTTGTGAAGCAGAGGTGTGGTTTAATAAAGACACTTTTTTTTTAAAGTTTTTTTTAATAAAGATTTATTTATTTATTTAGTATGTATACAGAAGAGGGCACCAGATCTCATTACAGATGGTTGTGAGCCACCATGTGGTTGCTGGGAATTGAACTCAGGACCTCTGGAAGAGCAGTCAGTGCTCTTAACCTCTGAGCCATCGCTCCAGCCCCATAAAGACACTTTTATACAGGCTTAAGGCAGGGTATTAGAGGAAAAGACAATCAGTGGAAGGATACAACAGACCTGAGAACAGGAGCATGGGCTTTTTAAAGAGACCAGCTCATCTTGTTGGGTTTTTGTTTTGTTTTGTTTTAACAATAGCCATATACAAGACTTTGGTGGGGTGTGCTACTTTCTTCAAAGGGTTGCTAAGACAACTAAATGAGATCCCTCCACAGGTAGCTTCCAAGGGTCACCTGACAATATTGCAATTGACAAGGTGAAAGTTTAAAAGGACAAGATGGCTCATCAGTTAAGAGCACATATTGACCGCAGAGGACCTGGGTTCAGTTGCCAGCACACATGTGGTGGCTCACAACTGCCCAGAACTCCTGCTTCAGGAGCACTCTTCTGGCCTCTTCAGGCACTGAACTCATGTATGCCCCAGCATATACATAATTAAATAAATAAATAAATAAATAAATAAATAAATAAATAAATAAATAAATATTTTGGGACTGGAAAGATGGCTTAGCAGCTAGCACCCACAAGTGGCTCACAACTATCTCTAACTCCAATTCCAAGGGATCCAATAGTCTCCCTGACCTCTGCAAGCACCAGGCATGTATGTGGATCAACATACATGCAGGAAAATACTCAATACACATTATGTGTTTTTGATTTTAAGATTATCATCCACGAGGGTAGGCTACATCCTCTGAAATATAGTTTATGATTTTGTTGGAGATCTAGGAAAAGAGATGAGGCTATCCATATTCATTGAAGCCTTAAACCTTCTGTTACTTTAGATGGAAAGAGAGAGGATTAATGGAATCTTGAAAGCTAGCTACTCTAGGGTACACAGCAACAAACAAACAGCAAAGGGATCATATCTCAAACAAGGTGAAAGGCAAGGACCAACATCAGAGATTGTTCTCTGACTTCTGTATGTGTGATCTAGCATACACTCTTCACACACACACACACACACACACACACACACACACACACACACACACCATACACACATATCTAAAAATAAATACATTCAATACATCACACTTAAAAGCAGAAAAGAAGGTGACTGTGAATCAGACAGTCTTGTAGGTATGCATATGCAGAATCTCTCAAGAAGTTATTCAGACAGCTTCAACTTGCACTCAACATCTTGCCCTTTCTAATGTGTTTATTAAATCTGTATATGTATATTATATCTGCATATGAAAGGAGTAGTGACTCCGCATGCTGGGGTTCTTGCCTCTCAGCTGAACAGAGGCTTCAGTCCGACTCCGGGGTGGGGGCTTCTTTCCTTTCCACATTGTCCTGGTTTCTGTCTTTCTATCTTGCCCCCATAAGTGCACACCCTAAAGTGCTGTCAGCTGGCACCCCTGACTTAGCCACTTAGTGCAGCCTCACTCGTCCATCCCCTCGCTCACTTGCCTTTGCAGCTGTGTGGAGGGCCTGTTCCAGGAGCCAGGCAGGGCACATAGTGTGAGGACCTCAAGGGAGCAGATGCAGCCAGACCCCAGCCCCTCAGCCTGACTCGAGTCCTCTGACCCTCTCCTTGGGGTTCAGCCACTCTCTCTCAGTAGGGGAATGTCTCAGGCTTTCAAGTCAGAGCCTTGCTCAGCTCCTGCGCTTCAGGAGCCAGGAGCAATACTCCTCATGCAGGAACAAGAAGAAGCCCCGCTGCTCCTTGGCCAACCCTCCCAGGCCACTAATAGTCCTGTGGAATGTTTTGTTCCCGCAATGAGGAGGGTAACTCACGCAGCCTGTGACCAGCAGTAGTGTGGACCTGGTGCTGTCCGTGGTGCTGGTTTGTATTCTTGTCTCACAGTACAAGGTAGGACTGTGGAAAGCAATATTGGTCCCATTTTAAGGGAGAAGAAACTGATGCATGGAGGCTTGGTAACTCGGCCAGGGCCACACAGAAAGACATGATGGTAGTGAGTTTGAATTATGTGCCTTTTTCTTGTCAAAGGGGCTGGAATATGGAAGAGGGCAGGGATACGGAAGACTGTGGAAAAGGTTCCAACTGTCCAGAAGAGGGTCAAGGTTCAGGCCGCAGCACACCAGGCAAAGCTCAGGTGCTGTAGATCAGGCCTAGTTCCAGACATGGACCCCAGGCCCTGCAGGCCAAGGCCTGTTCCTTTTCCTGCAGCGAGTCGGTGACACCCCAGCAAGTCTTCCCTAGGTCTGCAGCATCCTGCAGCATGCCTGCATCACACACAATGAGTTAAGATCTTCAAGCTGTAAAATTGACATTGGGACTCGAGTCACGTGCAAGGGGCTCAGGCTGCCTCCATGAGCTGTGAAACAAAGCATCTTTGGGCAGAAATGGTCACTTTGCTTCCCCTGCAGGCAGATGGAGGGACAGGTGCATCCTTCCATGCCAGTGTGTCTAGGGCATCAGTGATGGAAGTTGTGGGACACAGGGTTGCCTGAACAGTGACCTGCCAGCACATTTACCGGATAACACCCAGGTAGGGCTGCTTCTGGCCTCCTGGCTTCTTGTTGTGTCTCATACAGGAGGAGCCGCTGGCCCTTTGGCACCGAAGGCGAAGGCACAGTCACCTCCACACTCCTGAAGCACAGCACAGCCAGGGGACCTAAGCTGCCCTGAGTCCCTCTCTTCCTGATGCCAAGCAGTTGTGGCTGCTCTCAGGAGGCAGCACGAGATACCCACAGTCACTATATGGAGAAAGGCCATTGCTTACTCAGCCTGGCTCAGGGCACAAGCTTCAACACTGTCTCTGTGATAAGGGTTACAGGACGACAAAGATAAGCCATGGGCCTGTGTCCTTAAGGTAAGTGAGAGACTTTAAATAGACAGCCCCTTGGGGCTCGAGAGATTGCTAAGTGGTTAAGAGCGCTTGCTGCTCTTGCAGAGGAGCCTACATGGTAGCTTACAACAAACTCCAGTTCCCAGAGATCTAATGCCCTCTTCTGATCTCCTCTGGGCACCAGGCACACACATAGCTCACAGACATGCATGCAACACTCATACATATAAAATAACACAGATATGAAAAACAAACAAGCAAAAATACAGTGTGCAGCCCCATGGCCCTGGCTCGGACCTACACTTGCTCTTAATGAGTGCCTAGTGTTTTCAGACATTATTTCCAGTGTGTGTGTGGGGCGGGGGCAGGGAATGGTGACTGAGGACAAGCCCTAAATTCCAGAGACTCAGAGTGGGGGTGGGAAGTATAAGGTTCCCACCTGAGAGGGCATGACAGGCAGGTGGGGCTACTTAGGCAAATTAGAACAGATGCTACCCTCCGCAGGACTCAAGGGACAGAGTGATGGCCATTATGGTGTTCCTGAGAGTGTAGAGATGCTGAGGCCCCAGGAATCAGGGGTGCAGGAGCAGTGGTCCCATGCCAGAGTTCCCCCAGTCACTCCCACGAATTCAGAAGTGACCCTGACGTAGACCCAGGGGACTCCCTTGGGAGGCTAGACAAGCATGCAAGCTCCCTGCTGTGTCTCAGGAACCCCTGAGTGCGTCACAGCTGCAGCCAGCCTAACCCGCAGCAGGTCTGTCTATTTCTGGGCTACCTCAGGACAGGGAGCTCTGGGCTGAAATTGATTAGTGCCCTACATGCCTCTAAGGGCACCTTGCAAGTGCTGAGAAGGGAGACTGCTCAACAACCAGGCAAATTACAGAACTGACAGGAAGGTCAAGGCACTGTGTTGCCTACCAGCAAGATGGCCCTGACTGCCGGCCCCACGTGGTTGCGCCAGCCCTGTCAGCACCAGAGGCTTGGGAAGTGGGGAAGAAAGGTGTGTTACGGTTCACAGGCAGGGTACGGCCCATCATGGGGGACAGAGTGGCATCGGGTGCATGAGGGCAGCTGGTCACATTGCATCCACAGTCAGGAAGCAAAGGTGGACACTGATACTCAGCTCACTTTCTTATTTAGATAGAGGCCGAAGCCCACAGAACAGTGCCATCCACAGTCAGGGTGGGTCTTCCCACCCAGTCTAGAAACTCCCTCACAAACATGTCCAGAGGTTTCTCTCCTAGCTGATTACAGAGGCTGTCAAGTTGGCAGTCAAGATTAGCTGCTACAGCAGGCCTCTGCAAATGACCGGGGAACGGCACACAGCTGCATCCTAGGTGCAGGCTGATGCCAGTGCATACTGCTTACGTACCTCTAATCCAGGAGTCCAGTCCTTCTCATTGGCCACCGTCCTGTCTGCAGCAGCCTCATCTTCTCCCTGCAGTGTGGGGAAAGCCTGCCTTACCCATATTTTCACGACAAAACTGTCCTTAACTTGAAGCCTGGAGTCATTTCCCCAGGTACTGTCCAGATCTGCACCTGGGAGTTGAGAACGTGCCCCCAGGGCAGGTCCTTTTTCTAGGCAGTGTCTGTCTGGGCTCAGGAAGCCCTTTTCTTCACACAATATCAAGAACTCTTTCTTGATAGTACCAACTCAACTCTCCCAAACCCTGCAAACAAAATGACTCAGCGGAGCTACCGTGTTAGCGTCCTAGAAGTTTTTAAATGGTTCAATACCGTTAAACTCAGCAACTACCCTCATAGGCACATGCTCAAAATAACTGAGAGCAGGAACTCAAGTGGACGTGGGCACTCCACTGTGTGAGGTAGAGTCGACACCGTGGTGGCAAAATGCACAACACAAACAGCTTAGGGAAAGAAAGACTCAATGTGGCTGGTCTTCAGCTCTGGAAGCAGAGGGAGGAGAATCCAGGAAGCGCTCACTTCCTCCTCACTTCCTACCTTCTCCACTTCCTCAGTAATATCGTGATGTCATGGATCCATCAGAGGGTCCTTGATGAGGTCAGAGCCCTCAGTCCCAGTCACTTCCCCAAAGCCATCAGCTGGCACCAAGCCTCTGGGGACCTCTCAGATTCAACCCAGAGCATGTGTGTTGTACTGAAAGGTGACAGTCGTCTCATGCCCATCAACAGTGAATGGATAAAGTGTTCTTTCTCTGTGCAGCCCTAAAAGCACGTGTGGAGGTCAGAGAACAATTTGAGTGATCTGACACAGCCCTGAGACACAGATGAGCCTTGAGGATGTAGCGCTGAGTGTCACAGTGCTAACGGGGGTTACACGCAGGTAAGGGCCTGGTGCTCAGACCCACAGTTAGGAAAGTAGAGTTAGAGGTCATGGAGCTGGGCAGATGCCACGGGTCCTGCTTGGGGATGGAGAGGCTTTGGAAGTGACGGTTACACAGCATCGGGCCAAACTGTCAGTAAGCTGAGCATGGCTAAGTGGCAAATTTTATAAGCAACATGTAAATTATATCTATTATATATATGTATGAATATAGGCATCTATAGATACTAACTTTCCCTGGTGTTTAAAACCCTGTGATCCTGTGGAGATTTCTCAGTGAGTGAAATAGATGCTGGTTATGCAAGTGTGAGGAGCTGGGTTGGGATCCCCAGGACACACACAAAACTGTACATGCTGGCCAGTCTGTGTTCTGGTGCTCCTACAGTGAGATGGGAGGTGGAGATGGGAGAATCCCTTGGAAACTCATACACCAGCTGTCTTGGTGCATGAAGAGTGAACAGGAGACCTTGCTTCAAACAAAGTGGAAAGGGAGAGCTGACACCTGAGGTTGTCTTGTGACCTCCACACACACGCTGTGGCACACATAGGTCTGTGCTCGCACACACATGAATGCATGTGCACACACACAGGTCAAATGAAATTAAATAAGTAAGTAAGTAAATGGATGGATGGATAGATAGATAGATAGATAGATAGATAGATAGATAGATAGATAGATAGATAGACAGATAGATAAGCAAATCCTGTGGGGCAAAATTGATTGTTCTGTTCAGTTTACTGATGCACCTAGGGAGTCCAGGAGAAAGCAGGACACAGCCAAAGGTGCTGGAATGTGTAAGAGGCTCAGCCCCACTCCAGAAGTGCCCCGTGTGGTCTGGAAGCACCAGGCTCCAGCTCAACAAGATGTGGCATGGTGTGTATGGCCTGGCATGAGTGATCTGGACTCTGGGAATGTCTCCCAAAGGCTGAGACCTCCTGGAAAGGGCGAAAGAGGTTCTAATGCCCCAGCCCCATCTGTGTGTCTGAGCTTTTTCTGGTGCTCAAGGGCTCTGGGAGGGAAGTGCACAGTGGGAAGAATGGCTATAACCCTGGAAAGAGTTTCAAGAAAGCCATTGGCAGCCACATCCAAGCCCACTCTTCACCGCCTTGCTGTGGGGCTCAGGCTGGGCGGCCACTTTCCTCCGGTCTAGACAGAGCCCAGCCTTGGCCCAGTGTCACAGTCCTGGAGAAGCTGTCACTTAGCAGCCACTCCACAGAGGTGACCCCCAGCAGTTCCCCCTGCCTCTGCCTTTCCTGGCATGTCTAGCATTCCCCAGGGCAGGCTGGCCATGGTGCTGTGTCATGAGGGGCCAGCCTCTTCCTAACAGCAGCTCTTCCTCAGCCACCCCTTAACAGTGAGAACCTTTTCTAGAAGGCACAAAGGCCCACAGGAAGGGGCAACCTCCCACCCTAATTTATCACCTCACTAAAAACAAAGATCTTCACAGCAGGAACCATGCCTATCACCTCTAGTACTTTGTCAGGTCTGGAACGTAGCAAGTGTAAAGTCAATATTGATCGAGTGAATTGGATTAAAAGAAAACACACTGGAAAATGAAATGAATTAAGAAGAATCAGAGCCCAGATGTCTGGAACGAACTGAAAGGTGACTCTAAAATGAGATGCCCATGTGGTTATCACTGAGACCATGAAGGTGATCCTATTTGGGACCCCCCCCCCCCAGTGTGCATGTGACTGTGTTTGTGTATGTGTGCACAAGTGTCTGTCAGCCAGAGTCCAACCTCAGGTATCTTCCTCAGCTGTTCTCCACTTTGGTTTTTTGAAGCAGGGGCTCTTTTTTTTTTTTTTCCTGTAGCTAGGCTGTCTGGCCAGCAAACCCCAGGGATCCTCCTGCCTCTGCCTCCTCAGTGTTACAATTATAAGCTCATGTTACCATGCTTGGCTTTTAAAAATGTGGGTTCTGGGGACCAAACTCAGGTCCTTCTGCTTGCACAGCCAAGCACTTTAGTAACTGAGCCATCTTCCCAGCCTCCCACATGTGTGAATACTCACGTGCATACACGTCTGCATGCTGTGAGTGTGCCCAGGCCAGTGTGTACGTGTAGAGGTCAGAGAACAACTTGAGTGAGCTGGTTCTCTCGTCAGGCTTGGCAGCAAGCACCTTCACCTACTGAGTCATCTCAGCAATCCAAGTTAAGGCTCTGAGGTCAGAACATCCTGGATCCCAGACCAATGACAGTGTCCTTACAAGAACTCTGTGTGTGTGTGTGTGTGTGTGTGTGTGTGTGTGTGTGTGTGTGTGTGACCCACAAACAGAGAAGGCCTCATGCGATGGGGGTGAAAACTGGGATGTTGGAGACACAACCCCAGGGACGCTGGCAGCAGAGCTGGAGGGTCCTCACCCGTGTCTACTGGTTTATCTCAAAGAATGTTATAAAGGATACCCAAACAACAAACGAAAAAAAGATTCTCCGAAGAAAGCTGAATTTATTGGGGAATGAACAGGGATTACGATCTGGGGTCTGTGTACTAGACCATGCATCTGAGGAGCCAAGCAGGGTGACTATTGCAGGAGTATGAGGCAAATCTGTGCAGGAATCTTCAAGAAAAAAACCCATTGGTCACCAGAGCTCAATATGGGACTGGTGTTTACTAATTGGTGATGTCCCTGGATGATGACAGAGCTAGTCTGGTTTATCCTGTGCTCTCTGGCTCTGGCTCCCTGTTTTCTAATGTGGAAGCTTCCTCGAATGTCTCCATCTCATGTGCAGCCATAGAGTCCTAAACCAAGCTGAGCTGATATCAGCAACATGTCCCTGAACTTATAAAGTAAACCTCTTCTCTCTCTCTCTCTCTCTCTCTCTCTCTCTCTCTCTCTCTGTTTGTTTTTTTCAAGACAGGTTTCTCTGTGTAGTTTTGGTGCCTGTCCTGGATCTCACTCTGTAGACCAGGCTGGCCTGGAACTCACAGAGATTCCCTTGCCTCTGCCTCCCAAGTGCTGGGGTTAAGGCGTGCACCACCACCACCTGGCAACCTCTTCTCTTTATAGTTAGCCTATCTCAGGTATTTCATTACAATCATTCAAAATAGACATGTGCAGAAAATTGGAATGAAGGAGTGGATTTGTTACTATGCTTGAAAATATGGCCTGACATCAATGTAGGGGCAGAAAACGGCACACTTTGGAAGCTGACAGAAGCCTGTACTGTTGTAAGTGGAGCATCAGGAGCGATCTGAATGAAGGCATAGACAAGGAGAACAGGAAGGCACAGGTTCACTAAGTCGCCGGATGCGGATAGGAGTCTGGACAGTAAAGGGCACACTGAGGAGGTCTTAAGAAATGAGGACACTCCCTGGATGGTGGTGGCACATGCCTTTAATCCCAGCACTCGGGAGGCAGAAGCAGGTGGGTCTCTGAGTTTAAGGCCAGCCTGGTCTACAGAGCGAGTTCCAGGACAGCCATGGCTACACAGAGAGAACTTGTCTCAGAAAAAAAAAAAAAGGAAAGGAAAAAGAAAGGAGTACTCTTGGAAAGGTTTAGAGTACTACACCACTGCAAAGAGCTTGTCTGCATTTTGTCCGTGGCTAACTCATCTGGGAAAATCTCAATGTGGAGCATTCCAGGCATCACACAGCTATCAATGGCTGCTTTGGGTCAGACTTATAGTAAGACTTGGGAGCATAAAGATTTATAGCTATAGAGAGTGTATAAAATAGATATAAGAGGATAAAGATTTGCAGAATTCTGGCCAGAGAAAGAGAACATCAAAAGCACGGTTGGGTCAGGAGGTTGTGTGACCTGCTAAAGAAGTGAGCAGATGAGCTAATATTAGGACAAGCAGAAATGGGGCTGAGGACACAGGGACTCTCGGAGGCTGCTTATTCCTTCAGGGATGCAAAAGAGGTACACTTCTTTTTTATTTCATGGACAAAGATGGACGTGTCCTCTAAAGGCCTGTTTGGACTCTAGATTTGGCACTGTGTTTCACAGCCCCTGTGATGGCAGACCTCCATGACATACACAAAGCCTGCCTCTGAAGGTGTTCAGGAGGCCAGAGCTGCAGGACCATGGCGGTTTTCACACAACAGCAAAGGCAAGTCCAAGAGGCCAGGAAAAATGATGCTTGAGGGGTGGGGCCTCAGGGGTCCTTGGCAGGTTCATATTAAGTGGGACTATGAGAGTAGAGTTACAAGGAGGAGTCCAGAAATGTGTGAGACCAGCATCCTGTCACAGCTGCCTATACCAACATGTGACTCCAGAGGCCCACCATGTGACCCATGGCCAGCAAACAGGCTGAGGGTGAGTGTCCGGGGCTCAGTTGCTGACACTGTGTTAGGCTGCTAGGCTAGAGTACCGGAGGCTCACGTTGCTACAGTGTGTTAGGCTGCTAGGCTGAACTGCTGAGATCTAGCGCTGCCCCAGGCTGAGTTCCAGCCACGCATCAGTCAATCCCTTATCCCCACTTTTTTCTTCCCTACGAATCACAAAGTGTCCCTGCACCTGCCTTACCTATGAGTCTCGTAAATATGTAGCTTAAACAAAAGTTTAACTTAACTTTTATTTTTAGGTTATTATATGATTATTCCCCTCTTCCCTTTCCTCACTCCTAATCTCCCAGTATTCCCCATTCTCTATCAAATTCGTGATATCTTTTTTCCAGTAATTGTTGATACTCATATACATATCCCTACTACATAAATGCAACCTTCACAGTTTGTATAATGTTGCTTGCATGCATGTTTTCATGGCTGACCAGTTGGTAGTAGATAACCAATTGGTGTGCTCTCCCCTGGGAAAGGCTAGTTCTCCTACTCTCGGCAGACCTTAGCTGCCTGTGGTTCTTTAGAGGTTCATGAGGCCTCATGGTCTTTCTCTCATTCACTTCGGTATATCTATTGTAGCGTCCTTGTTCAGCTGACATTTAGACAGTCATGCTGAGGAGACTCCATGGTGTGGCTTCTGACATGACTAGGAGACACAGTCTCACAGCACACTCCCTGTTCCTCTGGTTCTTACAGTCTTTCTGCCCCCTCTTTGGCAAGGATCCCCGCGCCTCGGGTGTGAGAATTGTACTGCAGACGTATCCATCTGGACTGGGCTCTACAACTTCACACTTCGATAGCTTGTGGTTTTCTGTAGTGGTCTCCAACTGTTGCAAAGAGAAGTTTCTTCGATGAGAAATGAGTACTACACTTATCTGTGGGTGTAAGGACAAATACTATAATGCAGGTAGGGATGATGCTGGCTTAGTAAAGTAGTGGTTGTAGGTTCTTCTCCAAGATCCGTGGCTTCCCCAGCCCTGGATTTTTGGTTAAGTTTCTAGTACCAGGAATGATTTTTCCTTTTGTTGAACCAGCCTTAATTTCAAGAGAGCTGTGGCTTACCTCCAAGATGTACATGCCACTACTGCACCTTTAGGGTTATTGTGCCACAGTGGTCCTTGTGCTTCATAGGCTTCATAGCTGGCTTAGAGTCAGTTGATTCCCTCCTTTGGAAGCTTGCACAGCACCTTCTGGTACCGGGAAATCTAATCCGCAGGGAGGAAGCCTTTAGGTCACTTCCACTTCAGGGGCCTCTGGAACCAGAAACACATTAAAAAAAAAAAAAGATTTATTTATTTATTATATATACAGCATTATGACTGCAGGCCAGAAGAGGGCATGAGATCTCATTATAGATGGTTGTGAGCCACCATGTGGTTGCTGGGAATTGAACACAGGACCTCTGGAAGAGCAGTCAGTGCTCTTAACCTCTGAGCCATCTCTCCACCCTGAAACACATTTTTTTTTTTACATTAAAAATTTTTATTTTGTGGGCATGTGCATGCAAATGCCATTGTGTGTGTTGTGTGTGTATGTGTGTGTAAGTCTGAGTACAGTTTGAAGGGTCCATTCTCTTCTTCTCCCATGTGGGTACTGGAAAACAAACTCAGGTTGTCAGATTTGATGGAAAGCAAGCTGACCATAATCATGTGAGACAATAAGCAGCATTTCTCCAGTTTCTGCTTCAAGTTTCTGCCCTGAGTTCCCTTCAGGATGAACTGTGACCTGGAAGTGTTTAAGGTGAAATAAACCCTTCCCTCCCCTAAACTGCTTTCTGCCAGAGTATTTTATCACAGCTACAGAAAGCAAACCAGGACAGAACCTTCTCAGAGGGCTGTGGTGGGCTCAGCTTCTAATCGCTCAGCCTTCCTAGATACCCACTCCATCCTGAGTCCGAAGCCTTGAGCCAACTCATCAGCCCAGACTCAGGTTGACTTTGGGCTCTGTGTGAGGAACTGATGACTCTGGCTACTCAGGAAATTCCAAGGCTAAAAGCTCCAGGAGGCACCAGTGCCAGAGACATAGCACAACTCACATTTGAACAGAGCCGACATCTGTCCCAGAGAATCCCTCTGTCATCCTGGGAGATGACACATCCTTTGATGAGGTTCATTCTAATGAGCAGCTCAAGTTCTTTCTTCTCTGCGTGGTTTTGTGCACATTTGTGGTCCTGCTGGGCATTCGATTCTGTATCATTTTTCACAGCATAAGCATTCTTCTAAGTTATTACAAACTCTTTGAACATTCCTGCCCTGACAATATGCCATTGCTTATTTAAGTAATCACTTATGGTTAGTCATCTAAGCCATCTCTAATTTGTTTTTAACCACTATTTTTTAAATGCTGCCATAACATCGGTATGCAGAAACCTTGGCCATGTCTCTGATTATTTCCTTTGGGGAGATTTTCAGAAGTGAATCATAGAATCAAATAGAAGGAGCCTTTTGGATGCACTTGGGAAATGTGATCAAATTACTTCTCCCAAAGAGACCACAGCAATGGGAAAGAATGGCTATCTATGTATTTACAGTCTAGCTTTTGAGACAGGGTTCAACTGTGTGGCTCAGATTTTCCTGGAACTTGTGATCCTCCTGCCTCAGTCTCGTGACTGCTTAGATGGCTCGTGGGAGTGACCTGTCAGAACATATCCAGCATGGACATGACCACTTTACTGAAAAATAGGAACCCTCAGAGCTAGAGAGATGGTTCTGTGATTAAGAATGCATGCTTCTCTTGTAGAGGACCCCAGTTCGATTCCCAGCACCCATATCAGGTGGCTCACAATGCCCATAACTCCAGTTCCAGGAGATCTCACTGTCTGACCTCCAAAGACACCTGTACTCCTACACACATGCCACTCTACACACACATAACTAGAAATAGTAATAAGAAATCTTAATAGTAACTTCCACTAATTTGAAGGGCAAGAAATGACTTTTAGTTTGTGTATGTGTGTGCATGTTCATGAGTCATGATGCATGCCTGTGTGGAGGTGAAAAGTCAGCCTCAAGTGTCATTCTTCAGATTTCCCCCTGTCTCTGTCTCCCCAGCACTGGAACTACAAAGCACATGCTATTGCTTTGTATGCAGATTCTGCCGCTGGACCTCAGGCCCTTACAATGACAAGAAAGTGCTTTCTCAACTGAACTGTCTCCCCAGACCTGAGGTGTCAGCTGTGTTTGCTGATATTGGCAGGCTGGCCAGGGGTTGAAACAGTTGTAGTCTGTTTAACCAGCAGCATATCAGCCCCAGGGCCACATTCACACCCTGCCCTCCACCTCCTAAAAGTGCTGTTCTGAGGTTGAGCCCCTAACACCAAGAGGTTAAAGTGCTTATGGGAAGGACAATGAGCTCACCCAGAGCTCAAGTCCCTGCTCTGTCAGGGTCACACTGTGCAGCTGGTGCTGCATGGGACAGAGTGCCGGGCACCACAGGGCCTCCAGGTCTCCCTGTCTGCTTCTTTAGTGCTAAGAGGATACAGTATGCATGGAGAGCTGGGCCACGCAACTTGGGAAGTGTGATCAAATGACTTCCCCCAAAGAGACCACAGCAATGGGAAAGAATGGCTACCTATGTATTTACAGTTGCAGCTCTTGAGACAGGGTTCAACTGTGTGGCTCAGGCTTCCCTGGAACCTTGTGATCCTCCTGCCTCAGTCTCATGACTGTTTAGATGGCTCAAGGGAGTGACCTGTGAGAACTTATCCAGCATGGACATGACCACAATGAATAACCCAATGAATGCCAAGGTCTCCCTCCACAAGGCCACAGATAGGGAAGGGACCTCCCTAGAGCCATTAGCAGGAGCAAGGCCACATTGACACCCTGGTTTCTGACTTCTGTCCTTATGGAACAGAAAATTGGGGGAAAAATTGTTCTTGTTTTAAGCCACCTCTTGGTGGTGATTTGGTCCGAAAGCCACAGGCAACTAATCCAAACTATGGCAGGGAGAGCTGGCTATTGGTGTAAGAGGCCATGGGAGACTTGAGTCCTGTGCAGTTGGGGGTGTCAGGGAGCACAGGCTTAATCCCAGCTCTGCCACTCGGACAAGCTGGGTCAGTTATGTCACCTCTCAGTGCCTCAGTTTCCCTTCTATAAGTTAGTGATAGTACCAAATGCCCTATAAGGACTTCAGCTTGACTCACATTGCTCAGCCAATAATGATTGTTTTTAGTTACTTTTCCTGTTGCTGGGATAAAATGCCCAGATCAAAGCAACTCCAAGGAAGAATGGGCTTATTTGTTTAAAATTCTAGATTACAGTTCATCATTATGGGGAAGTCAAGGCAGGACCATGGAGCAGCTTGTCACAGCCAGTCAAGAGCGGAAGGAGGGTAAATGTCTGCATGCTTGTTTGTGCTCAGCTCAGCTCTCTCTACACTTACACAGTCTAGGGACCCTGCTTAGGGAATGGTGCTGCCCATAGCAAGCCGAGTCCTCTCACATCAATTAATATAATCAAGGCAACTCCCCAAGACACACCGGCAGGCCAGCCTGATCTAGACAGTCCCTCCCTCACTGAGACTCCCTTTCCAGGTGATTCTAGGTGACAATTAAAAGTGACCAGCCCACTGACCTTCCTTCTTCCCTTCCTTGCTTTTCTGAAGATGGGCCTTGCATCAGGCATCCCCAGTTCCAAGGATGGCTCCACATGTCTCTGGGACTTGGCAAGACACTAATACTTCTAAGCCTCAGTATCCTTATTTACCAAATAGGGCTACTGAGCCATTAAATGGGGTGTTACAGGTAACCACCTGAGTGTATCCCCAGCAAAAGTCATGGTATAAACACACCAGAGCTACTCCATGGTAAGAACAGATAGTCTGCAAAGGGCTTGCTCCTCGAAGCCTGGCACCAGAACTGCAGCGTGCTAGAAATGGGGTCCTGGTCCACACTTGTAAGCCCCAGGCAAAAGTGCACACACAGAGGGTAGGAAGCTGGTTTTCATGAGATGGCCCCAAATTTTCTCCCAAGACTCACCCAGAAAATGGGCTGAGAGGAGAGGTGCTTTGGTCCCCATCCTACACCAGGTACAGAGTCTGGGAAGCTGCTAATGGAGTCTCTCATTGGGGACACCTTGGAGATGTCTGGAGAGTGGAGAGAGGCTGCTTAGCTTGTGTGGGGCAGCATTTCCCTTATATTCTTGTCGGCTGGGTGGGCATGGCAGCCTGGGCTGAGAGAAATTCAGATGAGGTGATAAATGACAAAGTGCTCACCCAGTAAAAATGAATGAGTCCCCAGGAATTTGCTGTTATTGTTGAATAAATGAATCCCTTGATGATCAAATGACCAAGAAACCCTGGAGAAGGCAGGAGGCCACTTGGGATTACCTCAAGAATGTCTCAGCCCTCGGAGCAGGGCCAAAGCTTGTCTTCGCTGTCTGGATATGTACAAGCAGGTGCAGTAACTCGGAATAGCTCCACGCTCTTTGTCCTCTCCTGTAAGGTCCTGAGCCCAGGCCAGAACCTGTCAGATAAAGGCTGCTGTTGGGACAGGTACAATCTGAAGTCACCCTGTTCTCAGGTGGCCAGCCTGTCTGTTTCTGCTCCAATGAGAACTCCCTGAGACTGATGTGCTGGTTGGTGCTGCCTGAATCTGAAACTCTGCTTCCCTTCCTGTATCACCTTTGATGAAAACAGGAGACTTCTGCTTCCCTTCCTGTATCACCTTTGATGGAAACAGGAAACTTTTGTTTCTGTCCTTGCATTACCTTTGATGGAAACAGGATGTGTCTCCCCAGAAGCACCTACTTGTCCTAGATTACTTTGATCTAAAGGTGATGGAAGGTAAGCAAGAAGGAAGAGGTCTTCAGGCCTCCCTCCCCACCTTCCACTCCTCTAGACTGATCCAGATGTCAACCCTCCTCCCTGCAGCCTACAAAGAGACTGGCCAGAAGACCAGCTGGCTCCTGGCTGTGTCCTTCTAGAACACTCTGTCTCTAGAAGCCACAGCTTCTCTTTGCCCCAATCATTCTCGAAAGTGTATTTCTTGTTCTCTGCTAAGAAGCCAGACACCCAGGCCACACCACTAGTTACTTGTTGTGAAATAATCTTTTTGTATACTGTGAAGATATGTTTTTTCCAAGGCACTTTCTGATTGGTTAAAGAAAGAGCTGAATGGCCAATAGCTAGGCAGGAAGAAGGTAGGTAGAACTTCTGGGTAGAGTGAGAAGGAGAGGAGAGGAGTCTAGGCGCAGGGGAGACACCAAGGGAGACAAATAGGAAGCAGGACATCCAGGAGGAGAGGTGAAAACCACGAGACTATGGCAGCATGTAGGTTAATAGAAATTGGTTAATTTAAGTTATAAGAGCTAGTTAGAAACAAGCCTAAGCTAAAGCCAGGCTTTCATAATTAGTTATAAGTCTCTGTGTCATGATTTAGGGGCTGGTGGTCCAAAAAAGCCTGCTACAGTTAGTTGCTCTTCCTCCTGTATCCTATTTGATTATGTGACATGTACTGCATGGTTAAAAAATCTGCTTGCTTTTCTCTGCATACGGGCACATGTACACACACTTTCTTTGTCTGAAACATCCAGATCTGGTAGTTCTACATATTTATATCTGTCTATATGCCATGGAGGATATTCCATCAGCCCCAGATGGAGGACATGCCATTAGCCCCAGATGGAGGACATGCCATCAACCCAAGATGGAGGACATGCCATCAGCCCCAGATGGAGGACATGCCATCAGCCCCAGATGGAGGACATGCCATCAGCCCCAGATGGAGGACATGCCATCAGCCCCAGATGGAGGACATGCCATCAACCCCAGATGGAGGACATGCCATCAGCCCCAGATGGAGGACATGCCATCAGCCCCAGATGGAGGACATGCCATCAACCCCAGATGGAGGACATGCCATCAACCCCAGATTCAGGGCATGCCATCAGCCCCAGATGCAGGGCATGCCATCAGCTCCAGATGGAGGACATGCCATCAGCCCCAGGACAGGCACGGAGCTACAGGATGTGGGTATCCAGCAGACTACAGGCTGTGCCTGCTGTCAGATGACTTAGGGTCCAGCAGTGAGAAAGGAGAGGAGGCCAGTGAGCTCAGGTCCCCAATGAAGGGACATGCCTGAGGAGGATTAAAAGGCCTGAGTGTGCAACTGGTGTTTTGGGGCAGACCCTGGGTGGACTTGTGAGTGACCAGGGTACCTTAGTCCTCCCTGTACACTCTCTGGGGTTAGAGTGTCACTGCATCCACCTGTGAGAGAGGACAGACTGCCCACCCCCAACCACCCTCTGAGGAAGGTGGCAAAGAGAACCAGAGGAAGCTACTGGCCACACACACAACTAGTGGGTGTGTTCTCAGGATTGCTTGCTGTTCTGAATGTACTAGGGCTAGAGACTGTCATTTCAGATGAGTAAGGAAACAAGTGATATTCACACTGGCACCATATGGGGGGGCAAAGGTCAAAGGTCAAAGTTCTGCCAGGTGGAGATAGATCATTTGGGAAAGTGTTTGCCTTGCAAGCATAAGGACCTGGGCTTAATCCCAAGAACTCACACTAAGAAGGAGGAGGAGGAATAAAGAAAGACAAAAGAAAAAGGAGGAGGAAGAGGAGGAGGAGGAGCTGAGCATGGTGGTATCAATGTGTCATCCAGTACTGGGGAAGCAGAGAGAGATGGGTCCTGAGGCTCTCTGACCAGCCAGCATGGCCTACTTAGCAAGTTTCAGGCCAGTGAGAGACCCTGTCTATCTTAGCTTCCTATTGCTGTGACAAAACGCCATGACCAAGGCAATTTATAGAAGAAAGAGTTTATTTGGGGTTTATGGTTCCAGAGGGTTAGAGTCCATGACCATCGTGGTGAGGAACATGGCCACAGGCAGGCCCACATGGTGCTGGAGCAGCGGCTAAGAGTTCATAAATGGGAAGCAGAGAGCTCATTGTAAATGGCATTGGCTTTTGATGCCTCAAAGCTCACCTCCAATGACCCACCTCCTCTAACGAGGCCACACTTAATCTTTCCCAAACAGTTCCACCAACTGGGGACCAAGCATTCAAACATATGAGCCTATGGGAGGGCCATTCTCATTTCAACCACCACACTGCCAAAAGATGGTGGCCAGTATCTGAAGAGGGACACCTGAGGCTGTCCTCTGGCCTCCACATGCACACACATACATGTACATCAGCACCTGCAAATAGACACACATGCGCACACATACGGCTGCATGTGTGCACACACCATGTGCTAAGAAATAGGTCTGCCAACTGAACCAAGCTCAAAGAAACTCAGGAACTTTAGACTGACAGCTGTGGAACCTGCATGGGACCAGACTAGATTCTCTGCATACGGGAGACAGTTGTGTAGCTGGGTCTGGCCCCTGGCAGTGGGATCAGGATCTATCCCTGGTGCATGAGCTGGTTTTCTGGGTCCCATTACCTATGGTTGGACACCTTGCTCACCCCTGATGCAGCTTCAAGGTATCAGGCATCAACTTCTCTGCAGGACCCCTTCAGTCCTGGGCCTTCAGCTGCCTCTGAGGCTGCACCTTCACCAATAGCCTCTCCTGGCCTCTCACAGTGTCAAGCCTTAGCTGCTCTCCATGACCCCTTCATGCCTTCAAAACCAGTACTACCTGGGTGATTCTTACCCTCCCAAGTTCGGCTGCCAGTGTAAGGTGCAACCTTTGGTGGCCTCTGGAACACAGCTTCTGTGCTGACTCTTAGGAAACACTTTCCAGAAGAATTCACTTCAGTGATGCTGGCCTCTTCTTAATCACCACTATCCCAGCAAAGTTTTGGCTTTAGTAATTTGGATATCTTATTAATCACAGCTGATTCTTCAGCTCACCAGAACCACAGAATCTTAAAATACCAAACGACCCTGATAGAGTCTTTAAACTTCCCTCTGAAACTTCAAAAACCAGGCCTCCATCCTCTGCAACGCTCTCAACATTCTCCCCCCCCCCCTAATTTAACTTTTTATTGATTCTTTGTGGATTTCACATCATGCATCTCAACCCCATTCATATCTCTGTCTTTTCACATCTGCCCTCTGCCCTTGCAATCCAGCCCCAAGATAAAACACAATAAAATTTAAAAGGAAAGAAAAGGAAAAAAAAAAAAAAGAAAGAAAAAATAAAAAAAATCTCATTGTGGAAACTGTAATGGGAAACACGGAGTCACACAGTTTACCCTTTAGTCCACACATCTTTACTGCAAATGTTCACTGCAGAGTCATTGGTCTGGTTTGAGGCCTCTGGTTTCTGCTACACTATAGATACTGGGCCTGCACTGGACTCCTCTTGGATATTCTGTAATTGTCCTATGTCATGGAGATCCAGCAGCTTTGGATCCACAGAACTGGTGGTCCCTTTAATGCTCCAGAAGATCCCAGATGGGGTGGGTGTTGGGATGGGCCAACTCATAGCCCTGGTTCTGAGCCTGGGTGGTTGCTGGATTGGTCAGCTAGCCAGCTCTCCCCCATCCTCACCACCAGGGAAAGTTCTCCAGCCCCACTCCAGCTAGCTCACCCTATGTAGTAAGCAGCAAGGGGCTAGGCCAGTTCTGCTCTGAGGACTCAGGGCCTGCTCACCCACACCTACATCACCAGAGCCTGCTCTACTGTGTTACCCAGGTGAGGTACAGGGACCACTCTCCCCAGGGCTGCAGCTGATGAGGGGCAGGGCCAGATCTCCCACCTGCCACAGAGGGTTGGGAGAGGGCATCTCTCCCTCGTCCACACCACTGTATGGAAGATGAGGGGCAGGGCCAGCTCTCTCACATTCACATTCTCCAGCCAGGTCACCCATGCCTCCATTAACAGGGTCAGCTCTGTCATGCTGCCCAGGCTAGGTGCAGAACCTGCTCTCTTGAGTGAATGCTGCAGCTGGTGAGGGGCAGGGCCAGTTCTCCCTAGTGTTGCAGCCAGTGAAGGGTGGGGCCAGCTCTGTGCAGCCCCGTCCTCTTGGCCAGACCATGGCTGTAGCAAAGTCGTGGGCTGAGACATGACCCTTGGCAGCAGCTCAGGTCCAGACAGCACCATAACCCTTGGTGGGAAGTAGGCCACCCTCCTCAGCCCGATCCACACTGCCTTCATCTCTTCAGATCTGCCTCTCTCCATGGGACATGAACCTTTCTGTCTCTCTCACTCTTCTGTACCCCATTATGTATTTGCTCACCGTAATAGAGCCCTGGGAGGGCGTGTGGGTCTTCTTCTCCTGTTCAGTCTTAATCAACATTCTTATCTTCCAAGCTCCCACAGAACATCCCGCTGAACTCTCAACACTCAGTGGTTTTTCTAGCCCGAAGTTCCAAAGCCCTCCAAAATCCTCCCCAAAGCATGGTCAGGTCTGTCACAGCAGTGCCCCACAATCCCGGTACCAACTTGTCTTAGTTAGGGTTCCTATTGCTGTGATGAAACACCATGACCAAAAAGCAAGTTGGGGGTGGGGAATTATTTGGCTTACACTTCCATATCGCTGTCCATCATCAAAGGAAGTCAGGACAGGAACTCAAACAGGGCAGGAACCTGGAGGCAGGAGCTAATGCAGAGGCCATGGAGGGGTGCTGCTTACTGACTTGCTTCCCCTGGCTTGCTCAGCCTGTTTTCTTATAGAACCCAGGGCCACCAGCTAAGGGATGGCACCACCCACCATGGGCTGGGCCCTCCTCCCCCATTGATCATTAATTAAGAAAATGCCTTACAACCAGATCTTATGGAGGCATTTTCTCAACTGAGGCTCCCTCCATTCAGATAACTCTAGTTTGTATGTCAAGTTGACATGAGACTAGCTAGGACAATGTGGATACCAAGCCGGTGAAGAGGTAATTCAAGTAAAACAAGGTCACCCGGGAGGGTCCTGGTCAGTCCGATCAGCATCCTTCTGAGAAGAAGTGAGGATACAGAGAGGAAGAGCTTGTGGGACTCAGGAAGAAGATGCCTTCTGCAAACCAAGGAGTGAAGCCCCAGGAGGGACCAATCTTGTCTCTCCCTCATCTGGGCCATCAGCCTTCAGTGCTGTGATATAATAAAACCTGCTGTTTATGTACCCAGCCTGAGGGCCTTGTTAAGTCAGCCAAGTAGACACTCTGTGTTGGAGAAGCCACTAAATTCAGGCATAAATTAAATGGGAAGCAAGAGGGGGGGAAAAGATGTCAAAATATGAACAAAACTTCACATCCAGAAGTCAGCTAAGAATTCTTCTCCTGGGAGGTGAAACCATGTTTCCCGTATGTGTAGCAAGAGGAATGTGTAGTGAAGGTTTTCACCCAGCTCATGTATCAGGGAGGAGAGAAGGAGAGTTTGGAGCCCGTGACTGGAATTCACAAGGAAGCAGAGAGGTGTCGGCAGGCCTAGCTCTTGACCACCGACAGCCTTGCTGAGACCGCTGCTGGACAGCTCCATGGGCAGGGTCGATAGCAACAGGTTTGCTGTATTGTAGGTTACTAAGGCCACTATAGCAATGGCTCAAAGGCACTGACGGACAGATGTCAGCCTGAGAAGAGCGCATACTATATGTAGACACGTGGTAAGGGGTGTCTCCCCAGAAGACGTGCTCCCTGGAAGTCCCATGTGGAGAGGAGGGGTGTATGCAAGGACAGCACCCTGAGTAAGCTGAGGGGAAAGCCATCTGCCGCCAACTCCCTTCTCCTGGTTCCTTCTCCTGGGGAACTTCTGGTCTCCTATTGGCTGATCTCCACCATGCATCTAAGCCTCCTTTGAATCAATTCTATTCCTCTGTAAGTTCTTCTTTCCCTCCCTCCCTCCCTCCCTCCCTCCCTCCCTTCCCCCCCCCTCTCTCTTTCCTTCTTTCTTCACAAGGTCTCACTGTGTACCCCAGGCTGGCCCACTTCAGCCTCTGTGCTGTTGAGTTTTTTCAACTTGACACAAGCTAGCATCATCTGGGAAGAGCGAACACCAATTGTGGAACTGCCTCCATCAGATTGGCCTGCAGGCGAGGCTTTAGGGGCTTTTTCTTGATTAATAATTGATGCAAGCAGGCCCAGCCCACTGGAGGTAGTGTCACCCCTGGGCGGGTGGTCCTGAGTTGTATAAGAAGGCAAACTGAACAAGCCTTGTGGAGCAAAGACAGTAAGCAGCGCTCCTCTATGGCTTCTGCGTCAGCTCCTAACAGATGACAGCCTCCAGGTTTCTGCCTGAGTTCCCACCCTCACTTCCATCTGTGAGACTGCGGTTAGGACATGTAACTCGAATAGACCCTTCCCTCTCCGGGATGCTTTTGCTCATGGTGTTTATCGTAGCAGTGGAAACCAAACAGGCAGTGGAACAGCCTGTGAGGCTAAGGTTGTGGGTGTAGTACTTGCTAATATTCATCCTTGGCTGTCCCAAGCCAGGCCCAGGCTGGGCAGTTCCCGGCCTCTGAATTTTCCATGCATGTGGCTCATTGTCAGTTGTATCTAGATCCAACTTTATTCACGTTTTTAGACAATGAAATGAAGGTGACATAAAGCCATATACTCATAAGAAGATGCGTCGGGCGGTGGTGGTGGTGCACACCTGTAATCCCCGCACTCAGGAGGCAGAGGCAGGTGGATCTCTGTGAGTTCGAGGCCAGCCTGGGCTACAGAGATAGTCCAGGACAGGCTCCAAAGCTACAGAGAAACCCTGTCTCAAAAAACCAAAATAAGAAGAAGAGGAGGAAGAGGAGGAGGAGGAGGAGGAGGAGGAGGAGGAGGAGGAGGAGGAGGAGGAAGAGGAAGAAGAAGAAGAAGAAGAAGAAGAAGAAGAAGAAGAAGCAGCACAGTGCACATCTTGAAATGTTTCCTGTCCCTTTCCTGCTGTGTACACGAGAGAAAATAACATTGAGATAATTGAATATGGAAAAGCAAAGGGCAACGGAAGGTTTCCATTTATCTCCTAAGCCAGCCAGGTGGGGGATGTGGCCCTCGTACAGAGGTGGAGCCGAGCCCGGTTCAAGGCACAAAGTCCGTGTCAAGGCCTGGCTGGCTCAGGCTCCTGTCTAGCATCAGTACTGACAAATGTTAAGGGCGTTCCTTTGTAAGCTATCAGCTTTGTTCTCAGTGGCTCTTGAGGACAAAGTCTTCCACAGGCCACCCAAAGCATCCTTGGACAGACACAGGCCAGGTCAAACTATCAAGGGAGCAAGGTCCCGGGCCTGATTTGACCTGAGGTACGTCTTGCAGAAGTCAGGATGGTCAAAAGCCAGAGTCGGGTTCAGAGAAAGGGATTTTCAAATTTTCCTTTATTTTGTGCTTTTGTACCTCAGAGATCAGGCTCTAGTAGGGGGTGTAGATCCAGTGTGTGAGGCAAGAGAGCAGCAGGATGTGGGTCAGCAAAGGATGGGGCTGCACTGCCGTCTGACCCTCACAGTGGCTGGGGCTCAACTCCTGTCCTCTGTCACCTCCTGTCTTGTTGCTGTGACAAATATCCAGCAAAAGCAACTTGGAGAAGGAAGGGTTTGCTTTGCTGGTGGTCGCAGGGCTTGCTGTCCGTCATGGCAAGGAGGCGTGGCAGCAGCAGCAGCAGCAGCAGCAGCAGAAGGTGGCTGGTCACATTGCATCCGGTCAGGAAGCAGAGGTGAATGCTGGTGCTCAGCTGGCTTTCTCATTCGCTCTGGAACTCCAGCCATGGGTGGTTTGTATTGAAGGTGGGTCTCTTCCACTTCAGTTACCCCAAGTTAGATAATCCCCTATGCCCGGAGGTTTATTTCCATGGTGATTCTAAGTCCTATCTAGTTGACAATCAAGAGCAACTGTTATCCTCCCTGACTTTTGTGGAACTGGACAGGGAGGCACCAGTGGCCTCTCCCCATAGGGACAGGCCAGGAATCACTCACTCAGGACACAGCAAGGCCAGGCCCACAGAGGATACTGCTGTCCTCCCTGCCTTCCTTAGGTTAAGGCTTTGTAGGTGCCCAGATGACAGTAGGTTATGCATAGTGCATGTTCATTCGGGATCACCACAGGCAGGGGCTTGCCAATCTGGTGGCTCCAGGGGCTGCAGGTGGTGGTGGGGGGTTGAGGGGCAACACTGTACTGTCCTCAGGCACTAAGTGGCTGAGAACCCCTGAGCAGGGATCTCCAGTTGCAGAGAAGAGTAGAGGTCACAGGACAGAAGCTTCCTGATGTTAGGACACATTGCCGGTACCTGATTCCTCCCCCCATCATGGATGAGCCATGGGTCTTGAGATCTCCAAGTTCATATTAGGGGGAACCAGCCAGGGACAGGGAGTCCAGGGAGAGCAAGTGATTCCTAAAGACGCTACAGTCTCTCGAGCCTAAAATTGGGCCAGATGCTGCGTTTATTTTTTTTCCACACTTCCCTGATTCAGAAAGAATTAAGAAATGATAATTATCTGCACACCCATGTGTGGTGTGAATTAGTCTGAGGCCTTGACACTTGGCGTTTGAGTCTCTCGAACATCAGGAACTTAATTAGTTTGCGGCCACAAAGAGGCACAGACTGGGTGGTTCCAACAACAGAAAAGTCCACTTGCTCACCAGCCAGGCCTGAGGGCTGGGGACCCGGCCAAGGCCAGGGCTGGCTGCTTCCTTCTGAGGGCTGTGATGGCCATGTGGGCTCTCAGGCTTACGGAGGCACCATGCCCATCCCTGCTGTCATCCTCCGATAAAGTTCTTCCTGTGTGCATGTCCCAATGTCCAAAATGTCCTTCTAAGAAACTAGTTGCTGGAGCAGGGGCCTTCCTCCAACATGGCCTCATTTTTGCTAATGACAGCTGCAGTGACCTAGTTTCTAAACAAGGTCACATCCTGAAGTGCTGGGGGTTAGGACTTCAGTGCAGGAATGGTGGTGGTGGTGGTGGTGGTGGTGGTGGTGGTGGTGGTGGTGGTGGTGGTGGTGTGTCTGGCCCATGGTAGTAACTAGATTTTGCTTGGATTTCATGTCAGAATGTCACTGGCCATTTGAACAACTGTCACAGAGAGAAGTTGTTTACTGCAAACACCAGCTCCACTCTCCGTTTCCATGACTCTTCCATGTATATTATGTGCTGGGTACCCTTGCAGGGCTAGGAAGGACATCAGTGAGCAGAAGAGGGGTGAGTGCCACTCTCCTGTCACCCCCATGAAAGCAATGGCAAGGAGCACCCTGGTCCTCCACTGGCCCTGCAGGCTCTAGTCTGGCCTCCCAGGTCATCAGCTCTAACTCTGTGAAGTGGGCAAAGTCACTCTAGTTGGATCTTGCACAGGAGGAGAGTGAGGGAGAGCTAAGGTGCTGGCAGGTCACTCTGAATCCATTGCACCAGGCTGGACAACGGTGTCTGACCTCAACTGAGTCAGTTCTCTATAATTCCCATTCTGCACAGTGGAAGAGAGAGAGGCAGGGAGGGGAGGAGGGTGGATACCACCTCAATCCTTTTCTAGGTCATCGATCACATTGGTCTCACTCCTATGACCTGGTCAAACCTACATTCCTCCGCAAAGGACTTGTCTCCAAATAGTTTGGGGGAGAGGCATAAATTAGGACATCAGCACAACTCATCCTAAATAAACACTAGCTAATTTCAGAATGTTTTAACCTCCCTAACCAGAATGCTGGGCCCATCAAGCATTCATTTTTCCATTCTCCCCATACCTGGCAACAAGCTATCTGCTTTCTTTCCTTCTGGATGCGTCTGATCTGGATGGTTTACAGAGAATCATATAACCATCTAATACATGCAGGATACAGTCTTTTCTGTCTGGCACTGTTCCCAGAGCTCAAGGCTCACAGAACCATTTGTTTTCTTCATTGCTGGGGATTGAACCCAGGACTCTGGGCATGCTAGGCCCAGTGAGCTACATCTCCAGCCCTCACACCTATGTTTTTTTTTTGCCAGTCACAGAGAACCAGGACCCCAAGGACCTTGTGCAAGGTCAGACTGTGTGTGTGAAGTACTCTCCCGGGAACATCCCCTGGCCAAGTAGGTACTGAACATCTGAAGTCCCAAACACTGCTAGGAACATTCCCCAGTCTGAATCATCCCCAAGGGAATCCTCAAGAGTGGATACTAGACCCAGAGTTGTAGACAACACCCAATAAGCTTGGAAAATAACCAAGCATGTGATTTCCCTCTTTGGGGCAGGGGCAGGACTGCTGTCTCCCCACAGGTTTGCAGGGGGGCTAAGGTGAGCAAATGTGTTTTGCTATGTGGAGAAAACTTCAAGGATGCCGCAGCTCCCAGGCGGAGTAGCCTTAGGCCTTAGCACTTGACTTGAGGCCCCGCCATGCTTCTGAGGTGATGCTGCTGCCATCTGCTGGCTGAATGGAAACCTGCACAAAGCGGCCAGGGCAGAGGTGGTAGGTTGAGTACCAGCTGTCACAGACAGACATCATCAAGCTGACTGGACACTGGACCAAGGAATTCGTTACACAGACATTCAGAACGCTGGTGCCAACGGACGTTTTGGGGGTTGTTTTTCATAGTTTTTTTTCCAGCTTCATTTACACATCATAAAACTTATACATGGCAAGTATTACAATTAGTGACTTCTAAAATAAAAATTTAATTTTGCAAGGGTGGCAAAGAGAGTTGTATAGGGGACCCCAAGTGTCTTGCCCCTGGCTGTGCTTACACAGATGTTTGTGACAGGGGTCGACGTCAGTGACAAATTATGACAGGCTAAGGTCACTGTGTGATCACTTGGGAAAATGTCTAAATGCATTTGTATCGGAGGCAAGTATCTGGAAGAAGGTGACCCCATGCATGAGAACAGTGCTACGGTGCTGGGGTGTTGGAGCAGCTCGTAAGTCGATAAAGGGAATTGCAGAGGGTCTCACCAAGTAAGTCCTAGCTACTGTTTTTTCATCGGACCTTTTTGTTATCTGTATGTGTGCAAGTAAATGCCTGGCGAGGGCAGAGAGGGTATTGGATGCCCCTGGGGCTAGAGTTACATAAAGGTGATTTTGAGCATCCCAGTGCAGAACTGACCTGAACTGGGGTCCTCTGCAAGAGCAGCAAGCACCCATATAACTCTAGAGTTCCGGATAAGAGGTCTTGGGCAAAAAGACCTGTAGTCCGTAGTTGTGTTATCTAGAGAGTGGGCAAGGAAGAGGAGGGCAGAATCCAGGGCCTGGGCCCTGGGACACTTGATGTTGGGATGTGGGTTGGAGTCAGCAAGGATGGATTCTGAGCCTGAGCCAAGAGACAGGAGTAGCCCTAGGAAGAAAGGTAGACGTGCTGCTCAGGTCTACCTGAGTTGGGGGTTGGGAATCCATTTGTGAGTTGCAATGGAGAGGTCACTGGTGACCTGAGGAAAAAACATTTCATGGAGTAATGGGACAAAGATCTAAATGACCAGGGCTCCAGGGAAAACCAGAGGATCAATCTAGGTGGCCATATTCCAATTTAAAACAAACAAACAAACAAACAAAAAGCTTTCCAAGTAAGTACTGAGTGTCTGAAGTGCCAGGCACTGCTCAGAACATTCCCTAGGCTTACATCCCTGCAAGGAAAGCAAAGAGCCAGCACCAATGGCTCACCACATCCTGAGTGGTGATGCAGAGAGATGCAGGGCGGGGAAGGAGCTGCAGCTGAGCTGAGTACAGTCAACAGGTGTAGACACAGCGCGAGTTGGAAGTTCCTGTTTGCTTCTGTCTTCTCAGAACCATAGCGAGCAAGGGCAGAGGTGTGATGAAGGGATAGGCCCAAGAGCCTGAGGAGCTGGAGGAGAGTGCCAGGAAGGCCAGCACATGATGGCTGTGACGGACAAGGGCCCAGTGGAAGTGTTGTCTAGAAACCAAAGGGCCGCTTCTCAGAGCTGGGTCCACAGAGGGCAGAGATGGATTGCCCCGTCAGTGTGATGGATGACCTGCTGAGGAAGTTGTGACATGAGGACTGGGGCATGTAGCCTATAAGAGGGATCTGTAAGGATGAGATGAGTGATTACGGGACAACATGACCCGTGGAGGCCAAGAGCTACTGGAATGAGAAGCTATCAAGGCAGTGGGAGATGGGGGGAGAGGGAAGGATGTAAGGGGCTGACGCTCGCCAGCAGCCATCACACTCCCATCCAAGTTCAACCCAGGCACATGTTATTCAAGGCACCCTCACTTAGGCATGCCCGTGGACAGGCTGCTCACCCCTCATGAAGCTCTGGTTTCTGGTTCTGTCTGCTGAGCCACCCTCGGGGAACCATGGTGTAGTGAGTGGCTAGGAGACTGGGAGAGGACCTGATATCACTCATGGCTGGCAGTTCTCTGGGCCTGGCTATTCGCTGTGGAACCCTCCTGTCCTGGCCAGGTTCCCTCTGCAGGCACACTGCTTTTCTGAGTTAGGCTTGCTAGAGGGTGCTCTCAAAGACTCCAATAGTGCTCCACTGCCCGCTACAAGACAGCCATTCCCATGTTTGCTAGGACATCCCAGAGACAGTACCGTGGACATGTCAAGTCACCAGAGTCCCTCAGGCCTGAGGGACGGAGTAAACTCATGCCTAAGGAGCTCCATTAACGCTGGAAGCTGACAGGGACTTGTGAGTGGGGGCTGACTTCAGGCCTGTAAAGGGCTCATCTCACTCCAAGGCAAGCCAGCCAAGAGAAGGTCCTGGGTGGCCAAGAGCCGCCTAAGACCTACCCAGAAGTGGCTGCCAGGAGCTGGGATGTTCAGAGGACTCTGAGGCCCCCACCCCAGGCTGGTGACATGACGGGACTCAGGGCTTAATATTTAAGTCTTACATTTAATACAGCCAAGTCAGTGGTGTTTATGCCATGTCTGGGTGGTGCTGAGGCTCAAACCCAGAGTCTTCCGCACTGATATGTATTTTTATAGTACTAAGGTCTTCAAATTAATAAAAATTCTTGAGAACTGGCCATGGTAACACATGCCTTTAATTCCAGCACTTGAGAGGCAGACACAAGTGGATCTCTGTGAGTTCTCTCTGGTTTACTTAGACAGTTTGAGGTTAGTCAGGGATACATGGTGAGACCCTGCATTAAAAAAATAGAGTAAAGTCCTGGTAAAAAGTACAAAATATAAAACATTATATAGAAAAGAAAGCTCATTTATTCAAATTATATTACAAGTTCATTATACAAATAGAATCTGTATAAATATTTAAAAATATAAGATGGTAAAAATTTCTCTTATAAAAATGTAAAAATAAAATTCTGTATTTTTATGTATACATATGATATTTAACAGGACAAAAATGTACAGTAGCTGATGTAAGATGCACCGCCACACCTTACATACATCAGCTGGTCCCATACCCTAGGTCCCGGGCTGCGGTGGAGACTTCCCCAAACCATCTGCCCCCTGGGACCAGCAGGGGGCTAGCAACTCCTGGGCCACCCATGGAGCTCCCAGCAACCACCTGGAGGACAACCACCTAACCGCTGTCCAGAGCTGCAGGGGCTGTCCTGGGCAGGGGGCCTCTCTCCAGTGTTATGAGACGTCACATCACTGCTCTAGCTCATGTTCATTCTGCAGGGTCTTCATCGCCAGCCCCCAGAGGGTCATACTAGAGAAAAACTGTCCCTCAGAGTTCCTGTAAGCCACTGAAGGTGCCCGGCTGCCCAGCGGCTCGGTGCAGTGGTTGTCCAGCGTGGGCAAGGAAGAGCGGGTCACAGCCATGCCATCAGCCTGTGACTGCTCAGCACCTGCTGAGGCATCCACATCCGAGTAGGCATAGGCATGCGGCTGGTTCTGCAGCTCCTGGGGCTTGGCCAGCTTGGCAGGATCCAGGCCCAGTTTGTCTTGGTCACTCAGGCTAGGAGGGTGGAGCATGGAGCGTAACTTACAGTAGGAGCCAGTGCAGTGAGCATCGAATGCTGCCACAGAACTTTCCACTGAGTGCTCAGGGAGTCTGACAGACACAGGCATCAGTGTGACGGACACGTCCTGGGAGAAGGAGTCGGAGCTCTGAGACCTCTCCAGGTCAGAGGTCTCGATGGCCTGGCTCAGCTCATCCAGCACAGCCGGGCTCCGGGCATCAGCTCGGCCGTGCATCTTCTTGTGCCGACGCAGCACGGCAGAGCGTGTGAAGCACTTGCTGCAGATCTCGCAGCTGTAAGGCTTTTCCCCGGTGTGAGTCCGGACGTGCCTGCGTAAGTCTCCTGAGCCCCCGAAGCACTTCCCTGAGGAGAGGACGGGGGACTTTAGAAATGGAAGGATGAGGTCAGCTGGAGACTCAGCACAAGTGGTCTAGGGTCTGTCTCAGTGCTAGCCAGCGGCTGCTCCCTCATCTGCTGGAACCCAGCCCTCCTCCACACCGCTACTTCTGTGCTGTGTCACTGTCATGTGAGCCTGCAGTGTCCCTTAATGCCACCACCTGATGATGCTGTTCGGAAGGATGTGGAGCTTTTGGAGATGGGGCCCAGCTGGGGAAAGTGAGTCATTAGGGCTGGACCTTTGAAGGAAGCCTTCAGCCCAAACTCCCTTTCCTCCCTGGTTTCCGTCAGGAACAGTGGTGGTGGCAGCCCGCAGGCGACTGTTACTACAGCAGTGCAGCGTGACCAGCCCAGAGCATCCCTCTCCTGACGTCTGTGCAGTCAGTGCGTACCAAAGATGTGCACACACTTGTCCTTCAGCCTGTCTCCCGTGAGGAGCGGGAACTCAGCAGGTAGCTGCACGGCCCTAATGTGTCGAGAACCCCTCAAGGGAAACATCCCCATGCACACTGGACATACTGAGAACTTCGCACTTTACTGAATGTCTTTGATTTCAGCTACCTAGGCCTCGTTAAGCAACAAGTGCAGGTGGGGTATGGGGTTCAAGGAAGAATGCCTTTGAACAATCAAACTAGATCGGACTCTCCAAGCAAGAAAACCCTGACTTCCAGGTAAACCCGAACCAGCACCCACTAATAGCTCACTGCCTGTGACCCACTACCATGTCTTCTTACCCAGGTTCAGAATTTTCACATTAATGATATAGTCGGGCATCGTCACAGTTTTATGTGTTGTCCTGGTAATAATGTGTTTGTGGTAGCCGATGGCTCGGCAGTTTCCTGGCTCTTCCTTTTCTAGCTGCTTCTGCTCCCTACCATCTCTGGCCGTAATGTAGATGCTTTGCCTTTACTGCAGCATTATGGTAACTCTCCCCTGGAATTACAGGGAGGCTGGCACCACCATCTGTAGCGTCCCTAGTATTACAAACTTTAGTCACGTGAGTTACTATGGGGAGGAGTGAAACCTGACTTCAGTTAGCAGGGCAGTGGAGCTCACTAGATCTGTCAGAATAGAGGAGGACAGAAATCCTGGCTGCATTCCCCAATCTGTGCTGTCAGACGGCAGCTGCAGCCCCAGCCCTCAGCAGAACCTAATCCAGGTGTGCTCTAAGCACCTCCTAAACCGCTCGGAAGAGGGCACTGTGAATTTCAGTCACCTGCTCATCACAGCTCCATCAGCACTGCCAAGCCGACACACATAACGGGTACATGGGCACATGCAGTCCTCAAGTGCCTTGGGGGTGCATGACTTGATTCTATGTAGTGGTTACAAACTGAGAAAACAGTGGCTCAGGGCAGCCAACGGCAGAGCGGGCAACTCTGCCACGCATAGGAGGGGTTGGCTTGCCGGCTGGCCAGTGTCAGACTCACCACAGGCTGGGCAGCTGTAGGGCCGCTCACCCGTGTGCCGCACACGGTGCTTCACCAGCTTCCTCTGCATGTTGAAGGACTTCCCACACTCATCACAGGTGAACACCTTGTCCGCTGTGTGCGTCTTTTTGTGCTCCTTCAAATTGCTGAAATTGCTGAACCCTAGACAGACCACAGCAGGGGTTAGGCTGAAACAGGAACCTGGAGCAGTGACTGCCTGCGAGCATAGGGAGTCACTCGCTCACTCAGCAATACCTCGGCCGCATGTGTCACACAGGTGTGGCTTCTCTCCAGAGTGAATGATGATGTGGCGCTGGACATCACCAGAGGCCGCAAACCTGCAAGGAAGTGCAAAGTCCTATCAGGAGACTGGCGACCCTGATGAGCCCCTGATAACTGGGACCATTCAGAGGAGAGAGACCACTCCACCTGCTTGCTGTGTAAAACCGTTTCTAGTTCTGTTTCGGGGAAAGCAGAAAGTGATGGCAGCGTTTTGATGTAAAGACACCTCCTGCTTGCACCATCCCACTCTTCCCAGTTTCCAACAAGACCAGAAGGCCAGTGGGAAGTGAGGCAGAGTCACAGTTCACTTTCTCTTACCTTGTGTATGTACACTGTAGCATGCATGTGGAGGTCAGAGAACTTGGGGTGTGTGGGGTGGGGGTTCTTCTTCTACCATATGGCTCCCAGGAACTAACTCAGGTCAGCAGGTTTGGCTCCAAGTGCCTTTACTCTGAGCCATCTCACTGGCCAGTCTCACAGGTCAGAGGAACATGAAGAAGCCCTGTGGTGCTAACATCCTGCTGGGATTACTGCACTTGTGAGAAACACTCCATGTGGTGTGCCAGCCCAAGGCTCCCGCTGGAGAGCACGGGGTGAGCTCTGCATGGTCTTGGCAAGGAAGCCAGCTCTGCTCAACCTAGTGTGAAATACAGACAGTCTGGCCCTCCTTCACCCATCTTAGAAAATGAGCTTGGTCACCGCTAGCCCACACTGGAGACCCATACACATCCATCCTAAGACAGAGGAACAGAGATGGGGATGAAGAAGGGACCAGTGTTCATGGAGCAGCTACCTTGGACATGCACAGCTTGCCCAGGACATGTTTGGTATCTGAAAATTGGTACCTTCTATAATTGTCTCTACATAGCAGGAAGCCCTTTCACCCCACCTTCTGGATGGGAAACACAGTGAGTGCAGAGACGCTCATGAGCTTGGGCAGGCAACAAGTACCTCTCACCCATGATGTGGAGGATCTACACTCTTTCCTGGCTGCCCCCTGTGAAGGCAGACAGGTTGTTCCAAGAAAGGTGAGCCACAGAAAAGATCTTACATGGAATTCCCAAGATCCTAATTTTCAACACTACAAAATACACTCAGGAGCCCATGGGGAGTGACAGTTCTGTCTGGCTGCTGGGCGCCTGCCATGACCAGAGAATACCACCCAGAACTTGGCTTTAGGTTCAGGTAGTTCCAACAGAGGGAGCTGTGGTCAGCACGGCAGTCTTTGCTTTGTTCCATTTTCCAGTGCAGAGGCAGGCATGGTCCCCAAACCCACTGAGGCTTCATTTCCCCTCTGCTACACTCACAGAATTTGTCACCTTCCAGCCATTGCAAAGAGGACTTGTGAAGGGCAGAGGATCTGAGCTACTGACGTTTATGTTCCCCTCGCAGCACTGAGCAGATGGTGGGAATGACGGCTGCTGGATGAATGGGTGACTACACGATGGAATCCAGGCACGGAGCCATGGGGATGCCTATGGCTTCTGAGGCTTCTGGTGGAGGCCTGCAGTTCTAGCACAGTGGCAGGATGGTGGAGTAAGAAGCTCCGGGACTACTACTGAGCAAGGGGATGGAGGGCTGAGGCTGTGGTCTGTACACACAGGAGGGATGAACAAGCTCCTCGATTCCCCATGCCCTGTGAAGGAATCACTGCACAGGTGTCAGCCCATCAAAATGGGCTGATTCTCTGTTGCCATGCCAACACTCAGTTTTCAGGTCAAAACTCACCTGCCAGGGCTGAGTGTCACTGATTCTGTCCTGAAGCCAAGAGCCTGGCTTGATAACACAGCTTAGGTACCTCTGTCGCCTTATCTCTGGATGTCTAGTCACTCAGGCTGCAGGCACTGTTTCCCCTGACTAGACAGTCTCCTCCTTGGGGATGTTTTTCGAATGAACATTTTGGCATAAACTAATCTGTTTCCTGTAAAGCTGACTTCCTTGCTGGGGCCCCAACCTACATTTTCCTGCTCTCCATGAACTTTTCGTCTTCTGGCATGTGCCGCAGAGTGAACGGACTTGTGCTCTGCCATGGTTGTGTGAGCCCTGGTGGCCAGTGACGGGACACTGCAAAGACTTGGGCCACCCACAGTCCCTCACATGTGGCACCTCAAGCCGAGCACTGACCTCTTTCCACAGATTTCACAGATGTACGGCTTCTCCCCAGAGTGCCGGCGTAAGTGAGTCTGGAGGTTGCCTGCCTACAAGAGGACAAGAAACACCGGTAATGAAGAACCAAAGAGTCACAGAAGTTCAAGGCGGAACTGGCAGGTTTAGCTGAGCCCACCACATCCAGTAACGGGCAGACAGGAAGCTGTGTGTAAAGTGAGGGCAGCACCCACTGCACACGGAGCCAGCCGTGGGCTCACACTGGTGTCCCACTCTGTGATGCCTCCCTTGTGAAAGGAAGGGCTACCCTGGGGAGGAATTTGGGTTCCCAGGCCTAATTTTAAGCAGACCTTGATACAGTTAATTTGGAGCACCCACATGCAGGGTCATATGGAGAATTAAGCACTTGTGGGGCTTAGTTCAGTGCTTATGACTTCTTTCTAAAACAAATGAATTTGTTCAAAAGAGCAAAAGACGTTTCCAGAAAGTGTGTCCTCTGGCAGGAGGGTTGGCTCTGCCTGGCCATCTTTTCCTTTTTACCTCTGTTCGAGAGTGCATCTCAGAAGAAGCAGGGCAGCACTGCAGGATCTTTGCACCCTACCCTGTGAAGCTAGCGGGGGTTTGCACATAGACGTCCATACACTCAATCAGTATGAAACCGGAAAATTACCTAATCAGTGAAAGCAGAGCTGCAAATGCTTCCCATGTCACAAACGCCCCCTGGAAATGTTCCAAGTTAGGGCTGAGAGGCAAAGCCTTCCCTCACTTCACCTGAACAGCTCAAGCTGTTAGTGTCCTCCGGCCAAGAAAAGCCCACAGTAACAAACAAAGATGCCTACGGGCCATACTGCAGTGCCCAGCAGAGCCAGAAGGGAGAATAAGCAACAGTTAGCTCACAGACTCACTCTTTACCTCTGCAAGCTGCCTTAAACAAAATGCGAAGACAGTTTGGGTTATAGCCATCTGTGCGTCAAAGCTCACAGATACGAAAAGATGCTGTCCTTGGAGTCTGATCGAGAAAGCCTCAGTAAGGCACTACATTCAAGACTGTGATCAACACAGCTGAGCGAAAACTGCAACTTTCAATAACCAGAGGGATCTTGGCAGAACGCTGGTAAACAGCCTGCTTTATAGTGATTATTAATAACAAGACCATAGCAAATGTCAACAGCAAAATCCACATGCTGAAATTCTAACTAGGTTTTTATATCCACTGGCAATTGGTATTCTATTTTCTAACTAAAAAACTGAGATTTTGGTGATCAGAACAGTTGCCCAGGGCCATGGTTGGACTGGTTAATACTGGTTATGTGGGGTGCAAGTCTTCTCTGATTTTGCACATCACAAGGAACTGACATGTCCTGAATAGTCAACATGACAGCCACACTGCCACCTGGGACACCTGTCCTTAGAGAGCTGGATCTCAAACACTAACTTCTTTAGTCAGCAACATCCAAGTTCCAGAAAACCAATGCCATACGTCCACACAACAATCTGAACGGTACCACTCGCTCTACTGCCAGACGGAACCCTCTGTACACTAACGGTACAGTAAATATGCATTGTGACGAAACAGTTGGAGCCATTTATAGCAAGGATGGCATCCCCCAGCAGTATCACTTATTTCAAAGCAAGTATAACCCAATGCTCTTCCAGGGTACAGTATGACAAGCAGTAGTTGATGAATGTGGTAATACAGGCCTGGAATTCCAGCACTCAGAAGACTACCATGAGTTTGAGGTAAACCACAGATACTACCAAGTACCAAGGCAGCCAGGACTACATAGGGAGACTGTCTCAAAAAGCCAAAGAAAAACAAACAACAAAAGAAAGCAACAGCAACGAAAACCTTAATGTGTCTTTAGCATTTCACATAGCAATACATAATGAAAATCAGTATCTTTCCCACACACAGTAGCACATACCAGGGTGACAAACCGTACAGACAGATAAAATAGAACTGATGGAGTGCTTTCCACAAAACCCCACAACCAACCTGTGGTGCATGCAGGCAGTCTGTACAGATGAGCCAGGAGTCCTGGCCCTGCTGTTTTGGGCATCACTCCATACCTTCTGTTTTTAGTAGACTGTAGCCACGCTATGGTATCTGAAGTGCACAGAGCACATCTTAAAAACATCTGCAGTTGTGTTTGCAGAAACTGTGATGATAATGCTATGAGATCAGAGATCAGAGCTCTGCTCCAAGGCTGCACTGCATTTCAGAGTCAGCTGATGAGGCCTTGGGTCACAGACTGGGAGAGCTAATTCACCTGGGTTTTGATATTGTTCTTTGTTTCCTGAGACCTGGTCTCACTACATAGCCCTGGATAGCTTAGAATTCACTATACAGACCAAGGCTGGCCTTGAACTCACAGAGATTTCCCTACCTCTGCCTCCTGAGTGCTGGGATCAAAGGCATGCATGACCACATTTGGCCTAATTCAGGTTTATCTGCTGACTTCAAAGCCTGTGCTAATAAAACTCTGCTGAAGATATTAGTGAAAAAAAATCTTGTTTCTAATTACTTTTAAGTTAAGATAAAGTATTTAAGAGAAAAATCCCATCAGAAAAAAGAAGTAACATCTGGTCCTATGAGGTAGCTCAGCAGGTAAAGGCACTTGCCTCCAAGCCTGATGTACTGAGTTCAATCCCCAGGACCCACATTCATGGTGCAAGGAGAGAACTGACTCCTGAGAACTGTCTTCTGACCTCCATACATACACTGTGGCACAAGTGCCCCCAGTAAATAAATACATAAATATGAGTACTTGTAAAAGTTCCATCTGAGTTGAATCACTCTTGTAATAAACTTTCTGATGTGGGCTCAAACCTCAGTATTCACTCATGAAGAAACTTGGCCTCCCTTTCCTGTAGATGGCAGCTGAGTAAGAAGGGGGAGGGGGATCCCAATCTCAAAGACAGAAAGCATCACAGACATCAGTCATCTAGTTGAGTTCCAAGTCTTTCGGATTTCAGAGAATAGTGAAATTTAAGAATAGTGAATGTTAATGTTATGAAATGATGTGACTAGATCCACCGAAGCCTGGCAATCAATCACCTGAGCCCCAGGTTTGCACTTGGGGACATGGTCAAGGTGTCCTTGCTTCTTGCACTTTCACCAAGAATGAGGTGTGTGGTTGCCCTGCTGCTAGCTCAGCACCCAGGACCCTGCCTCTGAACTCCCCCAGGGGGCTTCCTTGGTGTACTGCATGCAACAAGGAAAGCCACCCCCATCTAGACAGCCCTACCAAAAAACATGCTCTCTCCCCCAAAACTGCCCTCTGCCTCTCAGAACGTGGTACTGGCTGACCAAAGCCTCTCTTCCTGCCTCCCTGGGGAGAAAGGACAGCTCTGCTCTTCTCCAAAGACAGCTGACTCACCATCTTTCCCTTTCCCCCACTGTCCTGGTGTCCTTGTGCACCACAAAGGAAGCACAGACATGGCCATACTATAAGAGAATATGATGCTATAAACAGCTGAGTGCATCACCACCACAACCCAAGATGATGCTGGCTGATGTGCCACAGGGCCAGCCACCTCATTAGTAAAGCTGTGGTTAAGTGCAGACAGACTAAGTCTTCTAGACAGCCAATCCTTAGGAAACGGAATTAGAGATTCTTACTGGTAAATGTTTTCAAACTTTCAAATTCTCCAAAGAAAAGGTCCTTAGGAACTTAGCACTACCACACAGTCTGGCAGACCAGGAGGGGCATTCCAATCCACTGTGACCACCATTGCTTGTAGGCGGAAGTTTCTGTTTATGGGCCAGCTGCATGCTATCTGATGGCAGCATGGACCCCAGAGTTGGCGGGGTAAGTGTGACTCTCCTGGGTACCTCTGCCATGCTGAAAAGCTGAAGTGGGCAGTCAGCAGCCACGGGTGCCTCTTCAATCTTAGCCACAAAGCTTAGTAGTTTAAAATCCCTTCTGGTCAGGGAAGGATTATAGATTCATAATAAGACAGATTCAGATGGAATAAAACTCTAAACCATTTACAATATGTGTAAAAATGTATGTAGGCTTGGAAGAGAGAGGAAAAGGAGGATAAACAGCTATATACGGAAAGTTTTTAAAAAATCAAGTCTTTAAAGAGACAGTAAAAGTAATATAAAAAAAATAAGCTGTGTAAATCACACAGAGTCTGGATTATATTGTCTTTGGGATTTTTTTTTTTTTTTTTTGGTTTTTCGAGACAGGGTTTTCTGTAGCTTTGGAGCCTGTCCTGGACTAGCTCTGTAGACCAGGCTGGCCTCAAACTCACAGAGCTCCACCTGCCTCTGCCTCCCAAGTGCTGGGATTACAGGCGTGTGCCACCACCGCCCGGTGGTCTTTGGGATTTTTAGCTGCAGAAAGACATTTGATTGTAAAAGCTACTGAGTTAAGCCAATATATATATATCCTTTTAAAGGTATCCTGACTTCAAAATTTATGTTCAAGGATACATTGCTTTGGAAAAAAGGTTCTTCTTTTGTTTCCACCAAAGATGAGAACTTATGGATTGCTTCCAAATTAATATGGTTTGATCAAGGAAGATCCCCTGAGAGGCCTCCAGATGTTTCAACACCCAGAACAGCTTCAAGGCAACTGGCTGAGACAATGCAGCCTCACAGACTACTCCAGTCAGGACTTGACCATAATTCTTAATTTTCTCAGGATCCCCATAAGATTGCCAGTGCTCCCAACCAGCAGGAAGTAGTATGAGAGGCTATGCTCAAATTCCCAAAATATTGTTTATAAATGTTTATTTTTATTTAAAGGGGATTGATTATAAATGCAATCTCTTTCTAAAAAAGAAAGAGGGACAATATAGATATGATAGGATAAAAGGGTCAATTATTGAATCTACTTTTAAAGAACAACTTGTTTAAAATGTTTTACATTGCTATGGATTTTAGTTTATTGATACAGATTTAAAGTTAATTTTGTTATACTGTATGTATATTTCTACTCTTGTTTAAGGTATTAAATTTGTACAGCTCATTTGAAAATGTAATATATAATTAAGAAATATGGATTAATAGTCATCTATAATCGCAAACTTATAGTCATGTTAGTTAAGTTTTCTAGGTATACATAAATATATTTCAATTAGGTAGGTAATGTTCAAACACTTCAAAGACCTACAGAATATGGTATTTAAAATGTTTTAATAAAGCCGAGTGGCAGTGGCGCACGCCTTTAATCCCAGTACTCTGGAGGGAGAGCCAGGTGGGTCTCTGGAAGTTTGAGGCCAGACTGGTCTGCAGATCCAGGACAGGCACCAAAATGACACAGAGAAACCCTGTCTCAAACTCCCCTGCAAAAAAGTTTTAATAACATAGTTTCTTTTTTTATGATAATGAGACATGCCTGCTCCTGGCAGCACCAATCTACTTCAGAGATGATGGGCATTGAAGAAACTCCTTATGGAGTTTACTTTCTTTGTGGCAAAAGTTAGCCACTAGGCAAGAACATGCCCTTGCCTCAACTGCTGACAGTATGCTATCCAAAATGGACAAGCAGGACACACAAAAAAAGGACTGCTGATCCTTGCCAAGACAAAGTAGGAAAGCTCTTTAGAAAATCCTGTTTCACAGATGAGTCTGTCAGATATGCTAGGCCTGTAGGCCAAGGATAGAATGCCCCAATGTTGCAGGGAAACTTGGGGGGCCGGCCAGACTGTCATTCTAGATTTTTGGAAGTTGCTTACAATGCTCTTCCTGTTTACTTAGGTAATATATCCTTCTGAGGTCTTTGATGTAGTTGAAGACTAAATAGGTATAATTTTCCTTGATTATGATAAAAGATAAATTAGATATGAAACCTTAGATTCACAAATATAGGATAGATAAAATATTTTCTTTAGTTTTGCCAAATACAAATAGACTAGATACTGTAACTGTAATTCTTCCTTGATAACTGTTTGTTATATATAATCTTACTATATTAAAGCTAAAACCTTCCTTTTTGATTAGACAGAAAAGGGGAAATGCTGGGGGATGTCTTTCTGTACATTGTGAATATATGTTGTTCCCATTGGTTAATAAATAAGCTGATTTGGCTTATGGCAAGGCAGCTTAGAGACAGGCAGGAAATTTCAGAGAGACAGAGTTTGGAAGGAGATAGGCAGAGTTTGGGGAGAAGCTGGGAGCTGCCACCAGGAGAAGCAAGATGTAAAAGTACCAGTAAGTCACAAAGCCACATGGCAATGCATAGATTAATAGAAATGGGTTAAGATATAAGAGCTAGCTAGCAAGAAACCTGAGCCACAGGCCATTCAGTTTTTAAATAATATAAGCCTGTGTGTTTTCTTGGGACTAAGTGGCTGGCTGCAGGACATGGGAGGGAGAGATTCGTCCTGATCACAGGGCCAGGCAGGACCAGAGAAACCTTCTGGCTACAACTGTTCACTCCAGTTATTCCCAGATGAATGTATAGCAGAAATGAGGGGTAGAGTGTCATCTCCTAGCACCCTGCCTTCCACCCCCAGAGTCCTAGATGTCTCCAGGCTCATCCAAGGGCAGTGAAGTGCTGCCCTTAGGTTGTTCCAAATGCCACGCCTGTTGGGTAGCTATGACTCCTCTCTTCTCTGTCTGCACGGTTCCTGTATGTAGTCTAGCATGGCATGTCCCAAGTCTCCTTGTCCTTGACCATGCACACAGTTATTTCTCCCTCTGAAGAATAAGGTCCTCAGAGCCTTACTCATGTCTGTTCCATCCCAGCATGTGGCAGAGCTAAGGGCAGCTTAGTAACATGCAACTCTTGCTGAATCAGGTTTTTAAAAGTCCTTTTTCAAAATAACATCATCACTTTGCTATGAAAGTAAAACAGCAAGACCCGTCTGAAAACCACAGCTACAGACAGCTCTGCATTCATAAAAAGCTAACAGACAGATACACGCAGAAGAAAAGGGTATTCCAGACAACCACCCTGGGTATGATGCAGAAAGAGGGCACAAATCAAGGTCTAAAGCATGGTTCTTAAGCTTGGCTACACACCAAGATCACTGTCCAAAAAGATAAAAGACCCACTCAAAGGAGGAACTGGGCATTTCTAAGGGACAGCATAGCAGTAGTGTGGGATGGGTGGGGTAGAGAGGCTGGTAGAGATCCTGAATGTGCAGTTGTATTCTAGTTACTGAGTGGAGCCCCAGAAGGGCTCTAAGCAGGAAGAGGAACTCAGACACTACACATGAAAGGGTCTTAGTCCTCCCAACAGCTTCACAAGATAGTACTGTAAGAACGAGAACGAGGCCCAGAAGTATGGTGACTACGTATTATCAATGGTCACGAACAGTTTTACACTTTACTTTTCTTTGTTGTTACTTATCTTTCTGGGTGGGGAGGAGCAGGAAAAAGCCACATGAGAGGACTAGAGGACAATTTGCAGTGGCTGGTCCTTTCCTTCCACTGTATGGACCCTGAGCATTGGAGTTAGTTTGTCAGACTGGGCAGCAACACCCTTATTTTCTAAGTATCTCACTGGCCCCAGTGCCAGGCAGCTAGGATGAAAAAATGGATCAAGACACTGTCTCATCCAAGATCACAGGACAGTAAATCTGACAGAGGCAGGTTGAAATCCAGACCCTTGAGCTTCAGAGGTCAAGCTTTGCACTCCAGGTACCCAGGTGAAAGGCAGTGGAAGTCTCCCCAGGAATGGTGACAGAGGGATGCATACTCCACACCTGTCCAGAGCTAGGGGCTCCTGGTGATACTGAGACTGTCCCAAGTCATCATTCTGGGAAGACAGGGCCAACCACGAGAAGATGCAGGGAGTCACTGAGAGTAAGAGTGAGCTGAGCAAACTAGCTGGTGCCAGCACATGGCAAGATGGACCTGACACGCTCAACGGACTCTGAATAAACCATGGAGCGTATGTAACGAAGTGGCACTCACTGCTTCCATGTACGGTCTCTAGCTCTATGATAGGGCCAGCCCAAAGCAACTTCCTGCCTGAGCAGAATTTCACACAGCACCACTATGGAGCTCCTGCGCTGAATACAAGAGCAATGCTGGCTGTTCCCCTGCACACTCCTACTCTGGAAGCCTGGGACCCTGAACGTGACCATGAACAGAGGGACACTCTATTTCAGAGGGAACAGCAGCTGCTTAGAGCCAGGCTATGATACCAGACACTTGCTGTGGAGGTGTTTGAGTCCGAGCCCAACACAGTACTTGCCACAGCAAGGCACAATAAATGTGAGACAACTCCACCATGCCTAAATGTCCTTCCTGGAGGTCAGATCAAAGGCTGCAGTCAAAGTAGGGAATAAAAATACCTTGGTTTATTCTTGTCCAATATCCGGCCTATAGTCATGGTGAGAGCAACTATTGGTCTTGGACCTAACCCAGCATGCAGTGCGGCTCCAGGGAAACTTGGTGTGGACAGCTGGGAACTTCAAGAGAGGCCAGGGAAGGACCCATCATCAGTGCAGAAAAGGAAAAGGTGCTTTGACGGCTCTCACTCACAACAGCAGACCTTCTAATGTGCTAGAAATGTGTGTGCTGACCCAGTCCCAAGTCTTATGCAACTACCACCACAGGTTTCTCTCCCACGGACAAAAGTGAGTCTCATTGGTAACAAAATCAGCAATGGAGTTCAGGCTTCCAATTACCAACATTAAAAAGAGTATTCCCACCTGAGAGAAGTGCTTCCCACAAATGTTACATTCAAAAGGTTTCTCACCTAAAACAAAGCAAAACACAACAATTTGTCATTAGTACAAGAATTTTCACATTCATTTTTGTTTAAAATATTTGATCCCCTGAGTCTTTCCTTTCCAAGCTGCCCATTCCTTTCTTCTGTGCTTTGTTTTAGAACAAAGTCTCTCTCTGTAGCCCAGGCTGACCTGAAACTCTCAACAATTCCTGCTTCAGCCTCCTGAATGCTGGGATAGCATGCGAGAGCCACCACACCAGCCCATGACATTCTTTATCCCCAAGTGGGGCACACACAGGGCATCTCTACTTCCAAATACTTATCTCTTACCCTGAGACTCTCTGGAAAGATGATAAAATCAAATCTATTTACCTTCATGTAAAAGCCAAACTGTTCTCCAAATACAAACCTATGATGAAATAAAAAGACCGCCCAGTTTTTCTTCAGCACAAAACCAAATGGGACATTTCTCTACTTGACCTCTGACTCCAAACAGAGTGGACAGTCCCTTCACACCATGGGGACTGTGGACACTGGGGCCCAAAGAGTGAGGCACAGGTGGCCTGAGGAGCAGCCCTCTGCACTGACTCCCTGCCTTAGCTGAGACTGGCCTTCACAGCGGAGAGAAGTGTGGTCTGCTGTCTTCTCCACTGAGCACAGTAACTAAAGCATTGCAATCTGGGACAGAACAGACTGGAGCCGCAGCTGTTCTGCACAGAGGTCTGCTGGAAGGTGTACTTTAAGGTGCTGGCTTTAGTCTGCATGTGCTTTTGAACTCCCAAGAAATGTCACTTCCCCACTCCCCTCAGTTCAAGTGGTTACATTAAGACCCTCTCTTAAAAGTAACACCACTGTTCTACATACAGGGCCTGTGGCCCTGGCAATACCGGCTTGCAGCTTTCTGGGTTTGCACTAAGCTAGTCTTCAGCCCTGGATGACTGTCGTCACCATGTAAGCCTGTGTTTTGCCTTCTTTCTGTAATTACTGGGGTAACAGATAATGGTAAGTTCAGCCCCCAAAAGAGAGATGAGTTGTTTTTTTTGTTTGTTTGTTTTTTTTTTTTTAAGATAACTTATGGGTCATAAAAGACCAAGGTTTTTTCATACTCCAGTAGGTCTTGGAAGCCCTTTTCACTATTAAAAATTGAGATTTTACAGAGCTTTTGGTCCTATGGGCTGTGACTATCAACATATACACATCAGAAATAAAACAGAAGGCTTTCTGAAGACAGAGAAACACAAGTTTCACTGGCTACCATAGGACATCATCACACACCATGTGGCGAGGAAGGAAGTGGCATCTGTACCATTCTGAAACAGCTCTGGCCTCATAGATCCCTGGCGTCCAGACCACGCTCTGCTACCATCTCAATGCACCTTTTGTCCGAGGAAGTGTCTCTGCCCTATGACTATCTGTCACCCACAGATGTTCTCCAGAATTAGCAATTTAATTTTTCTCCTTAAAGCTATAACAGTTAAGTTTCTAAAAGAAAAAATGAAATAAAACTGATAGTATTCCTAGGCTGTAGAAAATTAAGCTAACAAAATGATTTAATTAAGTTGTTTTCATAGCAAGACTGAGTGAGAGCTGTCTTTACTTGGTCTCATTTTGAACACTAGCACTAGTAATAATGGCAGCCTTTACATTTGAATACACTGACATCTATAAAGGACTTTTACAAATAGTGAAGGTGTCTCCACTGATGCATTGAGGTGGAAATCACCTGAGCAAACCAGGAGTCCGAAGTGCCAACAAAATAGCATGCCAAGGAAGGCAGCTGGCAGCACACCAACAGGGCACTCTGGAGCATGCTGCTGTGTGTCACTGCTCATGGCTATGCCTTATTTTGGGAGGTGGGTGGAGGTGGTTCGAGATAGGGTCGCACTCTGTAGCTCTAGCTTTCCTGGAACTATGTAGACCAGGCTGGCCCCAAACTCACAATAGGTCTGCCTGCCTCTGCCTCCTGAGTGCTGGGATTAAAGGTGTACACCATTACACTCAGCTCATGGTTATACCCTAACTGTTACTAATTCATAATGCATGTTACTAATTCATGAGGCATAAGTATTACACAGTGTATTATATAGATGTGTATCATATAATAACTTTAGAAATTGTTTGGAAAGGCAATGCTATGAATAAAGCTAATAAACCATTAGAAGTTCAATGTCTAAGATGGAAGAATTTTCATTTGAAAATATCAAATGCAGAGTGGGGCTGGTGGGGGACACAGCTCAGTGGTAGAGCAGTTGTCCAGCATGTGCAAGGTCAATCTTTGTACCACTACAACAAAAACAAACAAACAAAATCAAATTGTTAAAGTTGATTCTTATTTAAGAGTTTACCTTCTGCTTCCAAAATCCTAACTTTTCAAATTAAAATTACTTCTGAGAGAAGTTTAAGAATGATTCAGTACAATTTGTTAACAGTTCACTATCAGTCCACATCCCACTGAGAAATTAAGCAGAAAACCCTAGAGACAACTAAACACAGTGTGTCTGTGTTAGAGTTAGAAATGCAAGTGCATCAGAGCACCTGACTGTTGAGCTAGACAGACGGGACAGCTCATGAAAGGATGCCATCTCTTTACGGCAGCTTGACGACACCTGCACAGAACATATGCACATATCACCAAGAGGCACAGGGGAGTGCAGCCAGCACTCTGGAGCCTTGTTACAGACATCAGTGGCTCCACTGAGGAGTCAAGCATCTTACAGACAAGGCCAGCAGGGGATGGGGCACCACTGCTTCCTTCTCCGTGCCTGCAGGCTCAGGGCAGTGTACCTGTATGAGACCGTTTGTGCAGCTCCAGATTGCTCGGGTGTTTAAAAGGCTTCCCACACAATTCACATGCATACTGCTTCTGGGACTGGAGGCCCTGGGACGGGTCTTCCCATGTGGCCAGGGGCTCCCGGAATCTCCACCTCGTGGCTGCTCTCTGGACCCAGTTCTTCCCTCCCCTTTTCTTCAGGAGTCGGGCTTCTAGGTCTCTCGCTCCCATCTTCCTTAGCAGCAGATTCCTCCCTCCTGACCATCCTAGTATCTGGTTCGGGATGTGAAGTGCACTCAGCCGACTGCTGTGACTTGAGAAAGTTTAGCTTCTTCAGGTGCATGGCCTTCTTCAGCCTCATCTGCTTGGCAGGTGGCTGAGAAAGGGGGTCTGCCTCGGAGTCCATGCCAGAGCTCCTGAGGGGTGGAGCCAGGAAGATGGAAGGCAATTGCTCTGAAGACTCCAGGACACTTGCACGGCCCTCCACGGGAGGCTGGGAGTCTGCCGCAGCCACGTCTGTGGTGGCACCGAGAGTGAGTGGCTGTTCTGTGGCAGGCACCCGGCTGGGGCAGGTGGTCTGCTTGTAGTACTGCTTGCTGTACAGAGCCCTGAGTTTGTAATAGTAGCTGGGCTGTCTGCAGGGCAGCTCTGGACAGCTGCCACCTGCAGCATCCGGGGCTGGTTTGGAGACTTCTCCTGTGGGACGACTGAAGCCTGCTGATGGAGCATGAGGACTCACTTCAGGCAGAACTTTAGCAGGTGGGCCTTCCGCAGGGCACTCCTGCAGTG